>NC_081555.1:138068849-138408492 GCF_963082655.1 Stomoxys calcitrans
TTTTTTGTTAAATTTTTTTACATATTTTGTTATCGCTTGTTTGCTAACTCCCATTCTTGTTGGGTACAAACACTTGTCATTTAGCAGCAATGTGTCAAGATAACATTTTGCTCCAAATTCTTATGTACATGCTTACATTTTTTTGCATCCCTGATGTCATTATTCTGACTCACTCTCTGCCAGTTCTCTTTTTCTCTGGTTAAAAGACATTTCGTTTTGTTGTTTACTTCTATATAAAGGTAGGGTTGTATTTAACTACCAAGTACTTGTAAAATATGACTACCTACCGCGTCGTCTATCATGGCACAAGAGACTAGAATTTTCTCTCTCTGTGTTTGCCCATGGGGGCAACTCTCTCTGCAATTTCAATTTCGGCCCAAACAAAGCCATAACGCAAGCCAAACAGAGAAACAGTCGTTTTTCAATATCTCGAGTGTAAGCACGTTCGCGTGTAACAATTTTAGAATTTTTTGTCCAGGAGTTCAGGAAAAAAGTCACAATCAAAATGAATTTCGGATAAATCACAGTTGTTTCCTTATCGCTGAAAGAAGCAACGACGAAAAACACCAAAAAAGATAGGAAAAAATATAATCAAGTGAATAATCATGTTTTTCTTGGGCCAAAAAGAAAATCATTGCTAGAAATTTTAATTTGGAATTTTCATAACTGGCTGTGAGGAGCCAAAAGGAAATTCGTCAATCAAATACAAAAAAGGTGATTTGCCAATCTGAATTTAAGGAATTGAGTCTTTTTCTTTTAATTTTTTGTTGTTGCTGTTGGCTTATAAGAATCGTGTAAGAAGTCCCAAGACGAATAAGAAGCCGTGTGAAATGAAAGGCCAAAAGAAAAAAGAATTGGATAGAATTGTGTGTAGCCCTCAAAAATATGAGAGTGTGGGTGTGCGTGTGTGATTTTGCAAATGTTGCAAAGGAGAATAAGATAAGAGAGTGTGAGTGTTGTACAATTTTGTGTTTTTTTTTGCTTATGATATTAACAAAATAAAGCCACAAAGGAAAAAAAGAGAATTTTTCAAAGTTTACCCCTAGAAAAAGAAGAAGGGCCTGTGAAAAGTGTAAGTGGTGAAAAAGGGAGCAAGAAAAATTTTGAAAAAAAAAATTATAAAAAATGGAAAAATATTAATAAATACAGTAAATAAAAAACAAAAATAGGAAAATTTTGAAAACGTTAAGTGCTACCCTCCATAAAAATAATAAAAAAAAGGAATTTGCTATGGTTTCCTAGTGTTGTAGCACAAAATCAGCTATAATGTATTTTTTTGTGGAGGGGGAGTTAAGGGAGTTTTTCCTTTTCATACATCCCATCCATCCATCTTTTCATTTTACTGCCTACTGCTGTTATTATTATAATTGTTGTTGTTGGTGCTGCTGCTGTTTGTGTTGTCATCCTTGCCTGTCACACACTACACACTTGCTTGTTCTTCCTGCTGCGAATATTTTACGAATAGCTCTTGTAAAGTTTTTTCTCAACTACTTACTATTTGTTTTTTGTTTTTGTTAAAAACAGTGGTTGTTTCGTAACGTAGTTGCTGTTGTTGTTTTTGTGCTAGTACGCTAACGCAAATGTGTTTTAAAGAGTCCATTCATTGATTTTTCCAAAATGTGGTTTTTGGCTTCAAAACATTGCAACAACTCTGGTTAGTGGTAAAATTAACTGCCTTGGATGAAAATCCAGCATATCGAAAATAAACAAAAAATTGTGAAATCCAGCCTTTTAGCAGCCAATGGGAAAATATGGCCAGCAATTTCTCCTCTATCAAATAATTTATACCGGTTTTTCTCACATTTACCCCCATAACCGAATGTGAGGTTATGGCCTTTCCTGAATGAGTAAAAAAATACAACAACTACAAAAAATACATTCATCTCATTTTAAATATACCAAATTTCAATGGGAACTTCCTTTGGGAAGTAGGTAGTTTGCAGTGCTAGTGATTTCTTTTCCATTGAGTGCAATTGGATTCTTATTTGATTCCTTTTAGTAAAGATACTGCCATTTAATAGGTTTTTGTATTACACTTGTCTCTGTCTCAGCATTTTTTTTATATTGGATTACTAACAGACAACCAACAACGGATGACAATAATAATAATAACAGCAGCAAATATGAAAACAACAAAAACAACATATAAAACACTACACGTTCATATGACGTTACTCAGTGAATACCATTTTTTTTTTCGTTCGTATCTACTTTGGTTAACGCGTGTGTCGGTTTGTTGTGTGTGAGTGAATTTTTTGTTGCTCTCCCTTTTTAATGATAACTACTCTCTTTGATTTTATTTTCTGGTGTTCTATGCCATTCTCCCTTCTGACGGAACTTTGGCAGCAGCAATAGCAATGACAACAAGAACAACAACAATTAAGCAAAAGCAGTAATAGTAAATTAATGTTACCTTAGTATATTTGGTGTGTTTCAATGTTCCCGTGTGTGTGTGTTTGTGAGTTGTGTTATTATTATTTTTTTATTTCTCATGTGCAAAGGTGCCAGATTTGTAATAAATTGTTTTGTGTAAAATTCCTATTGCATGATGTGATAAAAACACAAAAAAGGTTAAAAAAAATGGAAAATGTTTTATGCAGTAAGCATCCACATTATTGGTAATATGTGTGAAGTACCTACTGTTGCAAGTAATATATATATATGTAGGTATAATATTGTCAAGATTTTGATTATGGAGATTTGATAAGAATTGCTATTAAACTATTCCTTTAAGGAATATCTTTCGGAAGATTGTGTAATAGAAATGTTCATTTGAAGTTCAAACGTAAAGGTTGACACTATGTTAGCTTTTTGCTAGCGAAATCATGAATCAAAATATGAATTTTTTAAATTTAGATTTTCCTGAAAGGAAAGTGTCTGCGAATGGACATATCTTAAATTACAGCTTTAAAGTAATATAGTATATAAACAAATAATAGGTAAAATTTCTGTGACACTTGTAAATTTCATATGATACCTTTGTTTCTATACAAACCGTTTGATACAAAAACCGCATTATCTTCATTTAATGGTATGGTTAAATCGAGTATCCCCTAAATAAAACTTTCGACAATTTAGTAGACGCAGTAAAAGAAAGTATAGCAAAACAAATTTTGTATGAAACGTGCTTAAATATCCAAAGAAGTTAGATAATTGATAATAAATCATTGCAGCATGGTTTGTCCTTGCATGATATAGGTGCTATTGTTCAAAGAAGTCAGTCAAGCTCAAGCCACGACAAACAAAAAAGTTTTAAAGAAAACAATTCTGTTGAAAATAGGCTCAAGCCAGGACAACCACAAAAGTTTTCTTCTTCTGATGAGCAATGGATTATACATAAAATAAAGAAAAATCCTAAACTAAGTGCATAAAATAAACAAAAATGGTGTTTGCAAGCCTGCAAGATATACGTTATTTCCGAAGCTAAGAGAGTGAAATTGGTTGCCGCCCGTGATGGAGCACTGTTTATTCACGGACGAAAGTAAATTGAATTTCTTTGTTCGGATGGACAGATGAACGTTTAGCGAAAACCAAGTGAAGAACTTAGCCCTACAGTAAAACACGGCGCAGGAAGTGTGATGGTTTAGAGTTGCATGTCAGCGGCATGACATGGCCTGCTTTTATGTATTGATCTATAATGGATCAATATTACATAAGAAGTATATGCGTGCATTATACGCCTTGTGTTTTAGTTGGTTATCCTGGTAATATTTGAGTCTGTCCCAAATACCCAATTTTTCCATCCTAGGTACCAATTTCTCCTTCAAAATCTATAGATTTTGGGACAGACTCAAATATTACCAGGATAACCAACTAAAACATAAGGCGTAGAATGCACGTGGGGTTCTTATGAAATTGCGACAGCAATATGGATTCGCACCCACAATCCCTTGATATAAACGTTATAGAGAACTTGTGCTCCTATTTGGAAAATAAATTGGAGTTTCCACAAATATCCAATATCGAAGAACAAAAAATTGGCCTAAGTGTTGTTCTATTCTGCTTTCGGAATAGTCGCTGAAATTTTTAATTGTTCCACAAATATCCAATATCGAAGAACAAAAAATTGACCTAAGTGTTGCTCTATTCTGCTTTCGGAATAGTCGCTGAAATTTTTAATTGTTCCGCGAAAGGGGAATATTACAGCAATCAAATGTTTTCGTTTCAATACTAAAAAACGTTTTTTTTTAATTGCACTTACTGTTTCCTACATTAATTTATTTTTTCACAAATAAATGAAGATAAACAAACGATTGAAACCAATAAAACATACAAAAATGATGACGGCAACGGTTTCAAGTGTTGTCACTTTGATTATTTTTGTAATTTTCCTCACTTTTAGCAGAGCACTACTTTTCCGCATATTTTTAGCCATCGTTTCGCCGACTTTTTTTATATGGAGTTTGTCAGCATTTCGCTCTAAAAGCTGAAAAGAATACTCAGCTTAAAGGAGGAATGGGACGAACTATTGAGTATTTGGTTCAGTTTCCAACCAAATACTCAATAGTTTGTCACACATAAGAAAACCGGTCTACACGTATAAACCGAGCTAGGTTCTAATCCGATTTGGGAGGGATTTAGTGTGCTGAGTTCTTTTATAACTTTGAATATTTGTTGAACGCTGTTCAACACGCCGTTTACTTTTATATTCAAAGTATGAAATTGAATTGTGTATAATTAAATTATCTCTTTTAATTGAAATGAGTTAAACTATCAGGAAAACCTCTATCCAGATTTAAATTACTATAGAGAAATGTTTTACTCAATTAGATAGAGTTTAATTTTCTTACAGATTTGTATAATTTTTTTGCTTTCCCGACTAGAGATTGGTGGTCGTCATTCGCCGAATGCCTTTAGTTTCTTTTCTTCCAGGATAACGATTCCGAATCCATTGAACGCTTTGTACATCGACAGATTGTACATCGCCCGATAGCAGTCACTTTTGAAGCTTATTGACAAGTAGAAACTACGCCATTATTAAAAATGGAGCAATTTTATTGAAATTCACCACAAAAATGGTGAGAAACTTGCAGTCACAGTTCGCAAAATTTAAGCATTTTCGGGTCGGTCCGCTATACAGCAAAATTGCCGCATCTGGGGCTCGGAAAACCCATGAGCCATTGTTGAGAAACCTCTCCATCCTCAACGTGTGATTGTTTGGTGCGATTTATGGTCCGGCGGGATCATGTGATCTTACTTTTTCGAAAATGAGGTTGATCAACAGTAAGGGTGAATGAATTTCGCTATCGAGAGATGATTAATGACTTTTTTGCATTTTCATAATGAATTGAATTATTCATTATAGGATTCATTAGACTTTTTTCTGAAATATGATCGAAAATGCTGCAAAAGTGATAGAAAATTGAGCATCAGGGCTGGTATTTATCCGAGCCAGTCGCGAGGTTCAAAAACAAAAAATACATAATGTACTCGATGATTAGCTCACCGATTTCATGAACATCCAAACTTCTTGCTTTTAGGGGATGTGCATTAGCATCGCATCACAACCTACAGAGAAAGTTTTCCCTAGCGGAAGTCTTTTCTACCAGTATCATTAGGTTGAAGGTAGGCATCTCTTAACATAATATTATGCACTTTTAGTCTATTGTTATGGTTGAGTAGCAGAAGGTTTTGTCACTTGCGGAGAAAACAAAGAGGAAAGGTCCCATGAACATTAAAGATGTCAGAATGTGCCGATTAAAAATGTCACAAATAGGAGAAAACGTGAACAAAGAATGAAGGTAAAAAGAGAACAAGTTGACATACTCATTGGGAAATACTATTAAAATTTAAAAAAATAATTTATATATGTCGGCTAACCGCTTCCCGCTATCTTACTTAATGAACCTGTACTGCAATTCTGTAACTTATAACGAACATCGTTTAGTTAAATTTGTAACGAAACCTAACGATTATATTATACCAAAACAAAATTGTAGGTATTAGGATCGTTCACTGTGGAGTTTCCACAAAACATTGTTTCCTTTATTTTAAAAATCCTCAAAAAAGCGTTTTCTGCAATAAAAAGACATATAGGCACCTATCTAATCATATGTTTCACCACCAGGAAACAACACAATTTACCAAAATAACGTAAATAGTGTTGTTTCCGTAGTTTTATCACAAAAAAAAATAAAAGTGGACGTGGTATATTTGCTAAATATTTATTTAAAAGACTGAACAAAAATGCAACGAAAATTCCTTTCTTTTTATCATGTTGGCCCAACTTAAAAAACGTGTTGCACACGCATTTTGACCGATTTCTTAAATTCATTCGAAATTTTCTTCAAAGAAACAGTTTTTTGTTGTTTTATAAATTGAGGTAGCTTTTTTATTAAATTGGTTTACCTTTACGTTTAACGCATTCTTTTATTTAATTTTTTTACGGAGATAACTGTGTAGTACACCTAAATTGACTTACCGGTTATTTTAACTCCTTGTATAAAATTGTACCACTGTTAGCTAAATTTTATCAAAATACTACTAAAAACTAATTTGCAGAATAATATATGAACCATTTTATCTAACAAATTTGGTTTCCTCGTACACTTTTAAGGTAATTTAGAATGTATGGCAACATTACGCAGCAATCAGAGTGTTCGCGTGTTGAAAAATTTGCATAAACGTTTGCGGAAAGTCTTTCGTTTTTAGTAAGAGAGAAAGAGAGTGTGAGGGCGAAGAACATTTCGAGAGCTTTGTAATTGAGAGGTTGGACATTTCTGCTGGATGTTTTTTCCCACAGAAGCAAATTTTTATTGGCAAATTGTTACTGGATAAGTGCAGCAATCGTTAAACAAACCACAGCTATATTTATCGGGCCCATAAGTTGCTAACCGGCATTATCGTTAGGATAAGCAATAAGCATATATTCAGAAAATCAGAAGATTATCAAACCAGAAGATAATCAAAACGATAAATTGCAACCAGACAATGAGAAACCCGGCCTTACATTTTGTTTAATAATTGATACCTATTTTATAAATATAGTCTATCTCTTATTTGTAATTATTCTTAGCTACTTTGATTTGTGGGGCTAAAATTTTCCCTTAACCTTAATAATCTATGCTCTTTCTAAAGAAAACTATTCAAATTTACGTAATACCTTTTATGCTTCGTTTATAACCATTCGGTTTTGCGATCACTACTGATCTGGCAACGCTTTGTTTTTCCACTTGGCGCTCTCAAATTAATATGTATTTTATTTGTTTTTGTTTCTAACTACGCCGATATTCTCTTCCCCCAAAATATATTTAGCCTCTCTCTGAAACTTTTATTTACCTTTCATCATGGGAGTAGCAAACGACGTGTCTATATTAAACGTGGTTCGTTAGCTTTGTGGTTCGCTTTTTTCACTTTTATTTTGGTGTTCCCAAAAAAATATGTGTGCGGTTTATTAATCAGAGAAGACCAAGAAAAACAACGCCTCGTAAATGTGTATAACTAATGAAAGTGAATGCCTTTTTTTATAAAAATAGCTCATAAAAAAATCGATACACCTTCTCATCCACCGGCTTTTATGTGAAACAAAATAGGAATAGGGTCGCAACAGACACCCGGCGAATTGTTGCGGACAATCAACCCTCTTTGAAGGTTAACATTGAGCCAATGTAGTAGGTATGTATGTATGTATGTCTTTAAAAGTGGTTCAGCGGTGTGGCGGGAGCAGAAAAAAAAGCAACAGTAACATTAATATATTGTGCATTTTATTTTACTATTTGTTTATCTCATTTATAGTGTTTTTTTCTTATATTTTTCTGTTCAGTCTGTGCATTATTATTTTGTCAGTCATGTTTGCTGTTGCTTGCTATTTTGTATTCCTTTTCACATGGGGATTATTATTTGCTTTTTCGGCTTTAAAAATCTTACCAATGCAGCAGCAGCAGTCATGCATGCCTTGCCATTACCTTCGTTACTTGACTCCGTCATTTATTTAGTCTACCCCTTAGGTCGTGTTCGTTTAATTAACATTCATAACGTGTAGAATCGCAATTACAATTACCCCATTGCCTCCAAATTCATTTTCTTACCTACTCCTGACGTCAGATGATGGCAGAGAAGTTATGAGAGGTTGATAATGCCCCTCTCTCTCTCACACTCGAACTCTCCAAGTCATTGTGCTGACAAATAAACACTGCTATTCATTTGAATTCTTCTTAAGCCCGACTGTCTCAGTCAGAATCGATATGTAGCCAGGTATATGCGATGCGTAACTTATGAGGTAATGACAGTTGACTGCTTTTGTTTGTTTTCTTGTTATCTTTTCGTTTGCTGTCTGGCTATAGTTTGATATTGCTTGTTTGTTGTTGTCTCTTTAATGCACTTGTGTGGCAAATCACTTTTCGACTTTAATTCTTCTTCATTTACGTGCTTCCTTTTAGGATTTCCCCTCTAGTGTTGCTAAACAGTGCTACCTGTCATTTGTCTGACCTAATGTCGTTCATTGACTTTAGAACTAAAATCGTTCATAAAGGGGTTTGGTTAGAATTTTGATTAGAGGTAATTACTATGGGAGAATGGAAGCTTTAATGGCAGGGATGAACTTAACTTTAATGAAACCATTATAGTTTTTTCGCCACAAACAAGCAGGGTACTCTGTTTGTAGTTGTGAAAAACTTTAACAAAATATCTTAATTTATTTTAACATATGTACAAAAATTTTCTGGATCAACACAATCCTACCATCATATTACACTAGGATTAATTGAGCCTAATTGCTGCTTTTAAGTCTTTAGTCTTAAAAACAGCATACACATTTTTCACACATTCTTCATTTAAATGTTTATACCAGCTGAAATTTGAAACTTTGAGCTGTTCTACGTCTCCCGACATCCGACGCCAATAGGGTTCACATCGAACTTTTTGTTTTAAATAAAGCTGCCATATAGACCGATTTTACGATTAAGCTCATAAAAGCAATTATTACCCGATTTCGCTGAAATTTGAAATGGTGAGTTGTTCTAAGCCTCCTGACTTAAATATGGTTTAGATCGGATTATATTTCGATATAGCTGCCATATATAGACGGATCTGCCGATTAAGGTTCTTGAGCCCATAAAAGCCGCATTTATTACCCGATTTCGCTGGAATTTGACACAGTGACTTGTATTCAGCTTTCCGTCATTCCACCAGCACATGGTCCAGATTAGACTAATTTAGGTTGTTGTTGTAGCAGTGTGTTGTACACTGAGGCGGCAACCCTTGGCGATGAAGGACTCCATCGGGTCAATCCGGTACGTGCAACCGGCTCTCATGGGATTAATTTAGGTATAGTTGCCATATAGACCGATCTTCCAATTTAGGGTCTTAGACCCATAAAAAGCGTATTTGTTGTCCGATTTCGCTGAAACTGTGATTTGTATAAGAGTTCTCGGAACCTGAATCAAATATGATCCAGACCAGCCCCGATTTTCATATCACAATGGATATGGTAGTGGGGTTGTTATAAAAGAGGATGGTTAATTTATCCATGGTGGTGGGTATTCAAAGTTCGGCACGGCCAAACTTAACAAGTTTTTATTTGTTTTTGAGACAGTTCCCGTGAAAACCCGAATAGAGTACCAATCCTTAAGCAACAGGGAGAAAAATCCTCACATATCAAAGAGTGCAGTCCGGTTTGAGTTTGAGCTCAATGCTAAATGACCGGTTTTTTACAGCCGAGTCCGAACGGCGACAAATCTTTGGGCGAAATTTTGTCATGGATGCCATACCATTTTTTTTTTCAAATGGCACAGTGCCTCACAAATTTCGCTACCATTACAAGGCGAATAGCCATCAAAGATAATTTTGCTCGGATGTTCTCGCTAGGATTCGAACCCAGGCGTAAGGGGGCCATGCTAATCATTGCGCCACAATGGTCAGATTTTATAAACATTCTTTATAAGGGTGTTTTATTTACCCATTCAGCGGATTTTCTCATGTAGTTTGTGTGGAGAAAAATGATATCCCCGATTAGCTTTGCGGCTAATTTTATCGCCGCTAATTATCGCCGTTTATAAAAACACATGGCTTTATCATTCAATCGGAATGACAAAACCAGAAGAGGAAGAACACAACATATTAAGAGCCTGGTTATGCTCTCGTGAACGTACTGTTAATGTAAACGAGCAATTGACATATCAAACAAAACAGTTTTATTACCAAAATAGACTTGAATGTGAGGGAGGGTCATATGTCCAAGAACTTCAGGTATGCCCAAAAGAACACAACATGCATTCCTCAAGGGCAGATCGGAGAAGACGGCCCTCCGCGAATTGGTGCGAGAAGTCGAGTCATCTTTCCAACCGAAAGAGGAGAGAATGATATATTGGTCTTTATAGATAGCTCCAATATGGGGCCAGGGACTGTATAGGCTCCGGTTTCAAGACATACATAGTCCTAACATGGTTTCGTAGATACGATGGCGCCGTATTGGTGCTCGACCCCAACACTTATCTTGTAATTTCTCCTTCTGTATATGTACTGGCCACCAAGTGAACTCACCTTTTCATGTTGGGCTAGCCATTCAAACTAAACCTGGACTATTGACAATAAATTGTAAAAAAGTGCAGAGAAATCATAAAACAGGAATAAGAGTTTTCTAAATGTATATTTTTGGTTTTGAAATTTGTGCAAACTTCAAATATTTTTACTGAATTCTACTTTCCAGTTACCGTCGACAGACGTTCGGTAATCGTTTTTATGTGTTTTCATAAGGCAAAACAAAACAGCTGACATGTTTTTCTACATTTACAGTACATTTACGGGGCCCTTATTCCATGATTAAACGTTCTGGAATGGCAAAATTGTTTAAGATTTCAAAAAAATTATATTTATGAACTCCTAGAAACATTTATTTAAAATTAAAATGATCTATTTCGTTTGTTTCGTTGATATTTGACTATTTCGGATCATAGATAAATTATATATAAATAAAGAATTTGAACTTCGCACACAGACTGGTTGGTGGGGCTTGTGAATATATATAAAAGAGAATTATCTAAAAACATGCCGCAACATGCATCTTTGTTCGGATGTGTGTCAGCGCCCCCAACGTTAAAGTATAAAGCATTTAGCGGGAAGAGTGTATTATTTATCAATAAGCTAGCGAATCCGCTAGTCTGGAAAATAAAACACAGCATATATTGTTCTACAAAATTTCGTAAATTTATTTTTCCCCCAGTTTTTTGATAATCTTTTTTTTTCTCAATATTTTTTTTTTATCATGTTACTCCCAACTATATAATCCAAAGGTGGCGCTGTGTTATGCTACTCCATGTAACGGTATCCATATGTGAATGAAAGACATTGTCTAGACAAGTCCTTGCACATCAATCCTTGTCTCAGATACGCCTTTATTTAAGATGCAAGGCAATTAATATTCGTAGCAATTGCTGCTGCTGCTGACACTGACCTTCCCTAATGGTCATCGTCTCACAGAACGTTTAAATATTTAATTACATAGTCTTCTTCTTCTTCATTGTGATTCTTTGTTTAATTTATTGTTTGTTTTGCACTCTATGCTTACAAAATATGATATATGAGACCCTTCGGCATACATACATACGTAGATACATAAATTTAAAACGAGTAGAGTTTTACATTTTGTTTATTTATGCATAGAAGTCAAAAGAGCAAATTAGCAAAATTTACATTGTAAAAATATTAAAAGGTATCAAATTTCTCAATGTTAACAGTGCTGCCATTGTTTTGATGAGTTATGACTGCTAATGTTTGAAGATTAAGTGGTGAATATATTTGGAAAATTTTTTCTAAAAACTAAAATTTCTTCAAAATTTTCTAAATTTTTTCACATGTCAATGAGTGCTATCCGATTTAAATTTAATCGTTATGATAAGGGTCCTCCTTTTTATAGCCGAGTCCGAATGCCTTGCCGCAGTGCGACACCCCTTTTGGGGAGAAGTTTTTACATGGCAAAGTACCTCACAAATGTCACCAGTTTTTTTCTGATGTTCTCGCCATGATTCGAACCCACGTGTTGAGCGTCATAGGAGGTGGCCTCTATATTTTTTTTTTAAATGATTCGAATCCATGTGTTGAGCGTCATAGGCGGTGGCCTCTATATATTTTTTTTTAAATTTACTTTTGACAGACCTTAAGGTATGCAGTGTTTTTATATACCTAAACATCCAATTTCTTTATAATTCTGCCTTAAAAATCTAATTTCGACATAAATTTCTGTAAAAAACTAAATTCGACGACACGAAATAGAAAGATAGAGAGACATTAAAGAATTCTCCGGACTAATAACCTTAACATAATTGTTGTATATATGGCAGCTATATCAAAAATGAGCCTTACACAACTAACTCTGCCAAATTTCAGTTAAATCGGTTATCAATTGAGCCTTTTATGGGCCCAAGAACTGAAATCGGGAGATCGGTCTATATGGCAGTTATATCAAAATACACCGATCTGGACACCATAGAGCAGGGATGTAAAAGAGCCTAACACACCTCACTGTGGCAAATTTCAGTGAAATCAGTTATCAATTGCGATTTTATGGGCCCAATAACTTAAATCGGGAAATGGGTCTATATGGTAGCTATATCCATATGTAGCCCGATCTAGACCATACTCGGTACGAACGGCCTACCACATCTCATTGTGCAAAATTTCAGCGAATTCGCCGTGATGTTTTGTAATGACTCCCAACAACCGGGCTAAGTATGGTCCAAATCTGTTCATTATCTGATATAGCTCCCATATAAACCTTTTTCCGGATTATATTTCCTGAGCCTCTAGAGGGCCCAGTTATTATCCGATTTGGCTGAAATTTCGCAAAAAACGTTTTTTTATTACTTTAAAAAACCGTGCCAACTATGATTCAAATCGGTCCATCAGCTGATATAGCTCCCATATAAACCGATCCCTGATTACACTTCTTGAGCCTCTAGAGAGCGCAATTCTTATCTGAACTGGCTGAGATTTTCCACTTAATTTTTCGTTATGACAAACGTGCCAAGTATAGTCAAAATCTGTTAGTCACCTGATATAGCTCCCATATCAGGTGACTAACAAACCGATCTCCGTATTATACTTCTTGAACCTCTACAGGTCTCAGTTATTATCCGATTTGACCGAAATTTTATTATGACTTTAAACAATCAAATCGGTTCATCCCCTAATATAGCTCTCATATAAACCGATCTTCAGATTTGACTTCTTAAGCCTCTATAAGGCGTTATTACCAAAAATTAAAACACAGAACTTGTCAGATGCGTTCAGTGGTGGAGGGTTAATAAGATTCGGCCAGGCTGAACTACAAAATCTTCTTAAAACAAAATGTTTAATACAATTTTTTGGGGAAAATATTTTTTTTTTTCAATGATTGCTGACAAAAATCTGAAAAATATTCTACGAATATTAAATTTCAATGAAAACTATGTTGTGAGAATATTTTCATAAAATTCTAACTTTTATAAAATTTCCAAATTTTGACTAGATTTTCTGCGAAAATCTAAATTTTACAGTTTTTTTTTTACAAAAACAACGATAAAAAATTTCCAGCAAAGCTTTCCTTAAAAATCACACTTCGGTCAGATTATCTGGAAAATCTACTTTCCACCAAATTTTTTATAAAAATATCAAATTGGACATAATTTTTTGGCGAGATTTTCCTTGAAAATCAAATTTGGCTATTTTCCGTAATTCCGAAAAAAAAAATCAAAATCTGAAAAAATTTAATACGAAAATTTCATTAAAGTTAAAATTCGACGAGATTTTCTATTAAATTCAAATTTTTGTAAAAAACGTGTATGAAATTCTGAAAACTTTTTTTAATCAAAATATTACATTATTTCGCTTCGCCCTTAATGGGCTTCTGAGAATCTGTTGAATATCAAAATATAAAAACTCTGGAAGACGAATGGGTTACGCCTTGAATGCTCAGTCGAGTGGGATTGGCTGGGCAGATGACGGGGATGGTATGGCTCCTAACTGCAAGCGGCGACTTCATCTGCCGTATTGTTTTCGAGGTAGTACTACTCTGTTTTGTCGGAATTAATTGAAAATAGATCAAATTTTGATATTTTGCCTAAAAGCATGCTTTAAATTTTCTTTGATCTTGAAAGTATGCAACATGATATGATTACTGTGTTATAAATTTTTTCTATTTATAAAGGTTGTTGCAATAATTCCCTTTTAGTTTTTTATTAAATAAAAACAAATTTTGGTAAAATATATAAATTTATTGTAGTTTTTTCTTTTTGTAAAAATTTAAGAAAAAAAACCTGTACCCTTGTAATTGTGCCATATGTTCATAAATTGTCTCTGTTTTGTTTCGTTTTCAGTGTTTCTCCAAAATACAATGTAAAAAAATAATATATGTGAGCCTAGAGGAGTAATTCCATCCCGCTTAGCCTGGATGTAAAAGGCAAGAAAAAAATTTTATTGTGTGCAAACCAATAGAAAAAAATATATAACAAACAAGCGAAAATAGTCAAAGAAAAAAATATTTGTTGCCCCCCCAATAAAAAAAGTAAAACCCGTAACAAACATAATCAACAACAACAACAACATAAAAAGTGCAATAATAACCCCAACTGTTGTGTGAAATAATTACCCGTCTCTATCTTATCTATCTATCCTTGATAAAAAAAAAACAAAATAAATAAAAATATCAAAACCAAGCTAATCGTTAAATTCAAGAGAAAAGAGTAGAAAAAATTGCTTTGCAAAAAGTTAAATCTAACAAAAGAAAGATAAACAAAAGTTTGCTTAAGCAACATTGTAAATATTTTTCTTAAAAAAAATATAAAAATATTTTAAATATAAAACAAAATTTAAAGGAAATAACACAAAACCAAAATAAAAAAATCAAATCCCAATTCGATTTAATCTATGTGTGCGCTGCGTTTCTATGTCTAAATGTATGTGTATTAGTGTTTGAAAGCATTTCTAGTTAAGAAAAATCCCTTGCTTGCTTTTTAAATGTTAAATCTTTGAATGCTTAAAATAAAATAACAACAACAATCACAAAAATACAAAAACAAATAACATCTACCAATTATTCAATCGTAACCCATATGCGAAGAAATAATTGAGCAAAAGTTTAAGCCATAAAATCTTTAAAACACCCAAAATACCATTTAATACAACGAGAAGATAAGAAAAATGAAAAAAATCAAGTGTTTAATAATGCACATCTTAAATCCTTTCTATCACCACCATTGAATCCTTGTGCTCTCCCTAACGTATATCATAACATATTGTGAAAATTGTGTCTATTGTGAATTGCTTGGACAAAATCTTAACTAAAACCAACTTGAAAAAAAAATTATCAAATAAATATACTCGGCTCTTATTTGACTCGGAAATACAAAAACAAAAAACCTTCAACATGGCGGACTTAATACGTCCGCCGTTTAGTGACATTAAACGGCCGGACGAAATCGTCAGGATGACAACGCCCGATAATCTGAAGTTTGCCGTACTCATCGGGCTCATCGAAGTGGGGCAGGTGACAAATCGTGAGGTCGTGAACACCGTTTTACATTTGGTAAGTGATGTTTAATTTGATCATATAACAAATTTTATTTTTAGAAAATATATTTTGAGGCTAGTTGATTGTTCTTTCAAACCTGGGAAGTAAAAGTGTTCGAAATCGATCTATTGTGAATTATGCATTTCCTTATTGAGAGAGAATTTTTGAAATTTAAGAACGCAAATATGTAAGTCGATCATAATTTATAAAAAGTTTGACCTTAAAATACTTATAACAATCATTAAAAAAATTTGCAAATATTGCCCATGAATATTCCACTAAGGAACAGGGTCAAACTTCTCACATATCAATGAGTGCCGTCTGATTCGAGTTTAAGCTCAATGATAAGGGGCCTCCTTTTTAAAGCCGATTCAGAACGGCGTGCGACACCTCTTTGGAGAGAAGTTTTACATGGCATTGTACCTCACAAATGTTGCCAGCATTAGGAGGGGAAAACCACCGCTGAAATCCAAGCGTTCACTCATACGATCACTCGGTCCCTGGGCTAGTTCGAGTATACCGAAGATCTGGAGAAGGACCGGTTACCTTTAGCCCATTCTTGTTTTTTGGTAAAAGACATCTGAGTCATCCATGAAGAAGGTTCCCCCTCCAGTCTGCAGCCGAGGTGTATGTGTAATAGAGATGGCAAAATATCGATATCACTATCGATATTTAATTTTTTGACTGCATATCGATTGATATTTCTCCGATGGATACTATCGCAAAAGTTAATTTTTTTGCAAAAAATTAGCAAACCAACACTAAATGTATCCTTTAAGACACATTGCGCCTATAGAGGGCGCAATTTTCATCCGATTAGACTAATATTTTGTACAATGATTTCTCTCATGACTTCCAACTGACTTTATTAGCCTTCGTTTTATTTGGTCTGAGCATTGATATTGCTTTTATATAAATCGATCTCCTGATTTTTATACCCTACACCACCACTGTCGTACAGGGTATTATAAGTTTGTGCATTCGTTTGCAACGCTAAGAAGGAGAAGAGCTAGACCCATTGATAAGTTTACCTATCGACTCAGAATCACTTTCTGATTCGATTTAGCCATGTCCGTCTGTGAGTCCATATATTCTTGTAATCAAAGTGCAGTTCGTATTTGTTATCCACTCATCACGAAATTTTGCACATTACTTTTATGGCTCAAGGACGAACGCTTTTGATTTTCGGTTCAGATATAGCTCCCATATATATGTATCGCCCGATTTGCACTTAAATGGCCGTAAAAGCTACAATTTTCAACCGATCTGCATGGGCATTGAATGTTTTGTTACTGATCTTAATATGTCAGAAAAATTGAGATTCCATTGCAGGATATTGTCCGGCTTTAGGTGGTGCTTAACAACCATTCCAACTAGAGTAAGTTGTAAAGCACCTTGATCCATTTGACATATCCTTCTGATGATTTTTCTTGATTGAAAATGAAATCGCGATAAAGGTTCTGCTTCTGCTTCTAGAAACAACACACTTTTTGCTGACTTTTTAAATGTTTCTTGCTATACTATTCTTCGAATGGAAAGAAAAAGAAGAAGAAAAAGAAAAATTAAACAATGGTTTAAAGCCAGACAATATCCTGCAATGGAATCTCAATAAGATTTTAAGACCAATAAAAAAAGCGCAAACAGACATGTCTGAAAAATTTCATCAAAATCGGTTCAGATTTAGATATAGCTCCCATATATATCTTTCGCTCGATTTGCACTTAAATGGCCGTAGAGGCTAAAATTTTCAACCGATCTGCACAAAATTTGGCACCGACAGTTTTGTATCCTAACATAACTGTAAGATTTCATTAAAATCGGCACAGATTTGGATATGGCTCCCATATATATGTATCGCATGATACATAGTAGTAACAACAATTTTCAAACGCCCTGTTTGAAAGTCGGTTCAGATTTAGATATAGCTCTCGTATACATATATATTTATGTATTGCCCGAATTTATAATTGCAGGGTAGGTGTAGGGTATTATATAGTCGACTCCGCCCGACTTTTGCCTTTCCTTACTGGTTACTTCTCATTTTCGTTTGTAGTATAGGTAATGGGAAATTAACGATATTTGTTATTAAAACTATCGATAATATCGAATGTTGCGATTATCGATAGTTTGCCTGCTCTAATGCGTAACCCCCAGCAGCATTCAACTGAGATCCACCCGCTTATATCGGTGTACAATCAGCCCATTTCCGTCTTTTCATGTGAACGGCGTCTAGGTCGTCAATGAATTATAGTTCGTAATTGTACTCTTGTACTCCCTTAGGGTACATGAAAATTGCCGATTTTGAAACCATCTTTGTCCTATAGGGGTATTTTGGTAATCAAATTCGGGCAAAATTAATTTAAATTTATTAGAGACACTTTTATATGCAAAATTCAAAAAGAATTACTAAGGTATCGATTTTTTTCTTGGAATTTTTTCAATCTGTATCACAAAATTGCAGTTTTCCCGTATTTCTAAGATAAAACGAATAAATATAAGCAATTTTTTTTTGTATTTTGCTGATAATAGTGGTCTTAAAAAAATTAAAATAAATTCTGCTCGTTGTAAATTTTGACACAAATCCAAATCATGCTTTAAATTGACAATGGAACTACAAATGCCTCTTTTCACATTTTTTGACTTCCAAACTGTATAACTTTTTACTGAATAATTAGATGTGAAGATTTTTGCAGCAAAGTCGTTGTAAATTTTGTCACAAATCCAAATCATGAAAAAAAAATGAAAATCAAAATACGAAGCAAGTCAAAATTGCAACAAAAAAAGAATTAAAAGTTGAATCTCCGAAACCAATGGAGATATTATATACCCCAAGCGGCCTTTTTTA
Source organism: Stomoxys calcitrans (assembly GCF_963082655.1). Taxonomy (NCBI): domain Eukaryota; kingdom Metazoa; phylum Arthropoda; class Insecta; order Diptera; family Muscidae; genus Stomoxys; species Stomoxys calcitrans. The sequence continues at coordinate 138,087,176 of NC_081555.1, forward strand.
GGGATTTTTGAGCACTATTGAGCAAAAATTTTGGAAATCGGACCACAAACGAATATTGGGCAACCCCAAAAATTTTTCGAAGTACCGCGGTAATCAACTTTTAGGGCCTGCCAAAAGGCGCCCGGATAACCTGGGGCCTTGAAATTTTACACGACGATCTCGCTAACACCTCAGCTCTAACCATTCCTTTTGAAAAAAAAAATGAAAATCAAACCACAAATGCCTTCGTAAATTGCAAAATACGAAGCAAGTCAAAATTGCAAAAAAAAGAATTAAAAGTTGAATATCTCCGAAACCAATGGAGATATTGTATACCTCAAGCGGCCTTTTTTAGGGATTTTTGAGCACTATTCAGCAAAAATTTTGGAAATCGGACCACGAACGAATATTGGGCAACCACAACAATTTTTCGAAGTACCGCGGTAATCAACTTTAAGGGCCTGCCAAAAGGCGCCCGGACAACCTAGGACCTTGAAATTGTACACGACGATCTCGCCAACACCTCAGCTCTAACCATTCCAAAAGGATATCTACCCGTTCTCACACGGCATATCTTTTACTATTTTTTTTTTCGATTTCTCCCACTGTGTGCCGTGATTCGTCAAAGTTTATCACCCCCGGCCTATGAAACGTGTCTCGTGTCTCTTGTAACCCATCTCTTACCTTTAAAGCTACAAAAGAAGTCGATGCACGTTTCTTTTTCAATTTAGTCTGCGGTCAAGAATTACGTACTGATACCAAACCTCCCAAGAGCGCAGCACCTGAATGGGGAGACCACCGTAGCGCAGAGGCTAGCATGTGCGCCTATGACGCTGAGCATCTGAGTTCGAATGGTGTGGAGAACATCAGAAAACAATTTCAGTGGTGGCTATCCCCTCCTAATGCTGGCTACATTTGTTAGGAACTTTGCCGTTCGAAACAAGTAAAAGTATGCTAAGTTCGGCCGGGCTAAATTTTGGGTACCCACCACCATGGATTCCGCTAAAAATGTACGCTTATTACCTGAGTTTGCATTAGAACTAGTTTGGTTTCAAGAAGTCATATCTGGATATCGGTACTTAGGGGGGCCTATATCACCATATTGACCGGTTCGGATAAAACTTGGCACCGATGTAAGTCATAAGTTAGGGTAATGGGCCAAATCAGGTTTCTAAGGGCTGAAGAAGTCGAATCCGGGCATCGGTTTATATGGGGCCTATATCTTTTTATAGACCGATTCGAATCATAATTGACATAGACGTAAAAAGTCATAACACAAGTCTTCGTTCCAAATTTCAGCCAAATCGCATGAAAATTGGGTTCAAGAAGTCAAATCCGGGGATCGGTTTGTATGGGAGCTATTGTATATCTGTTTATAGACCGATTCGGACCATACTTGTCGTTGATGTTGGAAGTCATAACACAAGTCTTTGATCCAAAATTCAGCTAAATCGAAAGAAAATTGGGGCCTCTAAGTGCTGAAGAAGTCAAATTCGGGATCGGTTTATATGGGGGCAATATCTGTTTATAGACCGATTCAGGTCATACTTAGCATGGACGTTGGAAGTCATAACGCAAGTATTTGTCCAAATGTCAGCCAAATTGGATCGAAATCCGGGGGATCGATTTATATGCAGCTATATCTGTTTATAGACAGAATCGAATAGTATTCGACAAAGATATTGAAAGTCATAGCGCAAGTCTTTGTTCCAAATTTCAGCGTAATCGCATGATCGGTTTATATGGGGGCTATGACTGTTTATAGACCGATTCAGATCATACTTGTCGTTGTTGTTGTAAGTCATAACAAAAGTCTTTATTCCAAATTTCAGCCAAATCGCATGAAAATTGGGCCTTCTGAGGGCTCAAGAAGTCAAATCCGGGGATCGGTTTATATGGGGGCTATATCTTTTTATAGACCGATTTAGATCATACTTGGCATTGAAGTTGGAAGTCTTAACAAAAGTCTTTGTTCCAAATTTCAGCCAAATCGCTTGAAAATTGGGCCTTCGGAGGGCTCAAGAATTCAAATCCGGGGATCGGTTTATATGGGGGCTATATCTTTTTATAGACCGATTCAGATCATACTTGGCATTGACGTTGGAAGTCATAACAAAAGTCTTTGTTCCAAATTTCAGACAAATCGCATGAAAATTGGGCCTTCTGAGGGCTCAAGAAGTCAAATCCGGGGATCGGTTTATATGGGGGCTATATCTTTTTATAGACCGATTCGGATCATACTTGCCATTGATGTTTGAAGTCATAACACAAGTCTTTGTTCCAAATTTCATCCGAATCGGATGAAAATTGAGGCTTCTAAGGGCTTAAAAAGTCAAATCCATGGTTCAGTTTATATTGGGGCTATATCTGTTTATTGAAAGTCATAGCGCAAGTTTTTGTTCCAAATTTTAGCGAAATCGGATGAAATTGAGGCTTCCAGAGGCTCAAGAAGTCAAATCGTGGGAGTGGTTTATTTGGGGTCACAACGACCTACATCAATCAAAAGTATCAAGCAGCCTGCTTTACGCGTTCGACCGCTATCGTGATTTCGACAGACGGACGGACACAGCTAGATAGATTCAGAATGTCGAGACGATCAAGAATATATATATACTTTATGGGGTCTTAGATGAATATTTCGAGGTGTTACAAACGGAATGACTAGATAATGACATCCTACATCCCCATCCCAAGGTGGTGGGTATAAAAATGATGGTATCATTACTTTTAATATCTTTCTTTAAATTATTTTAACATTTTGCTCACGTGCTCTATTAACTTAACCCACATCAACGCTTTTAGCAATTCCAATAATCCTACCTTTAGGTGTATGATTTTAATTAAAAGATAACATCTAGTGATCTTAATTGTATGACTTGTTGTGCAAAGAAGGCAATCATTGGGCGTTTTTGTTTTCTTTATAAAACAATGGATTTAATTTATTTTAGCTGATTTTGTTGCCATGAATTGCAAAAATGTTACTTAAGAATTGCCGTTTGGTAATTTTTTACTTTTGGCAATGGTCACTTTGCTGTTTGGTCATAGTCACGTGAATGCATGATTTCGCAATCTGGCTTTTAAGGAAAACCAGTTCTGAAGGTTAGATATATAAAAAATGAGTATTTTGCTATTAAGAAATAAAATAGACGCATGGAAAACTGTTGCAATCGATTTGAATGTAAGGCCTTCATTTTGTTTAAATATTTAAGACAAATTTTAGAAGCTTTTATTTTTTTTTTTAATTTTTGGACTCTTTGGTGACAACCTAAAACAAAAAATATAAATTTATTAATTTAAAAATTTCTTAGCAAAAACAAAACTTGTGTTTAAAGCTTTACTAAAATGTTTAAATAAGGTTTTGATTTCAATAATGACATATTGGTTAGGTAATCCTTTTTTGTCCAGAGTTAATTCATCACCAACTTATTTCTAAGGCTTCTCAAACAATTCAGAATTTTCTATACTTTTTTCGGATTTCCCACCGACTCAAACGCAGTTGTAGGCAATGACATTTGGTCTCTATGCATCCCTTGTTGTTTTTTCCCCTTTGCTCTCTCGCCCTCTCTGTATTTGCCAAGGCACAATTGATTGTGACTTTCTTTTTCTTTTGCTTTGGCCATATAGAGTGCATTGTGTATTGTTGACCCCATAACTGACCCACTTTTGCTATCCTTTTATTTATGTTTATTCTGCTTCTTGAATCGGTTGGCTGATTTGAAACACAGGATTACACTGAGCGAATCAGCCGGTCTGTCAGTCACTGAATGCCCCTTCATACTACTACCATCTGAGTATTGTTCTGTACGGAACAATAACACAATTTTTCTATGACAATTGACAGCAGCAAGTTGTTGTGGGGGAAGAGTAGACAGACAGACAAGCGGACGACCAACAGACTACCACCAATACCACAAATATGAGATAATATGTCAGAGGAACAAAATGGCAAAGAAAAGGATTTATAAATGACCTGATTTTTTTGTTATTTAACATCAATGCATTTAGCTGCACAAAAACAACACATGCTTGTGTTTGCTATGTTATGTTCCCCACCCCGCTTTTAAGCTTTTCATTTTGTTTATAATAACATTATTCATGGTTTTTTCACATAAAATATGTTTTTATGAAAAAATAAACATATGATGGTGTACGTGTGTCACTTGTGTTGCTATGTTGACTAAAAAACCACAAAAGCCAAAGTCTGTACAAAACTATTATTAAAAGAGGCAGGATTTAATTATTGGCATTGTTCTCGTCATCATAACACGTTAACAAGTTAAATTAAAATGCAAAGTGCGAAGAAAAAAATTAATAGTAAATAAAACGAAAAAAAAGATATAGAATAACTTAAAGGAATTTAAAAAGTTTTAAACGTAAAAGTATGGTATTGTAAATTTATTGAACCAGGCTGAATTGAAGATTTCCTATAGGAGACCTTATTCAGCCAGGCTGAATTGAAGATTTCCTATAGGAGACCTTATTCAGCCAGGCTGAATTGAAGATTTCCTATAGGAAACCATATTCAGCCAGGCTGAATTGAAGATTTCCTATAGGAAACCTTATTCAGCAAGGCTGAATTGAAGATTTCCTATAGGAAACCTTATTCAGCCAGGCTGAATTGAAGATTTCCTATAGGAAACCTTATTCAGCAAGGCTGAATTGAAGATTTCCTATAGGAAACCTTATTCAGCCAGGCTGAATTGAAGATTTCCTATAGGAAACCTTATTCAGCCAGGCTGAATTGAAGATTTCCTATAGGAAACCTTATTCAGCCAGGCTGAATTGAAGATTTCCTATAGGAAACCTTATTCAGCCAGGCTGAATTGAAGATTTCCTATAGGAAACCTTATTCAGCCAGGCTGAATTGAAGATTTCCTATAGGAAACCTTATTCAGCCAGGCTGAATTGAAGATTTCCTATAGGAAACCTTATTCAGCCAGGCTGAATTGAAGATTTCCTATAGGAAACCTTATTCAGCCAGGCTGAATTGAAGATTTCCTATAGGAAACCTTATTCAGCCAGGCTGAATTGAAGATTTCCTATAGGAAACCTTATTCAGCCAGGCTGAATTGAAGATTTCCTATAGGAAACCTTATTCAGCCAGGCTGAATTGAAGATTTCCTATAGGAAACCTTATTCAGCCAGGCTGAATTGAAGATTTCCTATAGGAAACCTTATTCAGCCAGGCTGAATTGAAGATTTCCTATAGGAAACCTTATTCAGCCAGGCTGAATTGAAGATTTCCTATAGGAAACCTTATTCAGCCAGGCTGAATTGAAGATTTCCTATAGGAAACCTTATTCAGCCAGGCTGAATTGAAGATTTCCTATAGGAAACCTTATTCAGCCAGGCTGAATTGAAGATTTCCTATGGGAAACCTTATTCAGCAAGGCTGAATTGAAGATTTCCTATAGGAAACCTTATTCAGCCAGGCTGAATTGAAGATTTCCTATAGGAAACCTTATTCAGCCAGGCTGAATTGAAGATTTCCTATAGGAAACCTTATTCAGCCAGGCTGAATTGAAGATTTCCTATAGGAAACCTTATTCAGCCAGGCTGAATTGAAGATTTCCTATAGGAAACCTTATTCAGCCAGGCTGAATTGAAGATTTCCTATAGGAAACCTTATTCAGCCAGGCTGAATTGAAGATTTCCTATAGGAAACCTTATTCAGCCAGGCTGAATTGAAGATTTCCTATAGGAAACCTTATTCAGCCAGGCTGAATTGAAGATTTCCTATAGGAAACCTTATTCAGCCAGGCTGAATTGAAGATTTCCTATAGGAAACCTTATTCAGCCAAGCTGAATTGAAGATTTCCTATAGGAAACCTTATTCAGCCAGGCTGAATTGAAGATTTCCTATAGGAAACCTTATTCAGCCAGGCTGAATTGAAGATTTCCTATAGGAAACCTTATTCAGCCAGGCTGAATTGAAGATTTCCTATAGGAAACCTTATTCAGCCAGGCTGAATTGAAGATTTCCTATAGGAAATCTTATTCAGCCAGGCTGAATTGAAGATTTCCTATAGGAAACCTTATTCAGCCAGGCTGAATTGAAGATTTCCTATAGGAAACCTTATTCAGCCAGGCTGAATTGAAGATTTCCTATAGGAAACCTTATTCAGCAAGGCTGAATTGAAGATTTCCTATAGGAAACCTTATTCAGCCAGGCTGAATTGAAGATTTCTTATAGGAAACCTTATTCAGCCAGGCTGAATTTAAGATTTCCTATAGGAAACCTTATTCAGCCAGGCTGAATTGAGGATTTCCTATAGAAAACCTTATTCAGCCAGGATGAATTGAAGATTTCCTATAGGAAACCTTATTCAGCCAGGCTGGATTGAAGATTTCCTATAGGAAACCTTATTCAGCCAGGCTGGATTGAAGATTTCCTATAGGAAACCTTATTCAGCCAGGCTGGATTGAAGATTTCCTATAGGAAACCTTATTCAGCCAGGCTGAATTGAAGATTTCCTATAGGAAACCTTATTCAGCCAGGCTGAATTGAAGATTTCCTATAGGAAACCTTATTCAGCCAGGCTGAATTGAAGATTTCCTATAGGAAACCTTATTCAGCCAGGCTGAATTGAAGATTTCCTATAGGAAACCTGATTCAGCCAGGCTGAATTGAAGATTTCCTATAGGAAACCTTATTCAGCCAGGCTGAATTGAAGATTTCCTATAGGAAACCTTATTCAGCCAGGCTGAATTGAAGATTTCCTATAGGAAACCTTATTCAGCCAGGCTGAATTGAAGATTTCCTATAGGAAACCTTATTCAGCCAGGCTGAATTGAAGATTTCCTATAGGAAACCTTATTCAGCCAGGCTGAATTGAAGATTTCCTATAGGAAACCTTATTCAGCCAGGCTGAATTGAAGATTTCCTATAGGAAACCTTATTCAGCCAGGCTGAATTGAAGATTTCCTATAGGAAACCTTATTCAGCCAGGCTGAATTGAAGATTTCCTATAGAAATTTTTAACTTAATATTTTGAGGAATTTTAAAATAAATTTTTTTATAACATAAACCGCAAACTTTATTAATACCTACTTGTGTACCTACGTCTACTTGTTCTCAAACGTCATATTTTGATATATTTATCGTCAGGTTTGTGAACGCGTGCTTGTTGCCGTATTCCACTGCCATAGCAGTTCATGCCGAAAGCTGATAAAAGAATTTATTCTCGTTATATATTTCTCCATCCATCGACCACATGTGTATTACTGCTCGCGATTGCAAAGCACAAGGCGATTTTTTTTTATATTAACCGGCCGGTATTTTGTTTACTCTGTCTGTCACACAACATGTATCTTTTAATTTTTTGTTATTCGTTTGACTCCACTTTATTGGAGATAAATTTATTAAAATTATTTTTTTCTCTCTTTTCTTCTTTCGTTTCTTGATAAATATTGACATTTCAATTAAAAAATATATTTTTTTATTCTCCATCTATCTGTGGCGAAACGAATGAATGAAAAAAAATGTGGCACACCATGAAGATAAATGATAGCGAGGTTTGTTTGTTTCGTTACTTCGATAAAAATCAACAGCTATGCATTTTTTTTTCAAGATATACGTTTTCACCCAAGGAAAACAGGAAAGGTTTGTTCTTGACATTTTGAGAAATGTATGTACACAGTATTTTCTTATTTAATTAATGTATGGTCTATATTATCTTATCTGACGTAAGAGGAGTTGTATTGTATGTCAATGGGGAGGGACATGTCAAACAAGAAAATAATAAATATTTTATTTATATATTTAATTTTTTAAACTTTTATTTTCTTCCGTACGTTGCACCGTACGTTCTTCCGCCTGTCGGTCAAAACTACCCCAATTTTTTAAGGAGTAAATCTTAGGTGCTTAAGAATCTCGGCTATGTCCACAGCAAAGCGGTGTTTATCTCCTCTAAATGTTGGCGACATTTGCGAGGTACAATGCTATGCATAGTCATTTAAAAAATTTCCCCCAAAGAGGTGCGCACTGCGGGACTCCGTTCGGACTCTGCAATAAAAAAAGGTCCCTTATCATTGAGTTTAAACTTGAATCGGAAATCACTCATGGATGTGTGAGAATTGGCCTCTTCTCGGTTTCTGGATGGCTCCTTAGACACTTCGACTCAAATATGGATATCAAATTCGTGCTGCACTTCCAAATCCCTTTAATTTGAGCCCCATATTGCCATGGCCGGTAAAAATTGACCGTTTGGAGGGTGTTTTGGAGCTGGGCCGACCACCAGCAATTTTTACTGAAAATAGATATCAAATTCGTTCTTTATTCCCATCGGAAATGAAGTTCAGTTTAAGGGGTGCTTTAGGTCATACCCCAAAACACTTGGCTTCAAAATTGGATATAAAATTCGTTTTCTACTCTCAAATACCTTTCATTAGAGTCCCATATTGTGATAATGAGTCAAATAACCCATTTGACGTATCTTTAGGAGGAAAATTTTCACCTAGACTGGGTACCCGCTAGGTACTTGAACCCAAACTTCATTACTATATTCGTGTTTTGGTCTCCAATACCTTTTATTTGAGTCCCTTGTTGCGACCATCGGACCACTTTCGGATATGGGTGGCTTTTTTGCGCTAAAGGGAAAGGTCCGCCTCCAACCGATATCTAAAAATTATATAGCCTATGTTTCCTTCCACAAAAACGTACACAATCTATGAAAATCTTGAGAAAATCGGTTCAGCCAAGTATCATATAGTCATAATGGGTCTAATGGCGTATTTGAGGAGTGGCATGACTCCATATACTTCGAACTGATTTTGTATGTCAGATTCGATATCTACTCCCGAATACCTTTCATTTGAGCCCCATATTGAAATGAACGTCCAATATGTCTGTTTGGGGCAGTTTTGGGGTTGGGGCGGTCCGATGGGTACTTAGACTCAAATTTTAATACCATATGCGTATTCTACTCTCTAATACCTTTCATTTGATACCTATATTGTCCCGATCGTTCCACTTTTTATTTTGGGTTGTGCTTTTGGCATAAGGGGGAGGGTCCGTCCCCCTTCCGATACCGACAAATTCCAGACCAACCTACACAATATGCGAAAATTTCGAGAAATTCGGCTCGGCCGTTTTACAGTCTATACGGAACTAACAAACCGAGTCCCATATATCCGTGATTGGCTAATGTGCCCATTTAGGGCGTTTTTGTTTTTTGTGATCCCCTATACTTCGACATGAATTTGTATGCCAGATTCGTTATCTACTCCCGCATACTTTTCATTTGATACCCATGTTGTCCTTATCGGTCCACTTTTGATTTTGGGTGGTGTTTTTGGGGCAAAGGTGGAGGGTCCGCCCCCTTCCGTTATCAATAAATTATAAAGCCTATTCCTATTTCCTGACCATATTCGTCATCTACTCCCGAATACCTTTCATTTGAGTCCCATATTGTTATGATCGTCAAATAAACCTATTTTAAGGGGTTTTGGGGCTGGGGCGGTCCCCCAGGTATTTGGATCCTGCTCTTATTATGAAATTCGTACTTAACTCTTGAACACATTTCATTTGAATCCCATATTTTCCGATCGGCCCACTTTTGTTTTTGGGTAGTACTTTTGGGGTAAGTGGGTTTGGAGGGACTGCCCCCCTCCCGATATCAAAAAGTTATATAGCCTATGTTTCATTCCAGACCAACCTACACAATCTGTGGAAATTTCAAGGTAATCTGTTCAGGCGTTTTTGAGTCTATACGGATCAAACAAACAAAAACTTTTTTTTAAAAAAATGTTTTTGTTTTAAAATAAAGGGTGATTTTTTAGCTATTATCTTTTTGGCAACACAGTTTTAAACACCTCATGTACGTTTCGTCTTCAGGTTGGTCTATAATTTAACCATGAATTGTCTTACAAACGAATGACGTTTGCAAATTTTATTTAATTTTAATATTATTATCAAAATGCGTGCTCTGTTAAGAAAGTTCATCGCGCGCTTCTAATCATTGAGCGATGAAGCTCGTTTTTGGTTCAAAGGGTCGTACGCGTAAAGCCATCCGCGTGAAATTTTGCACAAATACTTAATATTGATGTAGGTCGTTAGGGATTGCATATGGGCCATATCGATTCAGATTTGGATATAGCTCTCATATAAACCGATCTCCCGTTTTGACTTCTTCAGCCCCTGGAAGCCTCAATGTTCATCTGAGTTGGCTGAAATTTTGCACATAGTGTTCTGTTATGACTTTAAACAACTGCGCCTAGTACCCTTCAAATCGGTCAAGAACCTGATATAGCTACCATATAAACCGATCTCCCGATTTGACTTCTTGAGCCTCCGGAAGCCGCATTTTTTGTCCGATTTGGAAATTTGAAATTTTGCACAAAGCATTCTTTAATGACTTCCAATAAGTGTGTCAAGTACGGCCCAAATTGGTCAAGAAGCGGATATAGCTCCCATATAAACCGATCTTCCGATTCGATTTCTTAAGATCCTGTAAGCCTCAATTTTCGTCCGATTTGGCTGAAATTTTGCACATTGTGTTCTGTTATGACTCTCAACAAATGTGGCAAGTACGGTCGAAATCGGTCTATAACTAGATATGGCTCCCATATTTTAGCAGAATCTATGATAGTGGGTTCCCAATATTCGGCCCGGCACGCTTTTCCTTGTTTCAACTAGTATCATTCCAATCCAAATTTCAATACGATACCTTTTTCCTAACTCGATCTAGAATTTTCCCAGACAGCCTCCTTCTTACTTCCTTTCAGTAATCCAAACCTTCCCATAAGATTTTTGTCGTCCTACCGACTGTTTCGCTGTTCCACAGCGGATAACGTCACCCCGAAATTTAAGATTTTTTTTGTGTTGATGAAGATCCATGGTGTATCAGAAATAGCGATCCACCATGCCAGTCACTTTCCCAAAAAATACAGTTTAATTTTTTTTTTTTGAAATTTCAAGAATTTTAAAAATTTAAAAAATTTAAAAAATTTTAAAAGTTTTAAAACCTTTAATTGTATTAAAAATGTTTAAAGTTTTAGAAATTGTATGTTTCCTCTTTGGAATGGAATCTCTTTTTAAGGAATTTTTGAAATTCTTTAAATGAAAAATAAAGTTTATTGTGAACTTTTAAGATTTATTGAAAAATTAAAGATTTATAAAAAATTTTAAGAATTAAAAAAAAGGACAAATATATATCAATTTTAAAACTTTTTAAAGAGTTTTAAAATATAAAAATACTAAAAAATAATTTTATAAAAAATATTTATTTTGCTATGTCCATAGCAATTTGAGATCTCCTTTGTGGTTTAGAGATGGAATTGATAGTAGTATTGGTAGCTGATTCATAACTTTTGAAAGAAAATTTCGTCAACATTTGTTTACATCGAAATTGATTTATTTTGGCTTTTTTAGTGTTTTTAATTTTCAAAATTTTAAATTAATTGATATATTTTCAACTTGTTTAATTTTCGCCCCCTGACACAGGATCCTTTAAATTATCATCTTATCTCCATAAGACACGTCTTAATAAAAATCTCCGTAATACCCAAGAAATCTGCGCCCCTTTTTATTATAAAATGGGTTAATTTTTCATGATAACTTTATTGTTGTGTGCACAAAACAGAGCTGATTAATAAAGGGCTCTGCAGTAAAATGATATAAGAATCTTAATTTTTTATAACATACTGATATCCTACAGCCGACAAGGTTTCCTCAGTCTCTTGGTCTCGCACTTTGCCAGCAGAACCCAATGACATTGTGGCAAATTAAGCAAAGCGTAGCAAACACATGAGCCCAGTGCGTAGAAATTACCTAAAACCCCTTATGAAAAATTACAAAGTTTTACCCTTTTTTTTAGTCAGAACAAAAAAAAAACATAACTCAGAAAAATCTCTACGACAAAATAAATCCCAACAATTTCTATTTAATGGCCTGCCTAGTATATCAACTTGAAGTGAACAAAAAAAAAACAGAGTCTATTGAGCCCTTGTTTTAAGAATTTTTTAACGAAAATCCGCCGTTAACACACACAACGGGTAACTTTAGCGGCAGCAGTCACTTAATATAAAACAAAGTGTTTTCTATTTTTTTACCGGGAGAGAGAGTGGTATGAGTTGAAATCCTTTGGCATTCCATTAAAACTATTACCCAACATTATGATAATTATCCTGGCCTCAGGAGCTACAACAGATTCCCTAACATAAATTCAGGGCAATGTTGGAAGCTGCTGCTTCTCCTGTTTCTGCTGCCGCGTTAGGCAATAGCCTAATAGAACCATCCACCACCCTTGGTATGAGCGCACCAATTCGAACCTTGCTAGTGGTGTTGTGTCCTTTATCCGATAAGGAACATAGAAAACGTACTTGGAAGGAAACACGTTAAGCAAACACAAGTTTCGCTATTAAATGTAGGGAATATTTATTTAATACTCACGCACGTAAATACACACCGTACACACGTATACACTCTCAGTTGGTTCATTTGGCTCACTGTGAGTGTACTAGTATCTATACGAAAATAAAAGTGGAACACCAATAGAATCAGGAATTAAGTATTAAAGCACAAACGAATAACATTGGCTGACATCTCATAGCCATCAAACTTGCTACGTCATCATCATCATTATCATCTGTGGCAAAGCCAACGGGCACACATTCACATACAGGAAGGATCAAGGATTTTACACAACTGGAGGCGCATTTAGCCTGGGTCATTATAAATCTACAGTCGATTGAGTTTGATTGGTGTTGAAAATAAAAAATCAGAAACAAATTTAAAAAAGTTGGAAAACTAAAAAAACAAAATTTTTTTTCAACAAATTTTAAATAAAAAAAAAATTAGAAAAAATTTTAAAACTAAAAAAAATAATTGAAACTAAATATAAAATAAAAAACAAATGGAAAAGATAATAAAAAAATTAAAATAAAAAAAATTAAAAATAAAAAGAAACTAAAAAAATTATTTAAAAAAAAAAATAAAAAAATACAGGCAAATGAATGTGAGGGTTCGGTAGAGCTCGGCCGGGATTCGCACCTGGGTGCACGGGGCAGCGGCGAGAGCAGCAATACAACTTCCAAAAGATGCCCAGAATCATGTGTATGCCATGGGAGTAGTGTAATTGTGTAGGCAAAAAATTATTCATTACACAAACACATGCATTGAGAAAAGAACAGCTAGAAGGCAGGGTTGTCGAGCGTGGGTAATGTCGTTTTTATATCATACAGGCGTTTTAGCGATAGATACGATATAATTACAAACATACCAACGTACGGTCCTTAAAGCCTTCACACTTAATATGTCGTATGAGTTATTCAAACCAAATGACGAAACGCGTCCCATAGTGGTTGGTGTGTGTGGTGATCTCTAGTTTTCCTTTTCCACTGCAAAAAAAATCTCCGATCGTTGATCACGTCTCGACAGAGAAACAAACCAAAATTGTAAAATTAAAATTATCTTCGTTCTAGCAGGTAAAAAAAGATCTAGCAGGTAAAAAAGAAGGTTCGGCAGAGCCTGGATTTGAAACTGAAGGCATTAAAACAACTTCCCAAAGAAGCACAGCATCATATGTATGCAATGGGAGAAGTGTCATTGTGTTAACAAAAAATCTGCCATTACACAAAAACATCGATTGGGAAAGGAACAGGTTGAAGACAGGGTTGTTGAGCGAGAGTAATGTGGTTTTTATTTTATGAAGGCGTTTTCGCAATAAATACGATATAAGTGTAATATACCAACATACGGCTCTTGAAGCCTTCACACGTAATATGACCGACGAGTTATTCTAACCAAATGACGCAACGCGTCCCAAAGAGGTCGGTGCGTCTGGTGATCTATGGCTCTGGTTCGGCCGGGGCGAATCTTAGGAACCCACCACCATTGATTCTGCTAAAAATGTATACAAACTAAATTTGATTGAAAGGCATAATTTTATTCTACTAAAGGTTCTGGGAAACGAACAAGGATAATCAGACATCGGTTTATATGGGAGCTATATGAGGTTCTTGACTGATTTAGATCTTACTTGATAGGCACAGTTGTTGGAAGTCTTAACAGAACACCGCATGCAAAATTTCAGCCAAATCGGACAAAAATGGTGACTTCCAGGGGCTCAAGAAGTCAAATCGGGAGATCGGTTTATATGGGAGTTATACCGGGTTATATACAGATTTGGCCTTTGCTTAGCACAGTTGTTAAAAGTTATAAAAGAACACTTCATGAAAATTTCAGCCGAATCGGACAAAAATGGTGGCTTCCATGGGCTTAAGAAGTCAAATCGGGATATCGGCTTATAGGAGAGCTATATCAGATTATAGACCGAACTTGGCACAGTTGTTGAAAGTCATAACAGAATGCTATCTGCAAAAAAACGGACAAAAATTGCGGCTTCCAGGGGCTTCAGAAGTCAAATCGGGAGATCAGAAGTCAGATTGGGAGCTATATCAGGTTATAGGCCAATTTAGACCGGACTTGGCACAGTTGTTGAAAGCCATAACAGAATACTATCTGCAAAATTTTAGCTAAATTTGACGAAACTTGCGGCTACCGGCGGCTCATGAAATGAAATCGGGAGATCGGCTTATTCGGGAGCTATATCAGATTATAGACCGATTTAGACCGTACATGGCACAGTCGTTGAAAGTCATTACAGAACACTACATGCAAAATTTCGGCCAAATCGGACAAAAATTGTGGCTTCATGGAGCTCAAGAAGTCAAATCGGGAGATCGGTTTATATGGGAGCTATATCTAAATCTGAACCGATATTGCCTATTTGCAATACCCAATGACCTACATCAATAGTAGGTAGATAGGTTAGATTAAGTTAGGTTGGCACAGTTGTTGAAAGTCATTACAGATCACTACATGGCACTACGTGGCTTCCTGGGGTTCAAGAAGTCAAATCGGGAGATGGAGCTAAATCCGAACCGATATGGCCTATTTGCAATCCCCAATGACTTACATCAATAGTAAGTATCTGTGCCAAATTTCAAGCGGCTACCTTTACTCGTTCGATTATTATCGTGATTTCTACACACGGACGGACGGATGGACATCGCTAGATCGACTCAGAATGTCGAGACGATCAAGAATATATGGGTCTTATGGGGTCTTAGACAAATATTTTGAGGTGTTAGAAACGGAATGAATACATTAGTATACCCCCACCATCCTTTGGTGGTGGGTATAACAACATCTTACCTATAAAAATTCCAAATGGTACAACGGTTCAATTTTTCATTCTCCTAACAAATTCCTTGCAATTCGGAAAATTCACTTTCAAAAATTTGAGCTTCTAGGGGCCCTGAAAGGCTAATTAAAAAGAAAGTTAAAACCAAAAATCTTCTTATAAAAATTCAAAATGGAAGAATGGCCCAAATTTCCATTTTCTCAAAAAAATGTTTAAAATTTTAGAAATCCACTTTCCATTCCACTGTTTATATCATCGCCCAAAAACAAACAACTCAAGGCAATAATACTAAGGAAGCATATGATGCCGTAAAAAATCCAATAACTGTGGAGAAACACTTCAACCAAGGTATAAAGCGACAGTGTTCGATAGGCCAAGACTCAAACTGCCTTTCCAATCGAATGCGAGGCCAAACTTATAGAAAATGTGGGGATGTTATTTATTTCATTCGAATTTATTTTTTACGACATTTTTCGCCGGCATGCTAGTAGTAGTAGTTGTGACGTTGGCCTATAAATGTTCGTACGAGTCCTGGTGCTTGCTTGAATCCAACGATTGATATTAAGGTAGTGGAATACATTGGTGTTGGTGTTTGTTTTTGTAGATTTGGGCCACAACATAAAAACCACCAGCTAAAGATTTAACTTGTCTCATGGTCTCCATAAGACCTAAGCCCACCATTGAAGTCTTTAAGACCGACCCACAAGCCAAGAACGCAGGGCACGAGTCATCAACAGTCGAAAAAGGAAGCAAAGCAAAGGCAATAAGTAGCTTGGTATGCCTGGCAGCTTGACTGGCTGCCTGCCTGCCTTCCTCACAAATGTCCGCCTGCTGCCTGGCTGTCTGTCTCTCGGCTTAGTGAATGGTGTGCGGCAAAAGTTGCGCCAGTGAAATAACAACAGACAGCGACAATATAACCAATGATTGTGTGGCACAAAAAAGCTCAAGTCCTTGCTGGCAAGGACAATATCTGGCATCTAGGATCTTTGCTTTTGTGTGTGTTTAAGTGTGTGCGTGTATGATATGCACTCGAGTAACTTGCTGGAGCCCCACTTTAATGTAGGCTTCCTCCAACGAGGATAGTGTGGTCAACCATTTCCATTTGTTCATAAATTTTAGTGCTGGTGGTGTAGAAATTATAAATTTTGTTTATGACTATCAATTTGTTAGAAATTAAAAAAAGTTTTACTGCGACAGGATTTATTTCTTAATTTAAAACAAGTAAAAGCATGCTAAGGTTGGCCGGGGCGAATCTTATATACCCTCCACCAGGAATCGCATTTGTCAAGTTAATAAGATGCTTAAGAAGTCAAATCAAGAAATAGCTTATATGGGAGCTATATCAGGTTATGTACTGATTTAGACCATACACTAGGTTAGGTTGAATGGGTTGCCCACCAAAGGTGAGTTCACTCGGATGCCAGTTTGGCCCTTTGTAGTACCTTAGAGAGTGAAAGGGAAAAGAAAGAAAATGTGAGATCTCGGACTAAAGGTTATACACGAATAAAAGAAAATGCAGAATGAGTGGAGAACCCGAGCGGGGGTGAAGAATTGTCCGTCTCTACGCAAGCACGGATCTACCTACCGGAGCACCCCCCATCGGAACCATCTTGTAGACAATACACAAAAATTTTTACCAATCACGTAATTAACTGATCTAATTAATTTTTTAATAAAAACTGCTGCAATCACGAAAATGATAATATCAATCACAGTATCAAAAAAGGTGATTAAAAATTTTTTGATTAACAAAATTACATATTCAAAAAAAAAAATGGTTGAATTTTTTTTTTAATTTTCAATTAATTTTTTTAATAGGATCAATTAAAAATTTGATTGGAAATATGCAAATGCTATATAAAACCAAAACAGAAAAAAATCGGTTTCAACCATGAAATTAATGGATCCATTTTTAATTTAATTTAATTTAATTATTTATTTGAAGTTGCTTCAATCACATAAATGATAATATTAATCACAGTTTTTGAAACAGGTGATTGGAAAAATTTTCAATTAAAAAATTTCCATTTTCGATTAAAAAATGATTGAAATTTGTTTACATTTCCAATCAATTTTTTAATTGGCCCAATTAATTTTTTAATTGATCCAATTAAACAAATTATTGAATTTTTTCAAATTTTTAATTGAAGTTTTAATTGGTCCAATTAAAAAAATTATTGAAATTTTCAAATTATACAATTAATTTTTTAATTGTATCAATCAAATATGTAATTGAAAATATTCAAATATTAAAATGTTTGCGAAAAGCGCTCTATATAGGGCGCACCCTCGATTTCGACGCAGAATGGTTCAAATATGTAAAACACATGGAACACGAATTTGAGGTTTATGTTTGGGTCCATGATCACTCTTTTGAAAACATATTCGGTGGTTTTTCCAAAAATGAGGCGGAGAATATTGTTTTTCGAATAATAAAAGAAACAGTAGCGAGGCAGTAACTTTATGAATTACCTGCATTGGGGAAGTAAACCCAACAGAAAAAACTTTTATCTAGAATATGTTATAATTAGTTTCCATATTTTGATCATTAATAAGATTTTAATTTCGTCTAGGTATTTAAAAAGGTAGCCAAAAGACTGTTGGCTAGTTTTATCTTGTATATTTAAAATGTATTTATCAAAATTTTGAGCGACAAGACTTGATTAAAAACTGACAGTTGGTTTTGTTGTTGTCGGTTCTTAAAAAGTGTCCGATTCCATTAAAAAATGATTGGAAGAACTTACTTCCAACACCAGTAAAGTGTTGTTCAGATTCAATAAAAAAAATGTTTGAAAAAATTTATTTTTTAATTGAAAATTCCCAAAATTTTTGACTCTGATAATTTTTTAATTGAAAAAATTTTTATTCCAATTAAATTTTTAATTGAAAAAGTTTTTATTTTTAATTGAAAAAATTTTCGTTAAATTTTTTTCTGTGTACTTGGCACAAATTTTGGAGGTCATAGTAGATGATATATATAAATTTTTCAAATAAAATCTAATTGAACATAAAATTGCCTTTTGATTCAATAAATTTTGTAATTCTATCTGAAAATTAACTATTGTGATTGAAAAGATGTGATTGAAAATTAACGATTGTGGTTAAAAATTTTGTAATTTGCAATTAAAAAATTAATTAATTTAACCGAATCTTAAAAAATTTCAAATATGGTTCTTAAGTAAATTCAACTAAAGGCTATTTTGCCCCGTTTAACACTATGTAGTCCTGCATCGACCAAGCGCTGCTGCCTCAGTGCTAAACACTTCGCTACGACAGCAACAACAAATCTATAAGACACCCACAATTTTTCGAGAACAACCTCGGGGAACTATTTTTTTATATGGGTGCCTTTGCCCAAACCACGGACTTTACGTTCATGTTCCAGGAGGTAAACATGTGTGTTCCTTATATATAAATATTTGGCATTTTTTGAAAAAATTCAATTATTTTTTAATTGAATCAATTAAAACATTACTCGAAAATTTCAAAAATTAAATCAATTAAAAAAATAATTGAAATTGTCAAAATTCATCATCTTTTATTTAATTGTATATGTAATTTTTTTTAAAAACGGTGATTGATATTATTATTTTCTTTATTAAAGCAGTTCCAATTAAAAAATTATTTGGATTAATTAACTTGGTGATTGAAGCCGATTTCTATTTGTTCTGTATATGGGGGCTATATCAAACTCAGCAACGATATGGTCCATTTGCAATTTCCAACAACCTATATCAATAAAAAGTATGTTTGTAAAATTTCCAGTAGCTAGGTTCACCCGTTCGGACGCAATCGTGATTTCTACAGACGGACGGACATGGCTAGATCGTCTCAGAATGTAAAGGCGAATGGAGGAGATGATATGTATAGGATCGCAGATCAATATGTGTTACAAACGGAATGACTAGATTAGTATATCTACAGACAAAAAAATCGTAAAAATTTGTCTACATATAAAATATGTATTAATACACCCGTCGTGCCGTCATTGGCATATGGCGGTTATGATATTTTCTGGTGTTGCTCTTTGGTCTTGTTAAAATTCTGATTTCTGCTTATTTATGACGATGCGGTGATGATGGTCCTGCTAAAGGTTTGCTAATAACCACTTGCTAGTTGGTTGTTTGAATTACAATCAAGCACTCAGTACCTGTCATGTCAGAGTTATCGAACGAACATTGTAATGATTTTCTCTTTTGCATTCCATCCATCCCAACTTTTTCATACCACCCCATCGACAATGAGTGGCACACAAGAACTCAGATCAAATGGCGACGACGACTGCGACGAGTACGGATATCAAGAATCCACTTGGCCATGCACAAGCTTTACCTTGTAATACAAAAAAGGGTAACATGAACGTAGTTTAAGGGGGAGGAGGGGAAAAAGTCCAGACTTCCACTTTAATCTAACCTAACCTAGTTTTGATGGCAATAGATGTGGGCAAGAGGAATCTGTTTGATTGTAATAGTTATAGTAAAGTTATTACTTTAGTTGGAAGATGGGAACAGTAGGCATCTGGTTGACCCCAATAGTGATAGTATAATTTTTGGGTAGGTGCTAGTAATAGCAGATGAACAGTAGGAATATTTTTTTAACAGTAGATGGGTACTGTAGGAATATGGTTAATAGTTATAGTACACAAATTGGTTTTGATAACAGTAGATATGGACATTTGGAATTTTGGGGCAGCAGGAATTTGTTTTTTATGATAGTATATGGGTACAGTTAGAATCTGGAGTCAAAAGATGGCAACGAATTCGATAAAATTAGGCTTAATGAGTTGCCTTAGGCCCATCTACATCCGTGCGGAGTATGTTACACATTGAAATATATATGGATAAAGCTGCCATATAGACCAATCATCCGTTTCAAGGTCGTTCACCCATTAATGGCGTAGTTAATAACCAATTTTTCTGAACAAATTGAGGCAAAATGTGGTGTGCAAAATGCATTGGGCAGGTTGCAGCGATCACGATTTTAGCCATATCGGTGACCTCTTCGGACTGCTTTGCCACTAAAAGATTACATTTCACCTACACACTAACCTACCTTTCGAATAAAACGTTGAGTCCTGTTGGTTAAATTTTTCTTTAAGCGCAAAAGCGTGCGCTTAATTTGCCAATTTCTTGGATCGAATTTGCCAATTTCTTTGGAAGGTTTCTCTTTATACGTAGAAACTAAAAAAAGTTTATTGGCAGGTGGACAATAATTAGATAAGAATTGCATGCCTCCCTCAAGAAGTAAAATCGGGAAAGAATTTATATGAGGTTATGCACAAACGATTGAGAAACCAATGTGGAAAATATCGCACACTAGGGGCTCAAGAAGTATATTCAGGAGATGGGTTATATGGGAGGTGTTATTTTATAAACCGATTCAGACCATGCAAATATAAATTTGCTCACGAACATTCCATTAAGGAAAAGGGGCAAACTTTTCACATTTCAATGAGTGCTGCTTAAGCTCAATTATAAGGGACTTACATATCATAGCCAAGTCCGAAATGCGTGCCGCAGTGCGACACCTCTTTGGCGATAAGTCTTTCCATGGTACAGAACCTCATAAATTAGGAGGGGATAACCAATGCTGAAATTTTTTTCTGATGCTCTCATCAGGATTCGAACCTAGGTGTTTAGCGTGATAAGCGGAAATTTCTTCGAACTTCTGCACTACGGTGTTCCCCGATTCAGACCATACTTGAGACATGTTGGAGTTCAAAATTCTATTTCTATAAAAAAAATTTTGTCAAAATTTTATTTCTATAGAAAATTTTGTCAAAATTTTATTTCTATAGAAAATTTTGTCAAAATTTTATTTCTATAGAAAATTTTGTCAAAATTTTATTTCTATAGAAAATTTTGTCAAAATTTTATTTCTATAGAAAATTTTGTCAAAATTTTATTTCTATAGAAAATTTTGTCAAAATTTTATTTCCATAGAAAATTTGGTCAAAATTTTATTTCTATAGAAAATTTTGTCAAAATTTTATTTCTATAGAAAATTTTGTCAAAATTTTATTTCTATAGAAAATTTTGTCAAAATTTTATTTCTATAGAACTTTCCGGTGGTTGTTATTTTTTAAGTACAAATTTTTATGACCCTTATTTACCCAAAATGTTACCTACCTCCCTGTATTTAAACACCATATGCACCAACACCGAAATCTATTTTCACAGAGTGTCTGCATGTGTGAGTGTTGTTTCCTATCTGTCATTAAATTTGGTTCCAAATGTGGCACTGGGTGCATGAATGAATGACTGAGTGAGCGAATGAGCGACTGACTGACTGGTTGTCTGTAATGTGAACTTCTCATACATCACAACAACAACCCTACCGGAGGCGAACCCAAATACCCTACGGCTACAATGTGCACGAGAATCGACAATCTTCCTTTTTAACAATGTTTATTTCTGTCGTTGTAAGAGGTTTCAACTCTTTCACCCCATATCTCTTGCACCACACCATCGGGGCCTGACAAACAACAAACGACTTATGGTTGTGTTATGGCACCCACCCCATGCCAAACTACCGTTATCAACCTCAACATCATTGTCATCATCATCGTTTGCTCGGTTGCTTGCTTTCTCTGCCTCTCTCTCTGACATGTTCGAATGCTTTACGACCATCACCTGCACCCATTTGTGGTGGCTCTCACAGAGAATAATACACACACACACACTCACATACATATGCTTTTTGATGGTAGCGCAAATGTTGTTTTCCAATATCCTGTTGTCGGCCGTAGCTAAAATAGTTATTTTTTTTCTTGTTATTGCCGTTGTTGTTGGTGGTGGTGGTGGTATTGGTATTGCTGTCGTTGTTGTTGGGAAATAGCGACAGCGGCGGTTGTTGGTTTGGTACGTCCTTTTCCTTGTTCCATTTTCTATGCCACTCATATTTTTCTTTGCCCTGTTTTATTTTTCTCTTTCTCTTGCTTAATCGTTTGCTATCTCTTTTTTTATTTGCCTCTCTAGGATTTCATTCAATTTTAAATTATGGTAAATTTAAAATATTGAATGGTTATAAATTTGGTTATTTATGGCCAAATTGCCTCTACTAAATTGTGTGACTTTTGCAACTGCCGCTATGCTGCAATAGTCCTTTTTCAAATGTTGGCAGTTTAATGGCAATCGCCTGGTTTTTCTTTATTGGAAAACATTTAAATGTGAATTATGAGCTTAAAGAATGTTTTGAAATTACATTTGTGTTTTTTGTGCTTTGGTTCTTCTCTTTTGTTTTTGTCTTAACATCGATGACACCATATTTCAATTCCAACTGTTAGTGATGACTGTATTTTAAAAAGTTTTTCCTCCCTAAGGGCGTATGGCAAGGGAGGCATGTTACCCGGGGGAATTTTCTAGATTTATTAGAAAAAGAAGAACGAATGCTTTTTATGGCAATACAAATTTTATAAACTCAATTAGAAATGGTTTTAATGAGTGTCGTCTTCTAAGATTGGAAAGATGGAAAAATTATGGTTTGATAATTAAATGGCTTGCAAGAGTGGCATAAAAGGTTTGAAAGGTGGCCATGAGTAAGTCTTTCATCTTGCAGACCACGCCAACTTTCGTGTTTCTGTACCCTTACAAATTATGGGCATTACAATATTTAAGAACGAGTGACTAGTTTTGAGTACGATTATGACTGAGAATGGGTATGTGTATGTATGATATCTAGTGGATATGAGTATTTCTGTGTTTTAGAATGAGTACGATTATGACTGAGTATGGGTATGAGTATGTATGATATCTAATGGGTATGAGTATTACTGTGTTTTAGAATGAGTATGAATGACTTTTGTTAGGAAAAGTATGAGAACTTCTATTATGAGGAAGTAAAAACGCTTTATGTTTGCTCGAGTACAACCTAGGGTACGTATTTCCAAAGAATCTAAACCAATTATATAACAGTAGATTATTTTCACGTCTGGTTGTATTCCAAATATAAACCCAAAAACGCTGAGGTCTGCCCGTATACGATGAACGCGAAGGTGGTCCAATGTAAGTTTCATCAACAGAACAATTTCGATATCCAATAAGTCAAATATTTGGGAGTGCTCTTGGATGGGAAAATGAAATGGAAGTGCCACATCCAAAAGCGTACTGAGAAGTATCGCAGATGTTTGGCTATGAGAATCACGCCTACTAGGGGACTGGAGATTATTCTCAATATCCGATCCATAGACATACAGAATAGATGTTAAGCAGCCACGGCGACTATAAGACTTTAGACTTGGAGAATGGATAGAGGATAGGTGCAGGTCACACAATTGCCGTGCAATCGAGGCGACGCACAGTGGAATAAATCGAAAAACAGTAAAAGCGTGTTAAGTTTGACCGGGCCGAATTTTAGGACCACACCATCATGCTAAAAATTTATACAAAATAAATTTAGTTGGTTATTTTATTCTACATACCAAACGTCTGTCAAACCAGCAAAAATTAAAACTTCTAGTAACCGAACAAGGATGATCGAGGACCGATTTACACGGGAGCTATATCAGGTTATAGACTGATTTGGAACATATTTGTCACAGTAGTTGAAAGTTGAAATAGAACATGGCATGCAAAATTTCAGGCGAATCCGACAAAAAATTGCGGATTGTAAGGGCTCAAGAAGTCAAATCGGGAGACCGGTTTATATGGGAGCTATATCATATTATAGACCGATTTGGACCGTTCTTGGCACAGTTGTTAAAAGTTGTAACCGAACACCGCATGCAATATTTCAGCCAAATCGGATATAAATGATTCTTGTAAGGACTCAAGAAGTCAAATCGGGAGATCGGTTTATATGGGAGCTACATCAGATAATACATCGATTTGGACAGTACTTAGCACAGTTGTTGAAAGTCATAACAGAACACCGCATTCAAAATTTCAGTCAAATCGGATAAAAATTACGGCTTGTTAGGGTTCAAGAACTCAAATCAGGCGATCGGTTTATACGGGAGCTATATCACGTTATAGACCGATTCGGACCGTACGTGGCACAATTGATGAAAGCCATAACAGAACACCACATGCAAAATTTCAGTCAAATCACACAACAATGGAAGCTTTCAGGGGCTCAAGAAGTCTAATGGGTAGTTCCGTTTTTTTATGGGAGTATATCAGGTTATACAACGATAAATCGGATAAAAATTGCGGCTTGTAAGGGCTCAAGAAGTCTAATCGGGCGATCGGTTTATATAAAAGCTATATCAAGTTATACACCGATTTGGACCGTACTAGGCACAGTTGTTGAAAGTCATAACAGAACACCACATGCAATCACCCTTCGGACAAATATTGCGGCTTCCAGGGGCTCAAGAAATCTAATCGGGAGATCGGTTTATATGGGAGCTATATCAAAATCTGAACCGATATGGCCCATTTGTAATCACCAACAACCTACATCAATATTAAGTATCTGTGCAATATTTTAACCGGATAGCTTTTCGCGTTAGAACGCTATGGTGATTCCCACAGATGGACGGACATGGTCAGATCGACTCAGAACGTGGAGACGATTAAGAATATATATACTTTATGGGGTCTTAGACGAATGTTACGAAGTTTTACAAACGGAATGTCTAGATTAGCATACCCCCATTCTATGGTGGTGGGTATAATAAATATTGCAAATTTTGCCCATGAACATTCCACGAGGTGCAGGTGCAAACTTTTCCCATATCAACGAGTATAGTCCGATTCAAGTTTAAGCTCATTGATAAGGGGCTTCCTTTTTACAGCCAAGTCCGAACGGGGTGCCGCAGTGTGACATTTCTTTGGAGAGAAGTCTTTACACGGCATAGTACCTCACAAATGCTGCCACAATTAGGAGAGGAAAACCACCGCCTAAAATTTGTTTCTGTTCGTCTCGCCAAGTATAGTCGAAATTGGTTCATAACCTAATATGACTTCCATATAAACCAATCTCGGAATTTGACCTCTTGAGATTCTAGGGGCTGCAATTTTTATCCGATTTGGCTGAAATTTAGCATGATGTGTTTTGTTGTGACTTCCAACAACTATGCCAAGTATGGTCTAAATCGATTCGTAACCTAATATAGCTCCCATTCAAAATGATCTCCCGATTATACTTCTTGAGATTATAGAAGTCGAAATTCTTGTCCGATTTGTGCAACGACTTCTCCTACAGCCTTCAACATGTGTGTCAAATATGGCCTGTAGCGGTTTATAGTCTGATATAGCTCTCATATAAACCGATCTACCGATATTATATCCTGAGCCCCTATAGGGCGCAATTCTTAAATTTTGAACAATGACATCTACTATGGTCTCCAACATCCAAATTAAGTATGGTCGAAATCGGTCCATAACGTGATATGGTTCCAATAGCATGGCAGTTTATATCCATTATCCTTTGATTATCTATAAAGGGATACTCGGCAAAGAACTTAACAAATGTGATCCATGGTGGAGGCTATGTAAGATTTGGTCCGGCCGAACTTAGCACGCTTTTAATTGTTTTCTCAATTTTTTTCTTCAATTTTTCGAATTGTCCCACATTTTTCGAATGAATGTCAGAGACATGAATGTTTGAAATTTGAAATGGTTTTTCAGCTCTAACCATTTACAATTTCAAAGAGTTATCTCTATCCATTCTCAAATAGAATAATTTTTCTTAGTTTTTTTGATTCTATCCCACTGTGGGACGATAGGAACCCTGGAAGTAAAGGAAGAGGTTTCGGATTGAGGTCGAGTACCAGCCACAGTTGCCAGCGGCAAAGTCTTGGATGGACGAAACTATGGTTTTCGTACCTAGAGGTACGTGGATCAAAACCAGAGATTAGATTTTGGGGTTTTTATTGAGAAGCCGGGATTTGAGATCTATTTCCGATTGTCTGACCATAATAAAATCCTGCATGCGGCCATCAAGATGATCACAAAATGCGTAAGGTACTATAGTGTTAACAAGAGGAGGTCGAGTGGGAACATCTTTATAGAAAATAAACTGGCCACCAGTAGTGGATTTCTCTAAGCCGTGTTAATCAAAATTCTAAAGGTTAAAAGCGATAACAGAAATTATGTGGCCTGATCTACTTGAAAGGGTTTACTGACAGACTAAAAGTGGTACTAAGGACTTTTGCCGAATCTGTGAGGACGTCGAGGAAGAAAAGACTATAGAGACTAACATCTGCCGTGTGTGTGTCCCGCACTAGCAGTCAAAATGAGTCCTACTTTAGGTTATCATTTCTTTGAGAACTTGCCTGTTTTAGTGGATGTGAACATTCGCAAGTTGTTGGGCTTTTTTACTGATCTAGATAGTTCAACGGTAGGAACTAGAAGGCATCTTCCTTCTCTTGTTCCTGCGATATCACTGCCTCATCTAAAATCCAAGCGACGTTTTGCATCATCAGTGTCTCTATTAGAGACACTGATGATGCAAAATTTTTTTAGTTATGTTTAAATGTTAAACAGACTCACTTTGATGGCATACACCAAAGCCTCTAGTGGAAAGCTAATCGATTATCCTGTACTGGTAATCTGAGCACGCTAACAACTTAGCTACTGGGAGTCCGTCCGTCTGTCTTTCGAAAGCACACTAATTTTCGAAGGAGTAAAGCTAGGCTCAGTGGTTAGAATGTCCGCTTATGACGCCAAACGCCTGGGTTTAAATCCCGGCGTAAACATCAACAAAATTTTCAGCTGTGGTTATCCCCTTACTAATGCTGGCTACTTTTGTAATGTTTCCTGCCATGTTAAAATTTCTCTATCAAGTGGTGTCTCATTAAAGACCACCAGATATTCAACCTGCTGGCTGACATGTTTGGGGGATAGCGATCAACCACTCCCCGTTGTTTTAGACGTATTTAGTTCCATGCCTCATATATATTTTCGAACACGTGGAGTCAAAAGGGTTCTTGCAGATCTCAACGTAAGTAAATCCCCGATCCCAGATGGCATATCGTCACTTGTTTTATGCAAGTGTTCTTCGACGCTCGCTCATCCTTTAGGCAATCTTTTCAACCTTGCCTACGGTGTGGGTGTTTTCCCGGCGCGTTGGAAAATTGCGAACGTCCAGCCTATCCCCAAGAAGGGTGAGGCAACCGACCCTGCGTATTACTGACCAATAGCGTTATGATCTGCGCTTTCTAATGTTATGGAGAGCATGATCAATTACCACCTTGTGAGATACTTAGAGTCCAACGGTCTTCTTAGCAACGGACAATATGGGTTCCGCAGAAAACGCTCCACGGGTGACCTGATGGAATTCCTGTCTGAACGTTGGAATCGCTCTATTCACCAGTTCGGTGAGAGTAAGGTCGTGGCTCTGAATATCTCCAAGGCATTTGATAGGGTCTGGCCCGGTGAATAACTTCGCTCGATTTATATCGAGTTTTCTCAGAGATTGCACTATAAGAGTTGCTGTAGATGGGTTCTCATCTGACAAATATAGATTGACTCAGGATTACCATAAGGCTCTGTCCTTTCTCCCTCTCTTTTTCTTATTTACATTGACGATCTATTGGGTCTGACTTCGAATCCGATCTACTCGTTCGCGTATGGTAGCAATCTCTGTTATTCATTTTCATTCGACCATAGACCGAGTCTTCAACAGATTGAGGACAAGAAGCGGGTTATGGACGTTATACTATGCCAGGATTAGCTGGTCATTTCTGAGCGGTCGAATGAACAAAGTAGATTTTAATGCACGCAAGAGGCAGTGCTGTTTGTTGTCCCACAAACGATTCACTGACACCTTACAATCGTCAATAGGCTCTTGATGTTCTGGGCACGAAGATTCAATATGATGTCCGTTGGTCAAAACTTGTATTCGAAGTGTCGAAGGAAGCATTGTGCTTGGGCTTTCTTAAGCGCTGTAAGAAATATTTCACTCCCTCTGATCTTCTTAATATCTACACTACGTACATCAGACCGAAGATGGAATATAACTCGCATATATCGGCCGGAGCTCCAAATCATTCTTGGAACTGCTTGAACGTGTCTAGAGGCGGGCGTTGGTGTTGATTGGAGATGTTAGGGTATCCAACTCTATTGTTTCCCTTGAACATAGTCGATATGTGGGTTGTGTGGCGCTGTTCTATCGATTCTTTCACGGTGTGTGTTCTTTGGAAATCAGTCTTCTGATATCTGACTTGAGGTTGTTTGTCAGAAATACATGATTTTCTGGAAGCGCGCAAAGGTTTGTAATCGATTGGCCAGCTGATCGGACCATGCACTAACGAGAGAATTCTTTTTTTGGAAGGACAATTCGTATGTGGAATAGACTTCCGGCGGATGTCTTATCGGCGACTTTCGACGTCCAGAAATTCAAAGCAAATGTCAATAAACACTACTCCCTCTTTCACCCCTCCTTTTCTTAACTATCCTTTCCTACGCAATGCACTGCATATATTAGGGACAAACCCTGCGTGTTGGTTGATTGAAAAAAAAAAATAGAAGTATCCCCTGTTCCTTAATGGAATGGAATTTTGCACAAATACTTCGTGGCAGTATATGTCGGCAAGAATTTCAAATGATCCAAATCGGTTCATGTGCAGCCACATAAACCGATCTCCTGATTTTCTTCTTGAGCCTCTAGATGGCGCAATATTATTCTATTTGGCTCAAACATTGCAGCCATTGTTGTGTTATAACGTTCAACGTCAATGTTAAGAATGCTACAAGACGTCTAAAATCTGTTATGGTTTTCATATAGACCGTGATCCCGATTTTAGCCTCTAGATGGCAGAATGATTATATGTCCGTGAAAGTTCATTTTAACTAGTAGAGACACAAACCAATACAATTTTCAGTGTAGTGTTAACACGTTAACAGAGCTCTGTAACAAAGTTCACACCAAATATTTAATAATACAAAAGCAATGTTAGCTCCATATTCCGCAAAAAAGAAACAATAAAAACCCAAAATATCTCACAAACGCTTCAAATTTACCAAAAAATTATAAAATTATGTAAATATTTACCATATTTACATATATAAAACAACTTTTCTCACGAGTGCTATTTTAGATAAAGAATAGCACTCGCGGCGAACCGAAAAATAGTGTGTCAATCACCACTTGGGGATTTATTATATGGACCAAGCGCTTTCCGGAAATGCTTAAACCGACCCCTAAAATATTGAAGGAAAAAAGATATTGGCCATTTTCGATTGTAATGGCAATATCAGAGCAATTTTACTTTAGAGAAAGATGAGCCCACTTTGGCGGACAGAAAAATAGTGCGTCGATCACCGCTAAATTCATTTTTTTGGGCTAAAATCATGTTTTTATAACTAAATATTTGCTGTTATTTTACTTTAGAGAAAGATGAGTCCACTTTGGTGGACAGAAAAATAGTGCGTCGATCACCGCTTAATTATTTTTTTTGGGCTAAAATCATGTTTTTATAACTAAATATTTGCTGTTAACTGTGTTGCTATGTTATATCTCTGTTAACGCTGAAAATTGAATTGGTTTGTGTCTGTACTGTTGTTAAGTTCAAGGACATAATTATTATTCCATTCGGCTAAAATTTTGCATGTGCCATTTTGCCCACTTTTACTTGTTAAACATATCAAATGATTTTGAGTTTATATGTTTAAGTTTACTGAGTTTGAAATTTCAAATATGCTCTGCTACCACGTGTAAAGAAGTCGGAATTTCAAATTTTTCCCATAGAAATCTTCATAATCCACTCTATGTCAAACCATTGCACTGCTTGAACGATATATTTTTTCCCATCAATGTGTTTTAGGTCCCTAGTTTTATTTTAGCTCTTGTTTATCGATGGGATTTAAAATAAACGATGTGATTATTCTTAAAATTAGTCACACCAATAAAAATGTTTTAATGCAACCCATTTTTTACATCACTAAGCTACTTTGATTAATGCTTGGCCATAGTTGCCAACACCTCAATACCAGATGGCACTGCTGCTTTTTACTATGTTACCATGCCAATCTCAAGTATTTTTAGAAGTTTAATAAACTTTTTTCCACCTTAACGTATACAGATAAGATATGCTTAGCCATTAGAATGGTTTTACTAACAAAAAATTCGAATATGTGGGGAAGCGTCGTCAAACGATAAGTTTGGAACACAAAGCCATGCAACTGATATCTAAAACCTTAACACTCATTGTTAAAAACCTCCCCATCTGCTTCGCGCTTTTTGTTTAAGAGCAGAAAAAAAAAACTACCGAAAGCCTTATCTCTCTGCAAGTTAAACACATATCTGTTGTCGTTGCTGTAAGTAAGAACTGTTAAATGTCTCGTTTTCTTATTTTACACACTTCTCGTGTTGTCGGTGATTTGATCTTAATTAACTCAAAAACTGGGGAGAGCGGGTCAGTAACATTTGTAATATTCGAAACTTGTGTAATTTGTTCGTTTACGAGAACATTTGCCCATATCCATCTTCTCTCAACGTTTTAGTTTACTTGGAGCTCCAAACATTTTTCTTTACCCTACTTCAGAGTAGTAGTGCAGCAAATACCATACCATTTAAGGTGATGTAGACGGTGTAGGAGCCAAGTGGGTTGGACTGTCTTCTTTTTTTTGTTGGTTGATTGTGCTAATTGAGCTGTGTTTACTTAACGAATTTACAAGTTTTCAGGCAATAATTTCGATGTTGCTGCTACTGCATGGTGGGTCGATATTGATGTAATGTTTCTTTCTATGCCCCAAATGCAAGCAAATAAATATGAGAATTAGCTAAAGAGGGCAGGAGGGACAATAACAATATATCAAAGTTCGAAGTAGCATGAACCTAACAAACGTTTCTTTAGGGCGTGAGAGGCAGAGATTGTAGTTTGAAGATAGTAGAAATGGAGCAGAGGAAAAAAGTTATTTGGGAAGTTAATCAGTGTGTTTGATAAAAAGTAGTGTGGAATTTTCCAAGGTGTATAGATGTTTTAAACAGTTATATAGATTTATTAAAAGAAAAGAAGAAAGGATGTGGAGTTCGGTCGGGCCGAATCGCATTTGTCAAGTTATTTGCCCAGGCAAACAAAGCATAATGAATAAGAATTGCTGGGTTATTGGAGCTATTTATATCAGACTATGGACCGATTCGGGCCATACTTGGTTTGGA
The DNA here is from genome assembly GCF_963082655.1 of Stomoxys calcitrans. Classification (NCBI taxonomy): domain Eukaryota; kingdom Metazoa; phylum Arthropoda; class Insecta; order Diptera; family Muscidae; genus Stomoxys; species Stomoxys calcitrans. The sequence continues at coordinate 138,118,348 of NC_081555.1, forward strand.
AGTTGGATATGATAGTAGACGCCATTGTGCAAAATTTCAGCCAAATAGGATTAGAATTGCGCCCTAAAGGGGCTCATGAACTGAAATCGGAAGATCGGTGTATATGGCATCTATTGGGTTGCCCAAAAAGTAATTGCGGATTTTTCATATAGTCGGCGTTGACAAATTTTTTCACAGCTTGTGACTCTGTAATTGCATTCTTTCTTCTGTCAGTTATCAGCTGTTACTTTTAGCTTGCTTAACAAAAAAAAGTGTAAAAAATGTATATTTGATTAAAGTTCATTCTAAGTTTTATTAAAAATGCATTTACTTTCTTTTAAAAAATCCGCAATTACTTTTTGGGCAACCCAATATAAGAAATTGAGTCTGCTTACCGAAATATCTTAACTTACAACTTTAAACTAATATCGTTACAATAATAAATAGTGAAAAATTGATTATAGTTAAGGCCTGTAACAAACACAAACAATGAAAAATGGCGCGAACTAGTAACATACTCAAAAATAAGGTTGCATAAAACATTGATTTTGAATGATATAGCGCTCAATTTTTTGTTGTTGCCCAACAGCTCCTTCCTGTAAATGGATATATCTTGAGTGGTACTGAGTTTTATGAGCAAAATAGAAGCGACATGGCTCTGGTGAGCAATCAGAGGTAAACTTACCGTTATAGATTAAATTCGCAAATGTGTTGGTTGGGTTGCCCAAAAAGTAATTGCGGATTTTTCATATAGTCGGCGTTGACAAATTTTTTCACAGCTTGTGACTCTGTAATTGCATTCTTTCTTCTGTCAGTTATCAGCTGTTACTTTTAGCTTGCTTAACAAAAAAAGTGTAAAAAATGTATATTTGATTAAAGTTCATTCTAAGTTTTATTAAAAATGCATTTACTTTCTTTTAAAAAATCCGCAATTACTTTTTGGGCAACCAATATATCTGGTTATGGACCGTTTCAGACCATATTTAGCGCACATGGAGCTAATAAAAGAGGTCGTAGTACCAAATTTCAGCCAAACCGTATAAGAATTGCTCCCTATGGAGTCCCAAGACGTATAATCGGGAGATCGGTTTATATAGGAACTCAATGGTTTAGGGGTGTCAGGTTTTAGACCGATTCAGGCTATACTGGACACACCTGTTGTATGTCATAGAAAACGCCAGTCATAATCGGACAATGAGCGGTAGGCCATATAGGCGCGCTCATGGTAGTTCCGCACAATGACTTCTGTGCATGATGTAAGGATGAAGAGGAAACGAACAAACACCTGCTCTGCTAATTTCTGGGTCTACAGGGGCAAAGGTTTTCCATCCCAGGGAAGCAGTTTTGCTACGATCTCGTCAAACATGCAGATTTGTCTCTGGGGAGTCTCCTCGTATACGTGGATATGACGGGTTCGACGTGGGACGCGATGAGATCTTCAATACTGTCATGCATGCTACAACTGAACGGTCTAGTTTCTGGAAATATGGAGACGTGGAGTGGTACCATTATGTGGGAAGTTTTAGGGGGACTGCATTAGCATTGTCCTTAGATGACTTCAGCGCACTGACTATAGATGGCCAAATTGCTAAGATAGACGATTGGGTAAATACCCAGTTAATACCTTTTTTTGGGTATTGATATTTAATTTTTGATGATTTTGTATTCTTTGTATATAAACCGGCCCTTCTGATCTCATAAAATCGGAATTTAGTTATATATAGCCGCTATAAAGACCGGTCTCCAGACTTAAAGTCTTGAGGCCATAAATTGGTTATTTTTAATCCCATTTCGATGAAATTTCTCACAGTGAGTTCTGGTAGACCCCTACCAATTTCTGTGAAGTCTAGTCCAGATAGGACCATAGTTGGATACAGCTGCCCTATAAACCGACCGCCCAATCTTCCTACCTAGTGTATAAAAGCTATAAAAGATCCATTTATTATCCGATTTCGATGAAATTTGGCACAGTTAACTCTGAAAGACGCCAACCCAATTCTATCAAATGTTGTCCAGATCGGGCCATATTTGGATGTAGCTGCCAATATATACCGACCTTCCGATATAGAGTATTGAGCTCATAAGAGGAGCACATTTCATCCTGTTTCGATGAAATTTGGCACAGTGAGTTTTGATAGACCTCTACACCTTGTTGTTGAATATCGTGCAGATCGGTTCATATTTGGGTATAGCTGCTTTATAGACCTATACTCCGATAAAGAGTATTAAGCCTATAAAAGGAGCATTTTTTATCCGATTTCGATGAAATTTGAAACAATGAGCTTTGGTACACCTCTACACCTTTTCTTTTAATATTGTCCAGATCGGACCATATTTGGATATAGCTGCCTTTTGGATATTACCCATCGCCCATCTCTACGAATGGATGAGCACGGTGAATGATGTGTTCCTTGGTAGACGTCGAAAGTCAAAACCAAATAAGGTCAAGTGGTGGACCCGTGAGCTTGAAACTATGCGGCGGAATGTTAGGCGTCTGAGGAAACGATTTCAAAGAGCCAGAAGTTTCAATGCTGTTGATCTTGTCTCACGCCGTAACGACTACATTAGCAATTTGAGAACCTACAAGCAACTGTTGATTAGGAGCAAGGAAAATCACTTTAGGAGATTTGTACTGGACAACATAGATGATTCATGGCGCAAGGTATACCGCGTGTGCCGGCGCGGTGGGCAACAGGGTTCTAGGCATGGTGAAGTGGGCGGATTTAGACTGGGGGTCAATGCGTTGACTTTTTCGAACGAGTGTACTAGGGTGTTAATGAGAACGTCCTTTCCCGATGCGCATGAGCGCGAACAGGCTCTCAATGCGGAGACGAGCGTTTCTCCTCCTATTTTGGAAAGGGCCGCGATCGTGAACAGTGTCTTAGAAGCGGGAGATCACCTGGCATGGACGGGATGACTGGACAGATGTGTCAAAGTAAGTGGAAGGCTATACCTCACCATGTCGAGTTAATCGTTCGTGGAAATGTGCTCGAGTAGTGGTCCTTCTGAAATCGCCTGATCGATTGAGGTCGTATCGGGGAATCAGTCTCCTTTCCGTGCTTGCCATAGTATTGGGGAGGATAATGGTGACAAGATTTAGGGAGTGTTCTTCTCCATAGCAGTTCGGTTTTCGGAAGGAAAAGAGCACTGCTGAAGCCTGGATTCATGCTGAACCCTATTGTCGGTGAGAGACGAGCTTGCGTGGTTGGTGCAAGCGATACGGTTTGGAATGATCTTCAGCATGGTTGCCCTCAGGGATCCATCTCTGTTCAATATATATGGCACTTTATGATAGATCCCTTGTTGAGACGTCTCGTTGAGTCCTTTGGAAAGATATGCAGCATGGCTGACCTCAAGGGTCCATCTGTGCTCCAAATATATATGGAACCTTATAATGGATCCCCTGCTGGGACGTCTCGCTGAGTCCTTCAAAATCAGAGCATATGCGGATGAACTGCTCTTCCTGGTTGAAAGAGATTACAGATGTATTGTGGTGCGCGAGGAAAACTGTGGCAATGTTGCTCACGGGCATATTGTCGCGGAATCGTCCAATCACTAGTCGATCTGGCGGAGTTAGCATCAGGAACGTAGCGATTGTAAAATATCTAGGAGTGACTGTTTCAGAGAGAACGGTTTTCCTGGTCCATTTTGATCGGGTGAAGAAGAAGATGATTGGAGTACCCGGAATGGTTACTGAGAAGTGATTGGGGTCTTAGTCATTGCGCTGATCGGTTCATATATGGTGGTCTATTGTTTGCGCCCTTTGTATGGCTCGAAATTGCTGCGACTGTCCTTGGACGAAAGTAGATCCTCTCATGTCAGTGGGTGGCAATGCTGGCTTGCTTGCCTGTGTGTAGGACTGTTTTGGTAGTGTGTAGAACTGTTTGGTATTGCTTGGCGTCCGCCACTTGATTAACTCGTGAGTTAGATGGCGGATTAATATCTGGACCCTTTTTTCAATCTAACCTTCATGGCTGTTCTGTAATGTGTGAAAAAGGGAATTCCATTAGTGCGTGAGGATTGGCTCACTGCTTCTGAGCTGGCAGATAGGGATCTTAGGCGGCTTTAGGCACTTCTTTTGAAGGGTCTTGGTGATAGGTGGAAAACTAGATGGACGAACAGTGACATTGGTCGGGTGACTTACGAATTTATTCATGACGCGACGTTCGTACGAGATCACCTGGACTTTGGCCTCGGCATAAGTCTGGGCTTCAGACTGACGGGGCATGGCTTCTGTAATAGATTTTTGAATCAAAGGAACTTGCCCGCGACTGATCTGTATAACTGTGGGAGAGCTGAAAAGGCATGTACTGACGGAATGCCCGTACTATGCAAACACTAGCGATTTAGCCGCGATGGGGATTAGCAAGGCGGTGAGAGATTTCAGTAGGGTCATTGAAGACGAGACGACTGTTGCAAGGCTGGCCATCTTTTCCCGGGAAGTATTTGTAATGAGACAGATAAGACTTAGTGGAGGCATGAATACGCGTTTGTTATCCATAACGAGGTGCTGTTGTACTGGCGCGACCGAGAGATTTGGTGGTGCGCAATGCGCATGATATGGCCTGGCACCTGCCTTGCCCATGTTCATGGTGCGGTGTTTGCCCTTCGTTGTTTTCCGTTGCTTTTGTGGTTGTGATCGGTCATCCGTAAGGGTTGCCGCGTTCATTGTTGAGTCCCATTTTGGAGCCGATATATTTGGCGTAGCCCGTGAGGGCTGCCGTGTCCTGTTTGTGTATATCGTCCTGGTGTATGTTGTTTTTGTGCATATTCATGTATGCTGGCAGTTAGGTCGGCTTATGGCAACTCTTTTTCGTAGGTGACCAGCCCGGAATTGTTTGTAGTTCAACTGGTAGTAGTTTTTGGAGGCTACGAAGTTTGACCGGTTCCAGCTTGACAATGGTGAGGCTCCAGTGGGGAGTAACGTGGTGGCTGTGGTTTGGACCTTAATCGCGGGTATAACATAAGCTCTGCGTGGAGTTGCGTTTTCAACCGGGTGCCGCGACCCATAGATCAGTAAGAGTTTTAGATAGTGCTCCGCTTCTAACCAAGGAGATGAACACGTCCAAATACTTGGGATCAAATTTGTACTGATGTCTAGGTAACTACATGTAGGGGCATTGGTTTGGGCCATGATGACAGGCATCTACGTTAAACACGACACTCGTGTCATGCATGCGCAGACGCAGAATGAGAAGGAGAAGAACTCACGTGATGGCGTAATGGATAGGCGCCTGCTTTCAATTTCTTGTATTTTCCATTTGTTTGATTTGATGATTGATTTTCACCAAGTCTTCCTTTTTCTTTTGTTCTTGTAAGGGTGTCACAACCTAAATCTAAACCTAATTATAATATTTGTCGTTTGCTCCTTGTTTTTTGAATTTATTGACTTTTTGAGGAAATTTTTTGTAATAACTTTTCTTTTAAGCATAATTTAGTCAACTGTCAATAAGTCACGTGATCTCGGGAATCCTATATGCTACTGTGGAAAAAATCTTTTTATGACCCCTAAATCAAGTATTTTGTCACCGTTTTTGAATTCAAATTCATTTCATTTCGTTTCCTTTCTGTTTTTCAATTACCAAGTAATTGTGATTGACATTTGGCCAAATGGATTTTTCTTTAAAATATTTTTTTTTTTTTTATTATGACAACTTCAATTTCAATCTTTGGCAGTTATAAGACATTCAACAAACACACAACACCACATACATACATACCTACATAGACATAACCGCTGAAAAGAAACCATTTGAAATCTTTTTGTTGTCTGAAAAATGGCTTCATCAGCAAAACAAATGGAAAGAAATTTACGAAAATCAACTCCCACCCCCTTGGAAGGGAAAAAACAGAAGCATAACACAGACTTCATGGTCGTCAGTTTGTTTGAGTGAAATGTGTGTTTCTTCGGCTGCTTTGGAACAGACGTCATGGTGGTCACAACGATAATGGCGTGAAGCTGGGCTAAGTTGACGAAAACGAAAACATGGCCAGAACCATAGGAGTCATATTTTTGTCAAATCAGCATCAAATCCTTAAGAAAAGTCAAACAGAAAAAGAAAAATATGTGCCCAGAAATCACAAGAAATTCAATAAAAAAATATGGGGGTGCCAGAGAAAAAAAACCCACACACACACACATACAGCGGTCAAAAAAAGTATTCATCATTAGCAAAATTGATAATAAATTCACTTATTTTGGGCAATTGAAGAAAATTTAAAGTAAACAAATAATGCAGTTTTATGCAATAGTTTATTTTTCGTAATATGTTTTAAAATAAATTCAAAAAATAAATTTAATTAGCGCAAAAAATGCAATTTTATATAATAACACCAAAAACAGAACAAAAAAAGTATTCATCATTGATGTGCTATCATCAAAGTCAAATTCAAATATTATTTGGGAATCCCCCTTTTCTGTTTTATTTAGTAAAGGAGGCTTTGCCCTTGACAGCAAATATTTAATTTCATTGAAAATATAGTTTTTGTCAAAATGGGTCGTAAGCAAAACGAGGTTTCTGATGAGGTAAAAGTTTTGATAATAAAACACCACAGGAATGGTTTAACTCAAAAAACTATCAGTGAAATATTAAATAGACCACGATCTACTATACAATCCATCATCAGAAAGTGGACAGAAACGAAAACTGTTGACAATAAACCAAGATCTGGTCGACCAAAAGCACTTTCAGTTGGAGATGTGCGTTGGCTAGTGCGGCAAGTTCAGAAAACTCCGAAGACAAATGCGACCATTCTTCGTAAAAACACTATGGAATATTTAGGGAAGGAAGTTACTACACAAACAATTCGAAATACACTCAAAAGGCATAGTTACAGAGGAAGAACTGCACGTAAGAAGCCCTTTATAAATAAAATAAACCGAGTGAAAAGGCTAAACTTCGCAAAAATGTATGTAAAACAGCCCGAATCATTTTGGAAAACAGTCATTTTTGCAGACGAGAGCAAGTTTAATCTTTTTGGGTGCGATGGAAAGGTCATAGTGTACAGAAAACCAAATACAGAGCTTGAAGAACGAAACACAGTTGCTACTGTAAAACATGGTGGAGGTGGTTTAATGGTTTGGGGGTGTATGGCGGCTTCAGGAGCGGGAAATCTTGAAATTATTAATGGAGTAATGGATCGTAAGTATTACATTGACATTTTAAAGAGGAATTTAAAAGATAGTGCTGTAAAACTTGGGCTTGGTAATAACTTTCAATATTATCAAGATAATGACCCCAAACATTCTGCTTTAAATACCAAGATGTGGATGCTGTATAACTGCCCCAAAGTCATTAAAACTCCTCCTCAAAGTCCCGACTTGAACCCAATTGAACATCTTTGGGAACATCTCGAACGCAAATTGAGAACGCGCAATTTTTCGAGCAAGAGTCAAATGCAACAGGTGATAATGGAGGAATGGACTAATATAGGCCAAAATATAAAATAAAATAATATAACGAGGTGGTCGAATAACAAAGTATTAATTTTTTTAAATTATGTTATTTATTTTTTTGTTTTTTTGCAATGATGAATACTTTTTTTGTTTAATTTTTTGTGTTCAGCTGTAAAATGGCCCTTTTTGTTCCAATAAATACTATTTTTTCTTTAAAAACAATGAAATTGTGTACATATATATCACACAAGCACTACTGCATCATTAGTTTAATATGTTTTTATTCCAATTGTCTTTTGTAGACTTATAAAAAAAAAAAACATTGAATGATGAATACTTTTTTTGACCGCTGTAGACTCACACAAATCCTTGGTAGTACGAAGAAATCCTTAATAAAAAATATAAATGTTTTCTAATAAAGGCAAAGTTTTCACAGATTCTCCCAACGCCAATACCTCCTCCTAACAATACACTCAAACATTTCGATAAAAATTTATACTCTGTATGCCACGCATACTGTGACATCATTTTTTATCCTATTGACCCGAAAGCGTGGAAAAGCACAACAACAATAATAAAGTAGTAGTTGTGGAAGAAGAAGAGAACTTCTGTTCAAATATAGAAAAAGCAAATAAAGTGAAAAAGGCCACAAGAAATGTATGTGAAAGGAAAATAAAAAAAAAAAAATAAAGATATCCTTTCAAGACACTGTGGGCTATAGGGTATAAAGAGAGGGTGTAGATAAAAAAGGGGTCTTAAGGGATAATGCTAAGGGAACATTTAGATGTGAAGAATGTAAGCAAGATGTGTAGTAGTGAGAAAACACTAGAACAACTGAATACGCATTTCCAACATATTGAGAAAAAATCCCCAAAAACGGGGAAGAAAGTTTGGAAAAGTAGAAGAAAGTAGAACTACTTACTTTTGGATACACCTTAAACAGGGAAATATGTTTAGAAAAGTGGAAGAAAGTAGAACTACTTATTGCTGGATACACTTTTCCAGGATTCCCAAAAATTTAATAAAAATCTCCAAAAATGCCTCTTAACGGAGAAATATGTTTGGAAAACTAGAATTTTTTTTTCGTATTCCCAAAATTTCAACGAAAATCCCCAAAATTCCCCAAGTGGGGAACTGTGTGGGAAAAAAGTGATTTTTTTTTATGTTTGCCGCTAGAAAACGCATTTTCCCGATTCCAGGAAATTTACAAAAATTCCAAAATTTAACTGTTGTAAGTCATAAGATAGGTTTAAGGGTCAAATTTCAACCAAATCAGGTTAACAGTTAAGCTTATAAGGGCTCAAGAAGTCAAAACCGGGGGTCGGTTTATTTGGGGCTATATCTGTTTGTAGACCGATTCAAATCATACTTGACATGAATGGTGGAAGCCATAACACAAGTCTTTGTTCCTAATTTCAGCCAAATCGGATGAAAATTGAGGCTTCTAGGAGCTCAAGAAGTCAAAACTAGGAATCGTTTCTTATGGGGGCTATATCCGTTATATACCAATTACATGGGTGATGTAAGACATTACAAAAGTCTTTGTTCCAAATTTCATCCAAATCGGATGAAAACTGAGGCTTCAAGGTGCTCAAGAAGTCGAATCGGAGGATCGGTTTATATGGGGCTATATCAGTTTATATACCGACTAGGATTGTACTGGGCATGGATGTTGGAAGTCATAACACAAGTCTTTGTTCCAAATTTCAGCCAAATCGGATGAAAATGGAGGCTTCTAGGAGCTCATGAAGTCAAATCCGGGGATCGGCTTAGGTGGGGGTATATCAGTTAATAGACTGACTAGTATTGTACTTGGTATGGATGCTAGAAGTCATAACCTAAGTTTTTGTTCCAAAGTTCAGTCAAATCGGATGAAAATTGAGGCTCCTAGAGGCCAATGACCTACTTCAATAAGAAGTATCAGTGCAATATTTTGAACGGCTAGCTTTACGCGTTCAACCGTTATCGTGATTTCGACAGGCGGACGGACGGACATGGCTAGATCGAGATAGAGACTATCCGGAATAAATATACTTTATGGAGTCGCAGATCAATTTTTCGAGAAAAATTTCCTTAAGAGGGGAATAATTCCTAAAATTTTCATAAATAACCCCGAAATTCCCTTAAATGGGGAAAAGTCAAAAAAATGGGATTTTTGGTATTATTGATTTTTTTTTCAGAGATAAGACGATAGAAAAAAAATTTTTCGGATTCCCAAATTTTTGAAAAAACTTGCCTTAATGCAGACAGACTCTTTTTTTGTCCATAAGCAGGTTAAGTTCGAAGATGGGCTAAATCGGACTATATCTTGATATAGCCCCCATATAGACCGATCCTCCGATTTAGGGTCAAAGGCGCTTAAAGCCACATTTATTATCCGATTTTGCTGAAATTTGGGACATTCTTACAATTTTGCTGTTAAGATACACTTGTTTCGGATTCCCAAAATGTTGGCGCAATCTCCAAAATTCCTTAAATTGGAAAATTTAAGTAAAAATAGGAATTTTTATTTCTTTTTCTGATTTTTTTCTTTTAGGATACAAGCATATGTGAGATTCCCAAAATTTTAACAAAAATCCCTAAAATCCTATAAACTGGGAAAATATTTGCTAAAATGTGGGATTTTTAGAGTTATCAATTGTTCTTTGATGCTTTATGCTGGGATACACACATTTTTGAAATTCCCAAAATTTCAACATAAATCCCCAAAATCCTCCTATTGGGGAAATGTAATTGAAAAAGTGTGACATTAGAGTTATTGACATGTCTCAAATGTTGGCTGGTAGTATATACTACAATTCTGGATTCCCAATTATTTGATAAAAATCCCCAAAATTCCAAAAATTGGGAAATTATGTTTGGAAAATTTGGGTTTTGTGTTGTCTTTACATGTCAGATGTTTGGTGCTAGAATACACATTTATCGGACTCCCAAAAATTTTATAGAAATCCTCAAAATGCTCTAAAGTGGGGAAATATGTTTGAAGAAGTTTTTTTTTTCATTTTTGCTATGTCTCACATGTTTGCCTCAAGCATACAACATTTAAAAAAAAAATTATTTAGATTCCATTGCACGATATTGTCCGGCTATAGACCATTTCGTTTAATGCTTTCTATTCAAAGAATAGCAAAGAAAAAAACGTTCAAAAGTAAGGCAAAATGTGTGATGTTGCTTAATAGCATTTGATCGGCTTTATGTATCGCGATTTCTGATCCGCCAGAATCATCATCAGCAAAACAAAAAAAATCTCAATGACTCAAATGAAGAAATTTGTTTGAAAAATTGCATTCTATGGGTTTTTTGAAATATTTCAAACTTTTGTCGCTAGAAAATATGTATCCCAAAATTCCCAATTTTTTTTTTAAATTCCCTTTAATGGAAAAATACGTTAAGTAAATTTTAGTTTTCAGTTTTGTTGATATTTCTCAGACATTTGTGCACATTTCGCGAATTCCCAAAATTTCTAAGAAAATACAAAAAATTCAACAAAAGGAGAAAATGTGGAATTTTTTGGTATTAATGGTATTTCTCAGATATTTGCCACTAAGATACACATGTTTCGGATTCCCAAAATGTTAAACAAAAAATCCCCAATATTCCCTTAAATGGGGAAGTTTTAGTAGAAATGGGATTTTAAATCATATGCAATTTTTCTTTGATTTTTGTGTGTATCCCACATTTTTGGGTTTCCCAAATTTTAACAAAAATCCCCATAAACTGGGGAAATTTGTTTGCATAAGTGGGCATTTGTGTATAAGCGATATTTCACCAAAGCCGGTAGTGAAATATCGTTTTCATTATCTATAGTTCTCAAAGGTTGTCCGCTTGATTATACATTTTCTGGATTCCCAAAATGATGACGAAAAATTCCCAAAATTCCCATATGTGGGGAAAAGTTTATGAAAATGTGGGATTTTTTTTAGTAATATTTTCGTTATTTTTTAGTAATAATTTCGTTATTTTAAGGAGATTATCCACCGATGCACACATATTTAAGATTCTCAAAATGTTAAAAGAAACCCAAAATTCCCAAAGTGAGATGTGAATAGAAAATTTGGTCAAAATTTTAGTTCTATAATAAAAAAATGTATTAAAAATATTGTTTTCAGAGGAAAATCTTGTTGAAATTTTAATTTGTTTCTAAAGTTATGTCAAACTTTGTTTTTTTTTTTTTGGAAAATTCGGTAAAAAAAGTTATCAAAAATTTCGTCTAAATTTGCCTTTTTTAGAAAAAGCCAAAAAAATGATAAAATTTCGGTAATTTCCATAAATAGTAATTTAATTTTCTAGGAAAATAGCTGAACCGGACGCATTCCATTGCGCCTTCTTTTACTCTCTAATTCCTTTTAGCTGTGCCCGATATTGCCATAGTTTGTGATTAAGTTGTTGTTGTTGCGGTCTGTTGTACCTAAAGACTGCAGTCCTTGCCGATAAAAGACTCCATCAGGTCAATCCGGTACGTACAACCAGCTGCCATGACGGTCACTCTATTTCGCCCCTAATGCGGATATCAAATTCTTGCTCTACTACAAAATACCTCATATGGCCATGGTCGGTAAATTTTACCCGTTTGAGGGTACTTTAAGGGTGGATTAGATCCCCAAAGACTTAGTCCGGATAATGGGTTTCAGTTTCGTGTTCTACTTCCAAATATCTTTCATTTGAGCGCCATATTGCATTAGTCAGTAAATATTGGGTTGCCCAAAAAGTAATTGCGGATTTTTTAAAAGAAAGTAAATGCATTTTTAATAAAACTTAGAATGAACTTTAATCAAATATACTTTTTTACACTCTTTTTCTAAAGCAAGCTAAAAGTAACAGCTGATAACTGACAGAAGAAAGAATGCAATTACAGAGTCACAAGCTGTGAAAAAATTTGTCAACGCCGACTATATGAAAAATCCGCAATTACTTTTTGGGCAACCCAATATGTCTGATTTGCCGGGGATTTGCTTGGGGTGGGCTGCCTTACTTGGCCCACTGCCCCACTTGTCTCCAAAATTGGATATCAGTTCCGTTTTCTGCTCTCAAGTACCTTTCATTTGAATATCAAATTTTCATGATTGGTCCATGTAGTCCTTTGGTTGGTTTTGGGGTTAAGGCGGTCCTGCCCGGTAGCCACCCCAATTTTTGATATCAAGTTTGTTGGGTTAAGACCTTCGACGTCTGTCATTTTGGAAATTGGAGGTTTAAGTACTCTTATCTTACCACAGAACCATTCTCTACCATCTGTGAAGATTGTTTAAAATTATAATTTTTGTTGAATTTGTTAAAAATTTTAAATTTTTGCTAATCATTTCCTTCTCTTTTGCAGGTAAGTCCTTTTTCATTCAAAATTGGGGAAGTTTTTCTGTAAGTTGCTATTTTTTACTTTTTTTAATCAAATCAGAAATCGTTATTATTCAAAACCACTGTTGTATTCTATTCAAAATAATCGCTTTAATGTTGTTTTATTTTGTGGTGTATGTATTTACCAACTGTATGAAAGAGAAAAAGCGATTTTTTTTTGCATAAAAAAGGAAAAGCCGTTTGCATGTAATGAAAGACCACAATAAACACCCACAAAAGTGTAAAAACATGAGGGAATATCGAAAGACAACAAAACACATCCTATCGACAATAATGATGATGGCAATAAAAGCTTTTTAAAACACCCATTGCAGCTAACTACTACCTCATACTCTCAGCCACACACCCTTGCATTTTCTACATCATCAACAAGCATCAGTATGCATGCCTCCCTTGTTGATATACTTGCTTTTGTCCTTCGAATGACCAAGAATTATGGCCAACAGATTATAACCAAACCTAAATCGAAAGTGGGCGATGATCAAACTATCGCAAAATGGTAGGTGGTCTATGGCAATTGCCATATTTCGCACCTACTTTGCAAAAAAAAAACCAGGGCTATTTATTATAATGGTCATATGTATATGGATGGGCAAAATAAATGGCCCATTAAAACGAAATAGGGGGATAGAATTTATCAATGAAAGGGTTTGTGTGATTTTTGTTTTTTTTTTTTTTTAATACGAATTAAGACAGCAGAAAAATCTTAAGTCGTGATTTTTGTTGTTTTGTTTTGGGAAGTTGAGCGATACATATTTCGAAAGTTGATATTTAGTACAATATTATATTTATAGAAATTTTTGTCTAAAATTCTTCATTCATAGAAAATTTTGTCAAAATTGACATCTACAGCCATGACAAGTTCTTGTGAAACATTTTTTGTTCTTTTTTTTAACATTTTATGGCAGTGAAGATATTGTCTGGAGTTAGAGCCATACTATTCCAGCTCGCTCATTCTCAGAGACTAAACAGCTATCTCAGCAATATACTGTGCAATATAGATATGTTATGCTGTGATACATAAAAAGTCATAAAAGGAAATTTTATAACAGTTCACGTAACTATCCGTAAACTGTTATACTGCCATAAATTAATTTGTTTTGTTTCTATGTGTTTTTTTGTGGTACAATTTAAAATTTGAATTGTAAATGGTAAACATATTTGGAGTTATGACAGTATAACAGTTGCGGGACAATTGCTTTAACTGTTATAAAATGTACATTCATGACTTTGTCCTCACTCACTTGTTTCTTTTTTTATGGTACAAAATAAAGCTTGAATTGTAAATGGTAAACATATTTGTACTGATGACAGTATAACAGTTTCTAAACAATTGCTTTAACTGTTTTAAAATGTATATTCATGACACAGTATTGACTTCCTTGGTTAAGTTAAAGAAATAAAGATAGAATGGGGAATTATAAATTTTTTATTACACTTAACACAGTTATGAAGAAACTGTTATACTGGCATACAATAAAACACTGTTCCGTTTTTTTATGCAATGAAATTCTAATTGTAAATGGTAACATGTTAGAGTAAAGTGTTATCCAGTCATATAACAGTTAATCCTATTATCATAAACTGATATGCTGTCATCCATCAACTTATTCTTGTTTTTTTTTTTTCAATACAAATGAAATTGCAGTATAACAGTTTCCAGATAACAGTTTAAATCTTAAAGATTGAATACGGAGCCAAGATTCTTTTTACAACGGTTAGATTATTTTTATAACAGTTAACGTAATTATGCAAAAACTGTTATACTGCCGTACGTCATACTATTTTTAGTAGTTTTTCCATACAAATGGAGTTTTTTTTATAAATAGCAATAATGTCGTAATTTATGACAGTATAACAGTTTTGGATAACTCTGATTAATCTTAATCATCTTCACTTCTTTAATTAAAGTTAAGCTCGCTCATTCTCGGAGACTTCACAGGTATCTCAGCAACCTAAACTGTTAAACTGTGATACATATATGTTACGCTATGATGCATAAAGGGGCATAACTGGAAAGTTGATAAATCTATCCGTGAACTCTTATACTGCCATAGATAATTTTTTTGTTTCTTACGGTACAAACTTAAATTTGAATTGTAAACGGTTAACATGAAAGTATAGCAGTGTCCGGACAATTGCTTTAACTGTTATAAAATTTACATCCATGATTCTGCCCTCACTCACTTATTTCATTGGGTTTTTTGTGGTACAACTAAAATGTGAATTGTAAATGCTTGAATTCATGACAGTATAACAGTTTTCGGATAATTGTTTTAACTGTTATACAATTTGAATTCATGACTCTGTACGCATTCCATCGGTTAAGTTAAAAAAGCAAAGAGTGAGGAGTTATTAGTTTTTATTGCACATAACACAGTTGTGAAGAAACTGTTATACTGCCATATAATAAAATATTTTTCTGTTTTGTATGCAATGAAATTCTAATTGTAAATGGTAAAATGTAAGAATATAGTGTATCCATTCTTATGACAGATAACCGAATAACCGAAACTGTTATACTGCCATTATAGATTTTTTTTTTTAAAACTAAAATCTAAGTGGGTAAAGTAAAAAGTATTTGTATGTAACAGTATAACAGTTTACTTATGGCAGTATAACAGTAATAGCGTTAACTGTTATACAAATTCTATACTTGACACTGTCTTCACTATCTCAGTTTGGTAAAGCGATTGAAGACAGAGTCCAGAGCTAGTAACTTTGGGAAAACTGTTATATTGTCGCACAAAAGTATTATAAATATATATGTGTTTTTTTTACCACACAAGCGAAAATTTTAGTTACAAATGATAAAAATATACTACTTTATGGCGGTATAAAAACAGATTAATCCGCCTCATACCACCATAGATACACACCTAAGCCAGTAATCGGCTTGTTGTGCGCTCTAAGAATTGGGTTAACTCTTATAAAATTTGTTTTCATAACTATATCTTCAGTCGATTAGTTTGGCTATGGAAGTGAAGTTAGAAAAGAGTGGGTTATTTTTATGACAGTTCAGGCATTTATGTGGCAACTGTTATACATTCATACATCAAACTATTTTTTAAACATAAACGAAATTCTAATTGTAAATTGTAACAAAACACTTATATTTGACAGTATAACAGTTTTTGGAAAATTATTTTAACAGTTATAAAATATTCAATATGGGATCTATCAAAACTCTGCTTTCGTAAAGCTTTGGGAATGAACACAGAATCAAGAGCCAACCATTTTATAACACTTATACTGCCACACACAATATATACATATATATATTTTTTTTATTTAAAATAATATATTGTAGATTCTAATTGCAGATAGTAACAAATATTTATATATGAGAGTATAAGAATATGGCTTTGGAGACTTTAATGATGAAAATTCTAATTTTAAACGCTAAAAAAATATTTATGCACAACAGTATAACAGTTTCCAGATATTCGCTTTGGAATTCATGAATCTTATCTTCACTCGTTTAGTTTACTTCTTTTATACGGAAACTGTTATATTGTCAGTCATTAAAATATTTTGGGCGTTTTTCTTTTAAGAAAAAAAATTGTAATGGTAAATGGTAAAAAATATTTAAGAAAGACAGTATAACAGTTTTCGACACATAGTTTCCTATAAATTTTTATCTTAAAACACTCTTTAGCAGCCTTAGGATTGCTATTCTTATCAATTGCTATTCTTTTCAATGTTTTCGCATTTTTCGCATATTTTTTATTCAATTGTTATTCGACATTTAATCTACAGTTTAAAATTCAATTTCCCTAAAGCTTTGTTGAGACAGAAATATATGCAAAAAGAAGAACATTGAAACATTTTTTATTCCTTTAAAATCCCCTGCCCGAAAGCCTTTAATTTTAAGAAAAAATCTTTGCATTATCATTCTGTTCACCTTTCAACTTTGTTTGAAGATTTAATGCCTACCCCCTCATACAGAATTGTTCGTCACCATCATGCCATGAAATATGCATGGGTATAAGAAAGGACATATACACACACAGAGAGACGCGTTCTACTTTTTTATTCATTCCACTACCGAGGACCCCCTTAGGGGTGGCAAATTATGACCAAACGTTTGTTGGATGTATGAGTGCTTGGCCTATACTTGTATCACTACTAGTATAGCTAGCCGTCGCAAGCGACGATGTGGACAAAAGGGTCGTTTAGTTCCTTTATTTCGTTTATCCTTTTTCAGAGCAGAACATAGGTCCGGGTGTTGTTGATGGCGGTGGCGCTATGGTACATTCTGTGGTTTGTTGGCTGTTTTTAGTTATTTTATAGTATATTTTTTTATTGATTTTTATTTTCATTTTAAGCGGCTCTTGTAAAAAAGGTCGGTACACGAGAGAAAAAAGAGAGAAAATATCAGTGTAAGGTATGGGGTGACAAATTTGCATTTTATATTATTCAGAACATACGATTGGGCCACACAATATATATAGTTCAATTTTTGTTTTAAAATATCTGGAAACTGTTATATTGATCTATATATATTTTTTTTAACAATTTACAATCTAAATTTATATTTGTAAAAAGAATTACAAAAGCATTTTATTTTATGACAGTATAACAATTTTCTTATAATTGGAATAACTGTTATACAATGACTCTTCTTCTGATTTCTGATATCACCACGCAGACTCTGTCTTTACTCCCATAACTACACTAAGGGAGTGAAAATAGATTCAAAATGTAATCATTTTGGAACTAATAATGTAACTTTCAGCAAACTGTTATAAATTAATGTGTTTTAAAGTGTATTTTTAATTTAAAACATTTTTTCCTATTTAGAAATGGAGTTTTCATTTGTTTAAAAAAAAAAAACAAAAATATTTTCTTATTTTTACAGTATAACAGTTTTCCTATACAAAAAGACTAGTGCTTGACACCACTTTCATATTTGTAGTGCACTTATCAATGTGAAAATAGAATCAGTGATAGCAGCCATTTTATAACAGTTAACGCAATTATTCAACCAAAACTGTCTTATTATTATTACATGTGTTCGTTTTTGTTATTGTAAATAGGAAAAAAATATTTTAATGCAAAAAAACAAAAATATTTGAATTTGTGACAGTATAACAGTTATTCGAAACATGCGGTAAATGTTAAAAAATGGTAAATTCTTGACCCTATCTTCTAAGTTAAAAGCGTGAAGACAAAAGTCATTGATTGAGTCCTTTTATAACAGTTAATTCAGTTACTTGTAAATTGTTATACTGTCACAAAATTCAAATAAAAGTTATAAATTCTTGACTCTTTCTTCTTAGTTAAAAGTGTGAAGACAAATGTCACTAGATAGAGTAATTTTATAAAAGTTAATTCAATTATTTGTAAATTGTTATACTGTCATAAATTCAAATATTTTGGTTATTTCATCAATTAAAATATTTTTCCTAATTATTATTAGATATTTTATTTTTGCTAAAAAATACAAAAATATTTAAATTTTGTACAGTATAACAGTTTTCCAATATTTGCGGTAAATATTTGAAAATGAATCTTGACTCTGTATTTACTTTCTTAGAGCAATTATGGAGTAAAGGCAGAATCAATGGTAAAAAGCCTTTTTATCAAAGTAACGAGATAATTCAAAAACTGTTATACTGTCATGTTTTTAAATATTTTTGTTTCTTAATACAAATAAAAATTGTATTTATAAATAAGAATGCATATTTAAATGTATGACAAAAAATACAAAAATATTTTAATTTATGACAGCATTACAGTTATTCGACTATTGCGGCTAATTTTATAAAATGGTAAATTTTGGACTCTATCTTCACTTGCTTTAGTTTAGTTGAAAGTTTGACGAGAAATTCAAGGTTAAAAACATTTTATAACAGTATTTTATAACAAAAATATTTTAATTTTTTACAGTATAACAGTTTTCACTAACTCTTTATTATGGCTGCTTATTATGGCTGGTCACTAAAACAGCTTTCACTTTCTTAGTGTAATTATGGAAGTGAAGAAGGAATCAATTGCAAAAACCATTTTATAACAGTTAACGTAATTATTAGAAAACTGTTATACTGTGATATATGTAAATATTTGTGTAATTTTAATTAACAAAAAAACAAAATATAATTATGAACAGGAAACATATTTTAATGTATGACAAAAAATACAAAAATATTTGAATTTATGACAGTATAACAGTTATCCGATAGTTGCAGTAAATATATGATATATGCGTTTATAATATGACTAATTCATAATTTTGTCTTCACTGCTTTTAGTTTAAAGTGTAAAGACATAGTCAAGTGTTAAAGACATTTTATAACAGTTAACTCAATTATTCGTAAACTGTTATACAGCCGTGTATCGAAAATTTCTTCCATTTTTTTAATACAAGAGAATTCTAATTGTAAATATCATATAGTAATTGTAAAAATATATGCATGCACGAAAGTATAGCAGTTGCCGGATAATTGAGATGAGAAGCCACCGTAGCGCAGATGTAAACATGTTTGCCTATGACGCTGAACGCCTGAGTTTGAATTCTGGCGAGAACATCAGAATAAAAAAATTGCAGCGTTGGTTGTACCCTCCTAATACTGGCGACATTTGTGAGGTTCTACGCCATGCACAGAAGTCATATTATAACTTCTCCCTAAAGAGGTGTCGTATTGCGGCACGCCGTTCGTACTCGGCTATAAAAGGATGCCCCTTATCATTGAGCTTAAACTTGAATCGGACGGCACTCATTAATATGTGAGAGGTTTGCCTCTGTTCCTTAGTAGAATGTTCGTGGGCAAATTGCATTTGCAGATAATTGAGTTGACTGTTATACAATAAGAAACTCATGTCTCAAACTTCGCTCACCTTAGTTAAGCTTAATTTTTTCAGTTTTGTCCGGTGTAATGTATATATAGTGAGTGAAACAGTAACAGTAACACTTTTTACTAACCGAGTTGACTCTGAGGGGAACAGAGATGTGTGTGTGTGTGTGTGTGTGAGCTTGTGCCTGTGCATTTATTTCCATCTTTATCGCCATTGTTTGTGCTTCTGCATAGTCATGGTTAGGTTCGTAATCGTTATAAAAGCCAGAGAACATGCAATCCCTATGACCAACCGTGAATTTCAAACCAGGGTTTCATTGGTAAAAATAACTTTTATCAAAGGTTTTATTTTCACAATGACATCTAGTCCAGATAGTTGTGTGGTTTAAAATTAATTGTGCATAACAATGTAGTGCGAGGGTCATCGCAAAAACCTTGGAAATTCTGTGTGTTCTGAAAACTAGACCAAGTCATTTTTCCCCTTTGACATAAACGAAGAACATTGTTTTTTATTTAGCTATCTATCTTACCATGAAATTATTGTCAAGTGTTTAGCTTTAATGAATTTTATATTTCGATTGAAGCTTTATTAAATCATATGGGTTTGTTTGTCATTGAAGCGACTATATAGTATTCGACAGTTTTGTCAGGGGGGATAAAAGATTTTCTTTGTGGTGACGGAGTTCCAGTTCATTTGAAGGAGTAAGATTAACTTAGTTGTAGTCATATACCCACACTGAACAAAATGTTGACAACATTTATTTTCTAAAGAATTTTTATGGAATGATTAACCAGACGATCAAAAAGGTATTCTTGGGTAGAATTTTGGGGAGAATTGAAAGGCATTGGTACAATATAGCGAGTAGGTAGTGCAAAGTGCTATTAGATCGCCTAGCTTCCTGAGAAAGAGAGATGGAACTTTTACCTTGAAAGGCCAGGAGATAGTAACGAAAGGCTGCAATTGTGGATAGAGGAAAGAAATATTTTAGTCGAATATCAGGCAGGCTTCCGAAAAAAGTACTCAACTACAGATAACATATACAACCTAGCGTCAATAGTTCACATTAAGCTGGCAAAAAAAGAAAAAGTATACGCATTTTTTGTGGACTTCAAAGCCGCATTTGACAAGATATCCCGAAGCCTACTTATCTACAAATTGCACGAAATGGGCATATCAAATAAATTTGTTACAATAATAGAAAATATCTATCAAAACACCCAATCAGCTATATGGACAGGAGAAGAATTATCGGATTATTTTCATACCATCTCGGGAGTAAAACAAGGCTGCCTTTTATCTCCACTGCTGTTTGCACTTTACGTCAACGACCTACATGATAGTCTGGGAGGAGGCTTGAATATAGAATGGCTGAACATAAGAGTATTACTATATGCGGACGACATTGTAATTCTGGCCGACGACAAGACGGTACTACAAAACATGATATCCAACTTAGAATACTATTGCGCAAAATGGAATCTGGAGGTTAACATGGACAAATCCAAAATAATTATTTTTCGAAACGGCGGACGAATATCTGACCACGAAAAATGGTATTTTCACGGAGAAGCGATAGAAATTGTTTCTGAGTATAATTATCTTGGTGTTATAATTACACCGCAAATGAAATTCCAAAAGCATGTTAAAAGTCGTAATGCTCAAGCAAAAAGTGCAATAAACATGACTTGGAAAGCATTTCTTCAAAAGAAAGATATTTCCTTGAGCCAAAAATGGAATTTATATCTGGCGGTTAGCAGATCCATACAGTCCTACTCCGCACAAGTCTGGGGATTTGGAAATTTTGAAGAAGTAGATAAGCTACAGCGTTTTTTTCTGAAACGAGTTCTGAAGCTACCCGAAAACACCCCAAATTATGCTATCGCTCTTGAAACCTGCATAGAAAATAGTCATATATATACGCTACAACTGCATATGAAATACGTGGGCAGAACTATGTTTAAATATAATCGAGATCGACTACCGCATCAGCTATCTAAAATTCTACTGAACAAACAACTGTTCTGGGTTAAAGAATTAAATGAGTTTGACATCCACGTAATCGATGCAAGCATCAATGAAACTACCTGGAATGGAATAATAACATCGCTCACTAACCATCTAAATGCGTGCAGTCGTACAAAATATGAACAGAAGGCAACACAAAGCAACGAAAGAATTTATAAACACCTAGACTACACTAGGGGTTCTGAATATATATCCGATCGCTACACTGAAGATGATATAACTTGGATACTAAAGGCAAGATGCGATTTGATATACCTCAATGGAAGCCAATACACTGCCAATTCTAATGAAATTACCGAATGCACATTATGTAATATGCGAGCAAAAGAAAACATTCAGCATTTCTTAGGAATATGCCCAATACTGCGAGGATACCGGATGCAATTTTTTGGCAAAATTAGTTTAACTGACAGAGAAATCATAGATATTCTAGATGGCAGAGGAGCCTTGGATTGGATAAACTTAGTGAAATATTTAAAAAATGCACTGAAGTATAGAAAATTAATAATCACTGAATTCACATGAAATTTAAACATAATGTTCTCTTTACCAAATCTCAAATGTTTGTATTAAATTTACCGGCTGACGACACTAAGTCAAAGCCGTATATCTTATTTCATAATCTAATATTCGAAGTACGATTTATTTTTTAAAATGAAATGAATAAAGATATTACTACTACTACTAGTAAAACTTGTATTGGAGAGGCATTCTGTAGGCAGCCACACTTTACACCCACAAAAAAAGTCAGTAAATAAGTCCTCTTAGGGGGTTAGGAGGACCCCCAGACACTTGGTCTCGTAATTGGATATTATATTAGTTTTCTACTCCCTTTGATTTGTGTTCCATATTGTAGTGAGTAAGTCTATGATTCCATTGGGCGGGTTTTGGGGGTGGGGCGGTCCCTCTAGGCGCTCCACCCACCCGCTCAAATTGGATGTGTAATTTTTATACACACCACCATAGGATGGGGTATACTAATCTAGTCATTCCGTTTGTAACACTTCGAAATATTGATCTAGGGCCCCATAAAGTACATATATTCTTGATCGTCTCGAAATTCGGATTCGAACTAGCCGGATCCGTCCGTCCGTCTGTCGAAATCACGATAGCGGCCGAATGCGTAGAGCTAACCGCTTGAAATTTTGCACAGATACCTTATATTGATGTAGGTCGTTGGGGATTGCAAATGGACCATATCGGTTCAGATTTTGATATAGCTTCCATATAAACCGATCTACCGATTTGATTTCTTGAGCCCATAGAGGCTACAGTTTTTGTCCGATTTGGCTGAAATTTTGCACATAGTGTTCTGTTATAACTTCCAACAACTGTACCAAGTATGGTTCAAATCGGTCTATAACCTGATATAGCTCCCATAGAAACCGTTTTCCCGATTTGATTTCTTGAGCACCTGGAAGCCTCAATTTTCATCCGCTTTGGCTGAAATCTTGCACATAGTGTTCTACTTTGACTCCCAACGACTGTGCCAAGTACGGTTTAAATAACCTGATATTAATCCAATATAAACCGGTCTCCTGATTTGACTTCGTGAGCCTTTGGAAGCCGAAATTTTCATCCGATTTGGCTAAAATTTTGCACATAGTGTTCTGTTATGTCTCCCAATAACGGAGCCAAGTACGGTCCAAGTCGGTCTATAACCTGATATAGCTCCCATAGAAACTGATCTCCCGATTTGACTTCTTGAGCCCGTGGAATCCGCAATTTTCGTCGGTCTATAAATAGATATAACTCCCATATTTTAGCAGAATCCATTGTGGTGGGTTCCCAAGATTGCGCCCGTCCGAACTTAGCTTGCAGAACAGAGAATATTGTGATTGGGTCCGTCTCCCCTTCAGATATGAAAACAAGTAAATCGGTGCTATATTCGATATAGCTGCTATACCCCACCTCGGGTATAGCAGCTATATAGAAACATGATCCAATTTGGACCAAATTCTTAACGGACATTGAGAAGTCTAATAATTACAACTCATTGTTAATTTTTGTTGAACAAAATATTGGTCTTTTTGGTAGCTATATCCAAATATAGACCGATCTGAACCATATACGAAACTGGTGTCAAATTTCGGCGAAATTGGAAGTTTTATGGGGTCTAGACTTTAAATCGAGAAATCGGTCTATATGACAGACACCGTATAATAAATGTGCCTATATCCAAATCTGAACCGATTTGGGCCAAATTTAAGAATGATGTCGAAGGGTCTAACACAACTCACTGTCCCATTTTCGGCGCAGTAGGACAATAAATGCACCTTTTATGGGCCCAAAACCTTTAATCGAGAGAGCGGTTGTTATGCTATGCAGTCTTCAAAATCCATGGTGATGTTCGGCGAATTGAAATTCTCCAACAAGGCTCGGGAGGAGTAGTCCCTCTTGGCTATTGTTGAGAGTATGGAGATCGGTCTGTACGACTCCCCCTTACTCGGATGATCCTTTCCAGGCTTCAGTAGCCCTGTCACTCTCGGGATGCACAATAAATTGACAGTTGAACTAACTGGCGCATCTCTTCGGATCTGACACGGTTACATCGTCAAAAGTGACTGAGGTCCAGTCACGGTTACTTCGCCAAAACTGACTGCGGTCGTGTTATCCCGTCTACCACGGTTCGAGAGTGACTTAATAGTAGACCACAGCTTGTCTAAAACGGTGCCTAAGTTACATCGCTCCAAGTGTTCCAGCCACAAATTCCGCTTATGTTCGTTGACTACCCTATTCATTTTCAGATTAAGCTCGCTGATTCTGGGGTTAGTGGGGTCCGTGGAACGAATCCCATCACGCACGTCAATCAAGCAGCTATATCCAAATCTGGACCGAACTAGGCCAAATTGAAGAAAGATGTAGAAGGCCCTAACCCAAATTTCGTCGACTTCGGACGAAATTTGGGTTAGGGCCTTTTATGGGCCCAATACCTTAAATTGGGAGATCGGTCTATATGGCAGCTATATCCAAATGTGGACCCATCTGGGCCAATTTGCAGGAAGATGTCGAGGGGCCTATCACAACTCACTGTCCCGATTTTCGGCGACATCGAACAATAAATGCACCTTGTATGGGTCCAAAACCTTAAATCAAGCTATATCCAAATCTGAGACTGATCTGGGCCAAATTGAAGAAGGATACAGAAGGACCTAACAGAACTCACTGTTCTAAATTTCAGCAAAGTCGGATAATAAATGTGGCTTTTATGGGGCTAAGACCTTAAATCGCCGGATTGGCCTATAAGGGGGCTATATCAAGATATAGTCCGATATTGCCCATCTTCAAACTTAAACTGCCTATGGACAAAACAAGGATCTGTGCAAAGTTTCAGCTCAATATCTCTATTTTTAAAGACTTTAGCGCATAGACGGACATGGCTAGATGGTCTTAGATTTTTACGCCGATCAATATATTGGGTTGCCCAAAAAGTAATTGCGGATTTTTAAAAGAAAGTAAATGCATTTTTAATAAAACTTAGAATGAACTTTAATCAAATATACTTTTTTTACACTTTTTTTCTAAAGCAAGCTAAAAGTAAGAGCTGATAACTGATAGAAGAAAGAATGCAAGTACAGAGTCGCAAGCTGTGAAAAAATTTGTCAACGCCGACTATATGAAAAATCCGCAATTACTTTTTGGGCTACCCAATATATACTTAATAGGGTCGGAAATGGATATTTCGATGTCGGTGGTGGGTGTAATAAAAAACTAAGCACCACGGGACATTCATCAACAGCTTTGAAAATTTCAGGAAAATCGGTTATGGCATTTATATGGACTAAACAGACAGACCAACAAACAACAAACACAAAATCGGTTTTTATTCATAAAACGATTTGGCAAAATTTTGTTTCCATAAAATGTTGTCAAAATTGTATCCTTTGGTCGTAATTTAGGCATTGAGTGGTTGAATCGATTTGATCCCTTATCTCATTATCCTCAATCAAGCCAAATGATCGAATTAAACTTAACCAAACATATTAAGGAAACCCTTAATTATCCCCTAGATTGTTAATAATCATTGTCGTTGTGTATATATGCATGTCCTTGGCCAATATTTTATTATGAACAAGAAATTGGATTTACATTTAAAATTAATTTAAAAAAGTCCAAAAATTTTGGGCTGGTAAAAGAAAAAATGCAACCGAACAAAACGATACCGGAAATATTTAAGTGAGCACTGGCTCTTACCAGCCAGACCCATATACACTCCCATGGTGTTATGTGAATGATTTGTCGGTGTGTGTGTGTGTGTGTGTGTCTATAATAAGGATAACATTGTTGGCCAATAATGCTTAACACCATAAAAAAACAGAAATTCCAAACTTTTCCTGTTGCCTCTGGACTTTTTTGTACATCCGCCACCTATGCCTCAAACCCCCTAACCAAACAGCACGCGCTTGAGGTTTGTGCATAGAGTTTTGCTCTTTTGTTTGGACACATATGTATTTACATGAGGCTATGTGATCGGGGTGAGTGGGAGTAGGCGATGAGCCCATGTGCACTCACTTTAAAATGCCTTAAGTAAGGATAACTCGCAACAACAGGAATAATAGCAACAACAACAACAACAAAACTAGGGTGTATTGCGATAACAACGAGCATAAACTTTTGAAGGACATGCTCGCATGCGAACAATGACATCGGTAGCGGCAATGGCATCGACTAAAAATTATAAAATACTCGACAGGAAATTCGGTTCATTTCGCCTCAAAACATTTACCAAAACAAAACACACAACAGGCTGAGCGCAAGGGGCAAAGAGAGACAGACAGGCCGAGAGGGAGAGAAAGAGAGACAGAGTTGTAAACCTAAAGAATGAATGAGTGTAAGCACCCAGAGAGGCCGTGAGAGTATGAGACAGGGTAACAAAATTTCCTACAAAAGGTCCATGTTTTTAGATATTCTCCCCTTTCCTTTCCCCTTGCCGGGGCTTTTTCTTTCTGTGCTGCCATGTGACATATGTGTGTGTTTTGGAGTTTATATTTGATTTAACATGATTTAAACTTTTTCTTTTTGCGGATATATAATTTTTTACACATACATTTGTATGTGTACCAAAAGTACCAAAAAGATATCCTTAAGGGTTGTCGGTTTTTGCTTTTAGTTTTTAAAACAAACCCAACGCTTCATTGGGTTCAATTTGGAATGTTGGTTTGAGGGCAGGAGGATTTTTGGAAGTGTCTGCCAGTCAGCTCATAGTGTTAAAGAGTTTCAATGGAACACACAAAAGCGCCCAAAGCTTTTGCGGATGTGTACCAAGGAAATGTTCTGACTGTTATTTTGCCATTGTTTTTGTTGTTATAGTCCTTTTTCGTATTTGTTGTTGCCTGTAGGCTCAATATACACATCATTCATAGAGAGGGTGTACAACACATCATGTAAATTAGTAAAATTTTCAGTTTATATCATATTATCATAAACTCCCAACAGACGGACTAATGGTTGAACGGACGGATGGGAGGGGGAACAAAAGGAAGGCAGGAGGTTGGAACAACAATCATATGTGATAAGAATTGTATGAGGATTACTATTGGACGAGGGCCAAAACATTGGCATGGGAAAATTGAGAAATTGGAAAAAATTTTATTTTTGTAAATTTAAAACTATTTAAATGACATAAAAAAATAAAATAAAGTGGAAATTTAAAAAATAACAAATTAAAAAAATTGTAATTTAAAAAAAATAAATTAAAAAAAAATAATAAATTAAAAAAAATAGATTAAAAAAATAATTTAAAAAAATAAATTAAAAAAAATAAAATAAATTAAAAAAAAATTTTGAATTTTGGCAAATTCTTTACTATTAGGAAGCATTTTCCTAAATTTTAACGACATTTTCAGTATTGTAAAAGACATTTCAAAACAATCTGCAAATGTGTCCAGTTTTGGGGGATATTTGGAGGGTGGGCGGCCACCCAGGTACTTAGCCCTGAAAATGTATCAGCAACGTGCTATGCTCTCAAATGCTTTTTATTTGAGCCCATAATGCCAAGGTCAGCAAATACGTCGTATTTGGGGGGTGGGTCGGCCCCTAGGCATTGGGCTCCTAATGGTGACATCTGATTTGAGCTTTCTGTCATATAAACCCCATATTGAAATGGTCGCTAAACATGTTCGTTTTGAGCGGTATTTTAGAAGGTTGAGCGGCCTCCAAAAACTTTGTCCCACATTTCGATGTCATATTCGTTTTTAACTCTCAAATACCTTTCATTTGAGTCCCATATTGCCAACATAGGTCTATTTATAATTTTGGTGGGCTTTTGCGGTGGGGCGGTCCCCTTAGCAATCCGACCCAAAATTTGGACTCCAAACTTTTGGTTTTTATACCCTCCACCATAAGATGGGGGTATACTAACTTCGTCATTCCGTTTGTAACACCTCGAAATATTCATCTAAGACCCCATAAAGTCGATCTAGCCATGTCCGATCGTCCATCCGTCTATCGAAAGCACGCTTACTTTTGAAGGAGTAAACCTAGGCATTTGAAATTTTGTTCAAATACTTCTTAGGTCGGTTAGGATTGTAAATGGGTCATATCGGTCCATGTTTTGATACAGGGGCCATATAAACCGATCTTGGATCTTGACTTGTTGAGCCACTAGAGGGCGCAATTCTTATCCGATTTTGCTGAAATTTGCTTGAAGTGTTTTGTTCAAATCGGTCCATAACCTGATGTAGCTGCCATATAAACCGATCTTGAATCTTGACTTTTTGAGCTACTAGAGGGCGCAATTCTCATCCGATTTGGCTTAAACTTTGCATGAAGAGTTTTGTTATGACTTCCGACAATTGTGCCAAGTATAGTTCAAATCGGCCCATAACCTGATGTAGCTGCCATATAAACCGATCTTGAATCTTGACATTTTGAGTCAATAGAGGGCGCAATTCTCATCCGATTTGGCTGAAACTTTGCATGAAGAGTTTTGTTATGACTTCCAACAATTGTGCTAAGTATGGTTTAAATCGGCCCATAACCTGATGTAACTGCCATATAAACCGATCTTGAATCTTGACTTTTTGAGCTACTAGAGGGCGCAATTCTCATCCGATTTGGCTGAAATTTTGCACGAAGAGTTTTGTTATGACTTCCAACAACCTTGCTAAGTATGGTTTAAATCGGTTCATATTCTGATGTAGCTGCCATATGAACCAATCTTGGATCTTGATTCCTGAGCCTTTATAGACCGCCATGGATTGCGGTATATTCATTTTGTCATTCCGCTTGCAACACATTGAAAAATATCCATTTCCGAACCTATAAAGTAAATAAATTCGTCGTAAAAACCTAAGACGACTTAGCCATGTCGGTCCGTCTGTCTGCCCGTCTGTATGCCCGCCCGTCTGCCCGCCCATCTGCCCGCCCGTCTGCCCGCCCGTCTGCCCGCCCGTCTGCCCGCCCGTCTGCCCGCCCGTCTGCCCGCCCGTCTGCCCGCCCGTCTGCCCGCCCGTCTGCCCGCCCGTCTGCCCGCCCGTCTGCCCGCCCGTCTGCCCGCCCGTCTGCCCGCCCGTCTGCCCGCCCGTCTGCCCGCCCGTCTGCCCGCCCGTCTGCCCTCCCGTTTGCCCGCCCGTTATTGAGCTGAAACTTTGCACTGATTTTTTTTTTTGTCCATAGGCAGGTTAAGTTCGAAGATTTGGGGTCTTAAACCCATAAAAGCCGCACTTATTATCCTTTATTGCTGAAATTTGGAACAGTGACTTGTGTTAGGCCATCCTTCTTCAATTTGGCCCCGATTGGTCCAGATTTGGATATAGCTGCCACATAGACGGAAATCTCGATTGAAGGACTTGGGCTCATAAAAGGCGCATTTATTGTCCGATTTTGCTAAAAATTTGGAACATTGAATAAGGTTTGACCCCTCCACATCTTTCTGCATTATGGCCTACATCGGTCCAGATTTGAAGATAGCTGCCATATGGACCGATCCCACCATATAAGGTCTTGGGCCCTTAAAAGGCGCAGTTATAGTCCGATTTCGCCAAAATTAGTTAAAGTGATATCTTTCTGCAATGGCCGGTCCAGATTTGGATATAGCTACCATATATACCGATCTTTGGCCCACAAGAGGCGCATTTATTGTACGATTTCGCCGAAATTTGTGACAGGGCATTATGACCGCTTAAAGGTAGGACAAAAGGCCCAAACATGTTTTGGACGGCCACCGTCCACCTATGACGCTGAAAGCCTGGGTTCGAATCCTGGCGTGACCATCAGAAAAAAATTTTCAGCGGTGGTTTTCCCCTCCTAATGCTGGCAACATTTGCGAGGTACTATGCCATGTAAAACTTCTCTCCAAAGAGGTGTCGCACTGCGGAACGCCGTTCGGACTCGGATATAAAAAGGAGGCCCTTATCATTGAGCTTAAACTTGAATCGGACTGCACTCATTGATATGTGAGAAGTTTGCCCCTGTTCCTTAGTGGTATGTTCATGGGCAAAATTAGCAATTTGCAATGTTTTGGACGTCTTGTCCCCTGGGAGTTATGACCGGTCACCAATTTTAATAAAAGTTTCATTTTTTACAAAGTTTGTTAAAAAGGATGAAGAACAAGATCTTTTTTTTTTAATTTCAATAATTATAATAATTTTTATCTAAAAATTTTTAACTTTCTTTGTGCAAATTGCGGCGACATTTTTTAGGTATTCATATTCAGTTTTGCCAAAATTGTTTTCTTTATAGACTTTTTTTTATTTCCTCCCCTTTCTATACCATCCTCCTTAACCATAAACTGTCATATCTCGCATGTACAACTAAAATGGTTGTTATATATTTCACCCCCGCCTTCTTGCCTTTCAAAAACAGTATGAGTGTTTCCTTTTATGTTTCCGTAACTTAGCTTGACATTTTGGGTAAAATTAGTTCATTAACCAAATGGGGAAGAATGGTATTTTAAATATAACATAAAAATATTTCCTTTCATTTAATTTGGTTAAATTTACAGTTTATCACCAAAAATTCTTTGCCTTTTCTAGCAAAGAAAACCCATAGCTCACACACACAAACACGCACACACCGACAAAGGCACAATACCAAGAATAAACTAAGGACATGATGCACAGTTCTCGAATTTCATGAAGATGATACGAGGTATTATTTCATCATATCCCGAGCCAAAGTAAGATGACTTATTACACCTTAAACTTAATTAGAAGTTGTTGTGCGTGATGTCCCCACAGTGGAGACATGTAGGTGATGCCGGAAAGTCAGTAAGGAAGAAGTCGGAAGAGACAGAGTAAGGACAAATGGACTTGTGGTTATGGTTTCGCGCGCGGGGTTGTATCTATGACGTTAGAATTTTACGTTGATTAGAAATTTGACTTAATAAATATTCAAATGACATTCTGTTCGCTGTTCTGTTCGTCTTTCGTTGGAGTATTGATGACTGCTTGGCAGTGCGGTGTAGCTGCGACATCAAATGTCTCCTGTGGCACGCATCATAGGATTGGGTGAACGAACGCCAAGCGGCTTCTGAGTTTCTCAACCTGGGAGGGGAGGCGTTGTGACGGTGACATTGTATGACTACGAATATGGCTGGATGGCCCCATTTCCAATTTTATGCCTTAATCAACTTAAATTATTCAAAATGACGTTGACGACTTATGGCGGCTACCATTGCGACAAAGATGTCTTCTTCTCGACGTCCTACCTATTTCAGTTTCCGTCGTATAGGGAAATGAAGAAATTTTTTTTTGGTAACGCCTGCAAGGCAAGTCTCAAAGATTAATTGCTTAAGAGGTTTTTTTGGAAGTGAAGACTTTGTGAAAATTTAAATAGTCAGACAGGAGTAAGGTAGGATTAAGGAATTGTAAAGAGGTGGAAGGGGTTGTGATGCTTATCATTTACTTGAAAAGGTGTTACCTATCCTTCCAGCTTTTCTTAAATTTGGAAAAGCTTTAAATAAAGATTCTATAGTATATAAAAAAAAAAATAAATCCTAAACATTTTTCGTTGATAAATTTTGATAAAATGTTCTATAACAAGTAAATATGGGATAAATTCGGCCGGGCCTAATCTTTTATACCCTCCACCATGAATAGCAATTGTGAAGTTCTTTGGGCGAGTTTTCTATAGCAGAAACTAAAAACATGACAATGATGATGAGTATGAAGCACTAAATTCTGTGGATTTTTATGCCCAGCACCATAGAATTGGGTAACACCTCGAAATATTCGTCTAAGACCCAATAAAGTATATATCTTAATCGTTTCGAGGCTCTGAGTCGATCTAGCCATGTCCGTCCATCCGTCCTTCTGTTGAAATCATGATAGCGGTCGAACGCATAAAGTTAGACGCGTGAAATTTTGCACAAATACTTATTATTGATGTAGGTCATTGGGAATTGCAAATGAGCCATATCGGTTCAGATTTAGACGTTGCTCCCAAATAATCCGACCTCCCGAAATTTTGCATGTAGTGTTCTGTTAGAACTTTCCACAACTGTGCCAAGTACGGTTCAAATCAATCCATAATCTGACATAGCTCCCATATAAATCGATCTTCCGATTTGACCTCTTGAGCCCCTAGTACTGGTACTTTGACTCAAATTTTAATACCATATTCATATTCTACTCTCCAATACCTTTCATTTGATACCTATAGTGTCCTGATCGATCCACTTTTGGTTTTGGGTTATGTTTTTGGCATAAGGGGGAGGGTCCGTCCCCCTTCCGATACCGAAAATTTTATTGCCCATGTCTCCTTCCAGACCAACCTACCCAATATGCGAACATTTTGAGAAAATCGGTTCTGCCGTTTTTCATTCTATACGGAACAAACAGACTGAGTCCCCTATATCCGTGATCAGCTAATCTGCCCATTTTGGGGGTTTTTGTGGGGATGGGGTGACCCCCTATACTTCGACATGAACTTGTATGCCAGATTCGTTATCTACTCCCGCATATTTTTCATTTAATACCCATATTGTCCTTATCGGTCCACTTTTGGTTTTTGGTGGTGTTTTTGGTGCAGGTGGAGGGTTCCCCCCTTTCCGATATCAATAAATTATAAAGCCTATTGATACTTCCTGACCATATTCGTAATCCACACCCGAATACCTTTCATTTGAGTTCCATATTGTCATGATCGTCAAATAAACCTATTTGAAGGGGTTTTGGGGCTGGGGCGGCCCCCAGGTACTTGGACCCAACTTTTATTATGAAATTCGTACTCCACTCTTGAATACATTTCATTTGAATCCCATATTGTTCTGATCGATCCACTTTTATTTTTGGATAGTACTTTTAAGGTAAGGGGGAGGGTCCGCCCCCCTCCCGATATCAAAAAATTATATAGCCTATGTTGCCTTCCAGACCAACCTACACAATCTGTGGAAATTTCAAGGAAATCGGTTCTGCCGTTTTTGAGTCTATACGGAACAACCAAACAAACACAAATTAAATTTTATATCTAAGAAGATAAAGTTTTCCTAAACATGTCTAATGGCAGTTGGTAGAAAATTCAAAACTTTTTCGCTACGACTCTGATGCTTGATTTTCCGATATAAACTGTGGTTTAAAGTCTTCCATGCAATATTTATCTTCACTATTTTCCTTTTGGTCTTGTCCTCCTTGTTTTGTTTTTTGTTGTTTTAAATGGATCTTAGTTGCTGCAGTTCTTTTGAAAAGATGTCACTGAGTTTAAATGACATCTCAACTTGGTGTGATAACTGCTATACGCAGAATTCCCGGAAAAACCCCAAGTGAATGAGAATGAAAACCTAAAACAAGAACAACAACAACAACAACTGCAACATCAGCAATAGCTGGCAGCTGAATCAACAATAACAACATCAAAACTAGCACAATTTGCTGCATTTTATTGTTATCACTCCCCGATTGTCAGTTGTTAAGTTTTGCCCAGAGTTCCTGGGGATTTATTCTACTGTTGCTTCTTGGATTTTTATTTCCATTTCTATTCTTTTAGCATCTTTATAAGTTTTTAACCCCTAACGGGTCTTTGATCTAAATTCTTCTTTTTGTTTGTTTGCGTTTTTGTTGTATTCTGTATTCCTTATTCTGCATTATTTTGTCATTAATAGTTCTTTTTTCTGCATTGGCCGCTTATGCAGGGAAGGTTTTATTATTCGTTTTAGCAAAAATAGAATAACGTCTTTTTCATTCAAAAGTTCTACAACAATGAAGGCAAAATGCGTAAAAACTTTTTTCAAAGTTGTTAATATTTCAAAGTCTCTGTAGACTTCTGAGTTAAAGTAAAAGGGGGAACTTATTTTGTAATGAAAAAAAAGAGTGCATCGTCGTTAGAAGTGCAATGTGAGACTTTCTTTTAATCTCCCATTTGCTGTGACAAAAATTTAGCTTCTGGTTAAAGTTGTAGGAGCAAATGAGAAAAAATGGAGCCAAAGAAGAGGGCTTAAGTTTTTTTCGAATTTCTTTTGCGATGGGAAAGTTTGTCAAAATTTTAGTTGTAAAATAATTTTAGTAAAGTGATATTTTGTCAAAATTTTATTTCTATTGGTAATTTTTTCATCATTTTTTCTTTACAAAATTTTTTAAAAATTATTTGTATAGAAAAATTTTTTAAAATTTTATTTTTATAGAAAACTGGCTGGTTCGATGCGCTTCGCTACAACTTAAAATGACTTTTTGAAAGTGGATTTTTTTTAAGAATTTTTAAGCTGGTGATCAAGGTATTTAGGGCTACGGGTCCCGTTCAGATCCACACAAATTAATTTTTTTTGTATTGATTATCTACTTTCAAATTCATATTCCAAAGCTACCACTTGGGATAGCATATTATTAAAGATCAGCAGGTCCTTCCTGCGTCCATCCCAATTTGAGGGCAAAAAGTGTACTCTGCTTCCAAAGACCTTTTATTGCTGTTCTACTCTATCCTGATTCGTCTTCATATATTATTTTTAATTCGTTTTTGTTTTGGGTAGGATGAGTGGAGGAGGATTGCCCTTTGATAAGTCCTTTCATTTGCGTACAATATGTTCTCAGTCGTCCTACATGACAGTTTGGTATGGTTTATATTGGGAGTAGAGATCATTTCCCCCGAAGCTAAGACCCAAAATACCATTTATTTGAGTCCTTTATTAGCGCCATCTACATGTTCTGCTGAACGGCAGAACATGACCCAGATACTTGGATCCTTGTAACAACATAAAATTCTAACTCTACTGTCATAGACCTTTCATTTAATTCCCATATTATCCCGACCAAACTACACGTCCTATTGAAGGATATTTAGGGGGTGGACCGGTCCCAGACTCTGCCAAATGTGTATACCAGACTCGTAGTTAACCCTAAGGAAGTTTCATTTGATACCCATTTTGTGACTATGGGCATTCATGCCCGTTTTGGGGGTTTTTAAGGTTGGGGAGGCCCCGTAGCCAGCTTGGACCAAATTCTTATAACAGATGTGTATTCAACTTTCAACATACCTTTCATGTACTACTCATATTGTCCTAATCGGTAAATATGTCCTGTTGAGGGATTTTGGGAGGTGGGGAGGCCCCACAGACACCAAGGATTACATTTTTATGTCAGATTCTTACTCTATTTTTAAATGGTTTTCATATGATATTCATATTGCCCTTTTTGGGTAAATATACCCTGCTGGGGGATTTCGGGGAGGGTAGGCCCTTCAGACACCAAGGAAGAAATTTTTGTGTCAGATTTGTACTCTACTTTTTGTTATCTTTCATTTCATACCCCTTTTGCTCAAATCAGTAAGTATCCTGTTGGGTAGTTTTTTGGGGGTGGGGGACTTCCCCGAACACTTATAGTGATATTTTCATGCCGAATTCGTACTCTACTCTTAAATACCTTTCATTTGATACCCATATTGTCCCAATCGGTAAACATGTCCGTTCGGGTGGGTTTTGGGATAGGGCGTCCCCCCAGGTTGTTTGTCTCAAAACTATAATACCAATTTCGTTTTTTGAGGGTACCATAAGGTAGCATAGAAAATTTCGAGATCTGGCGTTTTTGAAAATTGTGGTAAGAGGGAGGGTGCACCCCCCATTTGGATATCAAAAAAAAGGTGGGGGGGTGTTGCTTAGACGGTGGGCCGTAAAAAATAATGTCATTGTGCTTTTTTCGCAAATACCCTTTACTTGAGCCCCATATTGCCATAGTCGGTAATTAGAGAGTTATGGGGATGGGAGAGAGTTGTGGGGATGGGGGAGAGTTATGGGGATGGGGCGGTCCCCTAGAATTTTGAACCCGTAAGTTGATATAAGATTCATGCTCTTCTACCAAACACCTTTGCTTTGAGTATCATATTGTCATAGCCGGTAAATATAATCGTTTCGGGCGTGTTTTGGGGATGGAGCGATAAATACGTCTTATTCGGAGGAGTCTTTAGGCTACTATAAGCGTTAAAACAAACTTTCGCTTGAATCGAGATCGCCCAAACATCTTCGACATCTGGCATTTATGAAAATACGATTAAGCGATATAGTTGACTTGTCTTTCTGGCTGTCAAATATCGATCGCGAAATAAATGAAAATGTTAGCGACTTTTCCGAAAACAGATTAGAATACCAAACCTGATTATCTTATGAGCCGGGATATATCGTGGTTTGTGAGTCCTGGTTAACTCCTGCTGTCTTCTTGTTTTTCAGTCAGGTCAGGTAAACTTTCTATAACATCATCAAGCATTGCTTTTGTGGTATGATCTTCGCCGCCATCGTCGGATACTAGCAACTGGGAAATATTTTTTTTCGTATCCCCAGCACACTATCTGTATCAGTTACCAGACTTCCTATTTTGTCTCTGCAGGAGGATGTGCCTGCACCAAAGTTTGATGTTTAATTCTTGGTTGAATTTCCGGACTTCATTCTGACACCTGTACATCTAAATTTGCTCACACTCATGTCTTTCCATTTCCTTTTTCGTTCTGTGGAATAGACGTTTCTCCTCCCTCTTTTTCTCCCGATACCTCTCCTTCATCCGATTGAAGGGTTGCTCTGTATGCCGTACTGTTGGCTTCAGCAGCATTTTGACAATTTCAAGTTTCCGATCCTCCTTTTTATAGCCGAGTCCGAACGGTGTGCCGCAGTGCGACACATCTTTGATGGTCTCGCCAGTATTCGAACGTTCAGCGTCTTAGGCGGTCATGCTAACCTCTGCGCTACGTAGCATATACTGACTGTGCGATCAGCCGTCTGTAACCTGGGAACCGACGCTGATGTTGGTCATTGGTTATTTGAAAGCGCTTATAACTCGTCTTGTCATCTCTAGTATCATTGACACTCAGTATTTAAGTAAGAGTCAATGCCACCTGACCTCTCACAAAGACTCTCCTCGATGACGATGGCTGCTCGCTGCCGCATTTGCCGCTACTTCGCATTTAACTTATTTAATCCGAAGGCTTTCGGGACGATGCAGTCCGAGTTAATGGCGTGGGTGATGAATGCACCTGTAACCCTGTGGAACAGTAAAATTGTCGGTAGGACGGCGAAAACCATGTGGGGAGATCCAGATCGTGAGAAGACGAAATTATTACTGAAAGGAATTATGAAGGAGGTCAGTAAAGCTTTCGGCATCACAACGGGACACGTTGGACTACAAGCTCACTTATATAGAATCGATGTAGGGCATGTGAGAAAGATGATGAGACGTTGGTGCATTTCCTATGCTATGGCCCGGCTTTCGGCAATAGCGTAGATATGAACCAATTTGGTTCATATCTATGCTATTTGGTTCACATCTATGCTATTTGGTTCATATCTATGCTATTTGGCTCATATCTATGCTATTGGAAAACAATTGAGGATTTTGTAAGTAGCACGGAATTTCTAACTTCGATTTTCTTTCTCGAGGTTACATTTTTAGTATTTAGAGCGCAGAATAATCCGATTACTGGCTTGGGTGTATGTCCATAGTGGCATGAGGCGGATTTATATCCGCGTCCTCTTTTCAACGTAACCTAACTTAAGCTAGGCGCCCGAAGTTTTGCGCAAATACTTTTTGTTAATGTAGGTCGATTGGGATTTGGGTTTATATAGCTCTCATATAAACCGATCTCCGGATTATATTATTTCTGGAGACTTTGAAGAGAGAGCAATCATTTTACGATTCGGCTTAAAAATTTCCACGACTTTTCCCATGACCTTCAACAGATGTGGTAAGAACAGTTCGAATCGGTCTAAATCCTATTATAGCTCCCATATTAACCGATCTCCCGAATACATTTCTTGAGCCTCTAGAGGGCGCAATTCTTATTAGATTTGGCTGAAATTTTGCACGCTGATTTTTCTACAACCTTTAACAGATTTGCTATGGCGCTAAATCGGGCCAAACCCTGTTATACAATAGCTTCCATATAAACTGATTACCCGAATACACTTCATGAACCTCTAGAGGGCGTAATTCATATCCGATGATCCGATTCATATCCGGCTGAAATTTTGCACAAAAGCTTTTGCTTTGACCCCTAACAGATATACCAAGTATGTTTCTAATCGGTTTAAAACCTGATATAGCTCTCATATAAATCGAGCTCCCGAATATACTTCTTGAGCCTCCAAGCATATGCATAGAGTTTTCTGGTTATAACCTCCCACCATCGTTTTCATACCCTTCATCATAGGATGGGGGAATACTAATTTCGTCATTCTAGAAATTTTACACAAATACTTACTATTACTGTAGATCGGTTGGCATTTTATATGGATCATATCGGTTTATGTTTGTATATAGCTGCCATATAAATAGATCTCGGATCTTGACTTCTTGGTGCCTCTAGAGGGCGCAATTCTTTTCTGATTTGGCTGAAATTTTGTAAAAGGTGTTTTGTTATGACTTCCAATTCTTATTTGATTTGGCTAAAATTTTGTATGAAGTGTTTTGTTATGACTTCCAACAACTGTGCTAAGTATGGTTGAAATCGGTTCATAAACTGTTATAAATGCCATATAAACCGATCTTGGATCTTGACTTTAAGAGCCTCTAGAGGGCGTAATTATTATCCTATGTGGCTGAACTTTTGCATGAGGAGACGCTTTGACTTCCAACAATTTTGCCAAGTACAGTCTTAATCGGTTCATAACCTGATATAACTCTCACATAAACCAATCTCCCGATTGTAATTCTTGGCCTCTAGAGGGCGTTATTCTTATCCGATTTGGCTGAAAGTTTGTACAACGACTTCTCATATAATATTCAACGTACGTTTCAAATATGGTCTAAATCGGTACATAACCTGATATAGCGCCCATATAAACCGATCTCCCGATTGTAATTCTTTAGCCTATAGAGGGCGCTATTCTTATCCGATGTGGCTGAAACTTTGCACAATTACTTCTTCTATGGTCTCCGACCATATAAAGAGATGATACCGACAAAAAATTGAAAATGGGATCCATGGTGGAGGGTATGTAAGTATCGGCCAGGCCGAACTTAGCACACTTTTACATGTTTAGTTCCTTCCCATAAAGAGAAGTCGTCAACTTATATACTTTTACTTGATAAAATAATGGCTAAGTTTCGTCTTTTGAAACTCTTCAAAAGTGACAGCTACCGAAATGCCGGGTGATACAAAATAACACCTCTTGTTGTAAACCCCTTTAATAGATTTTTCATTTCGAAAGAAATTTTGGCACCATGTCATTTCCGTAGAATTTTTTTTTGTTTTGTCAGAAATTTTGTTTAAATTACAATTCCATGGAAATTTTCTCAACTTTTTATTTCTGAAGCAAATTATGTCAATTTCAATAGAACTTTTTTTTTACAAAATGTTGAACAATTTTTGCCCTGAAAATAGATTTTTTTTTGTTTTCTCTGCAAATCCATGAAATGAATGTTCTTGATGTTTACCTATTAGTTTCCTGCTCACTCTGTCGTGTTTTCAATTTCCTTTCGTGACACTTGATTTCCAGCCTCTGCCATTTTCATAATTTCCACCTTTGAGGTAATTGTGTTGGTGTTTTCCCATTCTCTATTTGTTGCATTGCTAATGGCAGCCGGCAACAAGATGATAATGGCTTAACTTTTATTTAAAGATGAACTGTTTTTTTTTTGCTTTGTAACGACAATTTCTACTGAGTGTGAATAGTGATGTTGCTTTTTGCCCTTTGCTATGTTTGCTTTAGTAGTTGTTGCAGGTCCCTGTGGTGTTTCCTTTTGCAAGACTAATAAATAACATCATCGAATGATTGCAAATATACCATTGATGATGAGCATAGTTGTTCAATGGTTCAAGTTTATATTACACAGCAATTGTGTGATGTTGGTTGTTTTGGGAGAAAATTAATTTTTTGTGTTTCTACTTTTGCCTCATAATCATGCCCTCCCTCTCTCTCCTTCGCTCTCTCTCTATCAAGCAGTACACACTATTATCCTTGTTATGTTCTTGGGGAGCCCTGTGGCCATGCGAAGTAAGCAAGGGATATTAGTTTGGAGAAAATATGTTACGACCAACACTAAAAATGATTTCGATGCTGATGATGATGTTGGAATATTGCCATCATGTTATGATAAGAAAGGGATATGAGTGGGTTGCTGTCGATGCATCTGTGTGATAAAGATACTACTTTTTGTATCTCTCTTTCTCTCTCTCTCACTCTCTCTCCCTCTTTGCAACAAATGATAACAATGATGTTGCACAAAGTTAATAACAAAACTTTATTAACAACTCGAGTACTGTTTTGCAGTTGGGGGGTGTATGTATATCAATTTTTATGTACATATCAAAGTTTCAACGTTGTTTTTTTTTTGCTTTTTGTTGTATTTTCTTTACTTGTGCTGATTTATTCCCTTAAGGGGTTGTAAAGGTTACTTACACAGAGTGATCAAAATCAATATTGCTTAAAAGCATGTAATAATACTTTGCAAAGTTTTTAATTAGACAAAACTTTGGGGTACATGCATTGCAAAAGTTTTTAAAAATTGTTGAAAATCACATGCATTATACAAAAATTTAAATAAGCTTTTAAAATATATAAGAATTACAAAGTACAAAAAATAAAATCAGTTAAAAACAAGTAAAGGTGTGCATGAATCTTATATACCCTACATCATGGATCGCAGTCGTCAAGTTCTTTGGCCGATATCTCTTTATAGGCAAACAAAGAATATAGATTGCGCCCTCTAGAGGCTAAAAATATACAATCGGAAGATCGGAATACATGGGAGCTATATAAGGTTATGAACCGATTAGAAACATATTTGGCACAGTTGTTGACGGTCACACCAAAACACTTCATGCAAAATTTCAACCAAATCGGTTAACAATTGCGCCCTCTAGCGGCTCAAGAAATCAAGATACGAAATCGGTTTATATGGGAGCTATATTGGTTAATGAACCGATTTGAATCATAATTGACGCAGTTGTTGACAGTCAAATCAAAACACTTCATGCAAATTTCAGACAAATCGGATAATAATTGCGACCTCTAGCGGCTCATGAAGTCAAGGACCGAAATCGATTTTTATAGGTGCCATATCAGGTTACGAACCGATTTGAACCATACTTGGCGCAGTTGTTAGAATTTGAAACAAAATTTCAGCCAGTTCGGATAATAGTTGCGACCTCTGGCGGCTCCAGAAATCAATATCCGAAATCGGCTTATATGGGAGCTATATCAGGTTATGAGCCGGATAGAACCATACAACGTTGTTGATGGTTGCACCAAAACACTTCATGCTAGATTTTAGTCAAATCGGATAATAATTACGCCCTCTAGCGGCTCAAGAAGTCAATATTCAAGATCGGCTTATTTGGGAGCCATATCAGGTTATGAACCGATTAGAACCATACTTGGCTCAGTTGTTGATGGTCACACCAAAACACTTAATGCAAAATTTCAACCAAATCGGATAATAATTGCGACCTCTAGCGGCTCATGAAGTCAAGATCCAAGATCGGGTTATATGGCAGCTTTATCAAAACATTGATCGATATAGCCCATTTACAATCCCAACCGATTCACGCTAATAGGAAGTTTTCATAAACAATTTTAAGCGCCTAGCTTTATTCCTTCGAAAATTCGCGTGCTTTCGTCAGGGCTAAGTCGACTAAGAATGTCAAGACGATCTAGACAACTTTTTTGGGTCTCAGATCAATATTTCTCTG
The DNA here is from genome assembly GCF_963082655.1 of Stomoxys calcitrans. Taxonomy (NCBI): domain Eukaryota; kingdom Metazoa; phylum Arthropoda; class Insecta; order Diptera; family Muscidae; genus Stomoxys; species Stomoxys calcitrans. The sequence continues at coordinate 138,159,938 of NC_081555.1, forward strand.
TGTTACAAACGGAATGACGAAATTAGTATACCCCCTACCTATGGTGGAGGGTATAATAGAAAAATAATGAAAAATGGAACGTATATTGTCATGGCTGTTAGAAGTCAGAGAAATTTCAGGCGATTCGAGTAAGAATTGCGCCCTCTAGTGGCCCGGAGTGTCAAATTGGGAGATCGGTTTATATGGCAGCTTTTATCAAAACATAGACCGATTTGACCCAACCGAGTATTTATTCAACATTTCAACCGCATAGCCTTGCTCCTTCAAAAGTTAGCGTGCGTTCGACAGACGGACGGACGGACATGGCAAGATCGACTGAAAATGTCATGACAATCAAGAGGGTGGAGGGTATAAAACCTCGAAAGGATAGGCATAAGTCGGATGGAGCCGACTATATAATACCCTACACCGTTGAATTGACGTACTACTTTTAAAACATAGAACCTACGTCTAAATCTAGTCAAACTTTAATTTGGAATACCTACTTAAATATCGATTTTGATAAAATTGTGCACAGATATTGGGACTTCAAATGAAACAGCTCATTCAAAATTTGGTAAAGATCGGACCAAAATTGTGGATATAGCCTTAGAAGTTAATATCGGATGAAATATATATATAGGAGCTACCGATGTAACCAGCGGGAGGCACTGGGGGACCGGGCGCCCCACGCGAAATTATATTTCAACAGAAAAATTGATATTAAAATTTTCTATTCAGACGAAATTTGAATGAAATTTGTTTTTAAGACGGCATATTACGATAATTTCTGTACATTGGAAATATTTTTATCCTGAATTTATTGGAGCCAAAGATTGGCAGACTTAATTTAAAGATGATAAATTTTCAAACTTACTAAGGAAACATTCCCTTTTGTGAAAAATATTTGCCTTCATATTAAGAATTTTTTATTTTTAATGGTAAATCCTTAACTTTGTGTCTTGCTATTAAAGACAAAAAGTTAAAACGAAGGTAAAAAGATCTTGGAAAGTTAGGAATTTGACCTTGGGTCAAGACAACAGTAAACCGTAGTTAGAGATGTACAATAGTCTTACAAATAGGGGCGTCTTTAAATATTAAACTTGTATACCCTCCACCATAGGATGGGGGTATACTAATTTCGTCATTCCGTTTGTATCACCTTGAAATATGCATCTAAGACCCAAAAAAAAAAAAAATATATATATATATATTCTTGATCGTCATGACATTTAAAGTCGATCTAGCCATGTCCTTCCGTCTGTCTGTCGAAAGCATGCTAGGTTTCGAAAGGGTAAAGCTAGGCACTTGAAAGTTTGCACAAATTCTTCTTCGTAATGTAAGTCGGTTGGGAATGTAAATGGGCAAATTCGGTTCATGTTTTGCTATAGCTGCCATGTAAACCGATCTTGTGTCTTGACTTCTTGAGCCTCTAGGGGGCGCAATTATTGTCCGGTTTGATTGAAATTTTGCACGTGGTGCTTTGGCATCACTTCCAACAACTGTGCTAAGTATGGTTCAAATTGGTTCATAAACTGATACAGCTGCCATATAATCCGATCTTGGATCTTTACTTCTTGAGCCGCTAGAGGGCGCAATTCTCCTCCGATTTGGCTGACATTTTGCATGAGGTGTTCTGTTATGACTTTCAACGACTGTGCTAAGTATGGCGTTAATTGGAACATAACCTGATATAGCTGCCATATAAACCGATCTTGGATCTTGACTTCTTGAGCCTTTAGAGGGTGAAATTCTCATCCGATTTTGCGGAACTTTTGTACAACTCCTTCTCCCATGAGAAGCTCCCATATAAAAAGAAAATCAATCAGCGATCAAAATTTAAAAGGTATGGTCATGTCCGTTAGTAAATAGGTAACTAAATTTAAAGATATTATCTTTATTTTTAAGTTTTGGTCGCTCGGCTCATTTTTATTGCTAAAATCCTACGAAGTAGGAAAAATCTTAAACTTTGTGCCAACTTTTTTTTCACAATGAAAATTTTTCTAAAAACAAATTTTCAATGAAATGTTGTCTAAAGAAATATTTTCAATGAAATTTTCTCTAGAGACACATTTTCAATGAAATGTTCTCTAAAGACAAATTTTCGATGAAATGTTCTCTAAAGACAAATTTTCAAGAAATTTTCTCTAAAGACGAATTTTCAAGAAATTTTCTCTAAAGACAAATTTTCATTCAAATGTTCTCTAAAGGCAAAACTTCAGTGAAAGTTTTTTATAAACAAAATTTCAATGAAATTTTTTCTAAAGACAAAGTTTTTTCTAAAGTTGAAATTTCTTAAATTTTTTCTTAAGACAAAATTTCTTAAATTTTTTAAAGAAAAAATTTAATGAAAGACTATGTTCTAACAAAGTTTTTCCTAAAGAGAAAATTTCAATTTAAATTTCTCTAAAAAATTTAAAAAATTCAATAAAACTATTTTTCAAAATACAATTTTTTTAAACTCAAAATTGACCAGCCAATTTTTATTTTCCTCTCATTTTATTGTTATTAAACAACCATATTCCACCTAGGCGTTACATTAATAGATTAAAAAATGGCATTACTAAAACCTTGAGGTAATTCAAAAAACAATATTTTCAAATAGGTGAAAACACTACTCAAACTACCTGAAGCAGCGTTTCCTCTAATCCCGATATTTCAGCCCACAATTCGTAATTCCAATCAGGAGACTTTGAGTCTTCAGCAGCTAGCTGTTAGGGAGACGAAGGCCCGCTCTCTGGAATTAAGTGCAGTTGGCTGCAATGTAACTTCTTCTGCTGAGGTCCCCGTTGCCTTGAGCACTGCAGTGACTTCTTCGGTGGTGATCTAGGTCGCTGAACTATTTTTGTCTCTTTGGTCTTAGTTCTTCTCTTACTGCAGCTTCCTTGGGGACGCCTTTGAGGGTGAAAATTTTTCTTTAAAAATAAAATGTTGACAAAATTTTCTATAGAAATAATGTTGCCAAAATTTTCTTTGGAAAAAAAAAATGTTTGTAAATTCTCTATACCATGCGTTCACAACATTTCGTTTTGGGAGTAGTAACCCTTATAAATAATGAAAGCTAATCAATGCTGTTAAAAAAATATCTTTTTCCCTAATTGAACTATTTCTTACTTCCTCAAATTCGATTATTCATTGAGTTTTTTATTTTTTTGTTAGTTTTGCCTTTTAATCCAAAGATTGCATTATTTTCATATAATCTTCATTTCCTAAGAAATTATGTGCATTGAAAAAGAAGAAGAAGAAAAACATTTTCAATTGAATTTTGATCATATTAAATTCAATAGAAATTCATTTCATTTCTATTTCATATCAAAACATCTTTTAAATTGTGAATTAAGTTCAATTCATGATTCTAAATCCAATCTAGATTTTCTCTAGAGGGGCCGAATGGATAGAGGAAGAATGGTTCTGTAGATATGTGTCACACTGCGTCATTGCAAGAATTTTTTTTGCTATTGGCAAAAAAAATTTGACGCAAATGCGCTTGCATCCAAAACTAAAGTGCTGTTGTGGGAATTGCAAGGATTTCAGTGCCAAGATTTTTAGTTGGCGGTCGTTTTCGGTTGCTACAAGATGAACTGCGGGTGTGCTCTAGTGAGGCGATATGGTTTAGGTTGTTGATTTGAAATTATGTCAACCAAAATGATGAGAGTTTCATCTGCATCATGTAAATGTGTTTTGTTGGTGTTGACATTGTTGTTGTCGTTTGGCGTTGTGTTGTGTTTTGTGGTTCATTAGTGTCATGTGTGATGCTAAATTGAAGACATTTAAAAAATAAATTGTCGTTGGCTTTAAGCCGTTGAAGATTAAGGCTAAAAATGTTGCGTTTGGCGGTAGAGAAATTTCGTTGTTTTTTATAAAAAGGGATGTAATTTTTGGGGCATATAAATATGTTTCTATACCCTGTTTCTACACCCCGTTTGCAATACGTCGAAACACCCTTTTCCGATCTTTTAAAGTTTATATATATTTCGGATCATCGTAAAATTCTAAGATGATTTAACGATGTCGGTGTGTCTGTCCGTCCTTCCGTCTGTGTGTACGTCAGTTGTAACTACGCTACTGCCCTCAAAAATTGATATATTCAGCTAAAATTTGCCACAGATCCGTTTTTATACCCTTCACCATAGGATGGGGGTATACTAATTTCGTCATTCTGTTTGTGACACCTCGAAATATGCGTCAAAGACCCCATAAAGTATATATATTCTTGATCGTCGTGACATTTTAAGTCGAACTAGCCATGTCCGTCCGTCCGTCTGTCTGTCGAAAGCAAGCTAACTTTTGAAGGAGTAGAGCTAGTCGAACTAACCATGTCCGTCTGTCTGTCCGTCCGTCTGTCTGTCAAAAGCAAGCTAAATTTTGAAATTTTGCACAAATACTTCTTATTAGTGTAGGTCGGTTGGGATTGTAAATAGGCCAAATCGGTCTATAACCTGATATAGCTGCCATATAAACCGATCTTGGGTCTTGACTTCTTGAGCCTCTAGAGGGCGCAATTCTCTTCCGATTTGACTGAAGTTTAGCACCTAGTGTTTTGATATCATTTCCAACAACTGTGTCAAGTTTGGTTCAAATCGGTCTATAACCTGATATAGCTGCCATATAAACCGATCTTGGGTCTTGACTTCTTGAGCCTCTAGAGAGCGCAATTCTTGTCCGATTTGACTGAAATTTTGCACATAGTGTTTTGATGTCACTTCCAACAACTGTGCCAAGTTTGGTTCAAATCGGTCTATAACCTGATATAGCCACCATGTAAACCGATTTTGGGTCTTGACTTCTTGAGCCTCTAGAGAGCGCAATTCTTGTCCGATTTGACTGAAATTTTGCACATAGTGTTTTGATATCACTTCCAACAACTGTAAGTAGTATGGTCCTAATCGGTCTATAACCTGATATAGCTGCCATATAAAGCGATCTTGGGTCTTGACTTCTTGAGTCTCTATCGGGCGCAATTCTCGTCCGATTTGACTAAAATTTTGAACATAGTGTTTTGATATAACTTCCAACAACTGTGCGAAGTATGGTTCAAATCGGTACACAACCTGATATAGCTGCCATATAAACCCATCTTGGGTCTTGACTTCTTGAGCCTCTAGAGAGCGCAATTCTCATCTGATTTGGCACAAATTTTGTACAACGGCTCCTCCCACGGCCTTCAACATGCGTGTGCAATATGGTCAGAATCGATCTATAGCTTGATACAGCTCGCTTTTTGAGCCCCGAATCGGACTATAAGTTGATAAAGCTGCTCCTTCATCCTTATTCATTATACCTTATTTGCCTAAAAACAGATACTAAGCAAATAAATCGACAGATGCGACCATGGTGGAGGGTATAAAAGATTCGGACCGGCCGAACGCTCTTACTTGTTCTTATATACGCAGGCTAAGTTGTCTCGATAAAGTGACAAATCGGTCTTTACTTGAATAAAGCTGCCATGTAGAACGATTTGCCGAATTAGGGTCTTAAGGCCATAACAGGCGCATTTATTACCCGATTTCGATGAAATTTGCGACAGTGAAGTCAGAAAAGTCTCTACGCAAAATTTCTGCAAAATTGGATAAGATTTGCGCCCTACAGAGGCCCAAGAAGTAAAATTTGGAGATCGGTTTATATAAAGAGTGATTTGTTAAGAGCTTGATAACTTTTTAAAAAAAAAAACGCATAAAATTTGCAAAATCTCATCGGTTATTTATTTGAAACGTTAGATTGGTCCATGACATTTACTTTTTGAAGATAATTTCATTTAAATGTTGACCGCGGCTGCGTCTTAGGTGGTCCATTCGGAAAGTCCAATTTTGGGCAACTTTTTCGAGCATTTCGGCCGGAATAGCCCGAATTTCTTCGGAAATGTTGTCTTCCAAAGCTGGAATAGTTGCTGGCTTATTTCTGTAGACTTTAGACTTGACGTAGCCCCACAAAAAATAGTCTAAAGGCGTCAAATCGCATGATCTTGGTGGCCAACTTACCGGTCCATTTCTTGAGATGAATTGTTCTCCGAAGTTTTCCCTCAAAATGGCCATAGAATCGCGAGCTGTGTGGCATGTAGCGCCATCTTGTTGAAACCACATGTCAACCAAGTTCAGTTCTTCCATTTTTGGCAACAAAAAGTTTGTTAGCATCGAACGATAGCGATCGCCATTCACCGTAACGTTGCGTCCAACAGCATCTTCGAAAAAATACGGTCCAATGATTCCACCAGCGTACAAACCACACCAAACAATGCATTTTTCGGGATGCATGGGCAGTTCTTGAACGGCTTCTGGTTGCTCTTCACTCCAAATGCGGCAATTTTGCTTATTTACGTAGCCATTCAACCAGAAATGAGCCTCATCGCTGAACAAAATTTGTCGATAAAAAAGCGGATTTTCTGCCAACTTTTCTAGGGCCCATTCACTGAAAATTCGACGTTGTGGCAGATCGTTCGGCTTCAGTTCTTGCACGAGCTGTATTTTATACGGTTTTACACCAAGATCTTTGCGTAAAATCTTCCATGTGGTCGAATAACACAAACCCAATTGCTGCGAACGGCGACGAATCGACATTTCACGGTCTTCAACAACACTCTCAGAAACAGACGCAATATTCTCTTCTGTACGCACTGTACGCATTCGTGTGGTTGGTTTAATGTCCAATAAAGTAAACTGAGTGCGAAACTTGGTCACAATCGCATTAATTATTTGCTCACTTGGTCGATTATGTAGACCATAAATCGGACGTAAAGCGCGAAACACATTTCGAACCGAACACTGATTTTGGTAATAAAATTCAATGATTTGCAAGCGTTGCTCGTTAGTAAGTCTATTCATGATGAAATGTCAAAGCATACTGAGCATCTTTCTCTTTGACACCATGTCTGAAATCCCACGTGATCTGTCAAATACTAATGCATGAAAATCCTAACCTCAAAAAAATCAACCTTTAGGATATATAAAAAAATATGGACCGATATGGACCGTTAACAATCTCAACCGACCTTCACTAATTGGAAGTACTTGTGCAAAATTTCAAGCGCCTAGCTTTACTCTTTCGAATGTTAGCATGCTTTCGGCAGACAGACAGACGGATATGGCTAAGTCGAACCACAATATCAAGAGGATCAACAAGATATATACTTTGTTGGGTCTTAGACCAATATTTCGATGTGTTACAAACGGAATGACGAAATTAGTATACCTCCAGAGAAGACAGAAATATGCCTGTTCACGAAGAAGACGTAGATGGGCCAATTTGGCGCTCCACGTTTCCCCAATAAAACGATTTTGATATCTTACAAGGTCAAATACTTAGAAGTGACCCTGGAAAGGAAACTTAATTGGAAATGTCACATTGAGGAGCTTACTGAGAAGGCTCATAGATGTTGGGCAGACGGGCCGTAGGCTTGAAATGGGGCGTGTTACAGAAGCGTGTGATTAGACCAATACTTATTTACGCCCCAGTAGTTTGGTGGACTGCCATGGAGAAAAAGTGAAACGTTAGGACCATACAACAAGTTCAGAGAACAAGTTGTCTTGGCACAGGCGCGGCGATAAGGACCACGCCCATTAGGGCACTGGGGACTATTCTAGATATCCGACCCATTGACGTACAGATTAAATATGAGGCAGCCATAGCGGCTATGAGATTTAAGGCGATGGGAGAATGGATTGAGGATGGGAGCAGCTCATACCATAGCGGTATAATCGAGTCGACTCTGAGGATGGCACAATCCGCATCGTTTGGGTGCCAGGTCATAACGGTGTAAGGGGGAATGAATGGGCAGACGATTTGGCAGTGAAGGCCAGAGAACTGCCGTCGATAAACTTGGTTTACCCAAAGCCTTTCGGGTCGACACAGTCCGATTTAAAGGCGTGGGCAACAAATGGGCTTGTAACACTGTGGAACAGCGAAACAGTTGGTAGGACGGCGAAAATCCTATGGGGAAATGCGGATCGTGAGAGGACGAGGCTATAATTGAAAGAAAGTATAGCTTTTGGTGTCATAACGGGACACATAGGCCTACGAGCTCACTTATGGAAAATCGGCGCGGCAAGTGATAGCATGTGTAGGGCATGTGGGGAAGATGGTGAGACTTAGGAGCATTCGCTTTGTCATTGCCCGGCTTTCGCGGCCAACAGACACCGGTACTTAGTTGGGGACACGATAATAGACATGAACCAACTTAGGATTTTGTAAGTAGCAGAGAATTCCTAACTTACAACTTTCTTTTTCGAGATTACTTTTTAGTTTAATACGCACAACAAGCCCATTACTGGCTTTGGTGTATGTCTATAGTGGCATGGGGCAGATTAATATCTGCAACCTCTTTTCAACCTAACCTTACTTAACCATATGGTTCTGCCAACCATCAAGCAATTAAATACTTTTTTTTAATCTAGCATTCGTATAAGAAAAACATTACTAAATATTTCATTATTTATTTTATTAAATTTTTTAAATTCCTATACTTAATCATTACAATAAAATTGATTTGGATATGTGTCAATTAAGTTTGTGTCTAATACTTGATTTTCTTTTCTTTTGCAGGTACGTAGAAAATTAATACTTAAATTAATTTTATATCAAACTTATTGGAAAGTAAGTACAAGGAAATTTATTGATAATATTTTATTTTATTTTATTTTATTTTATTTTGTTTTGTTTTATTTTATTTTGTTTTGTTTTGTTTTATTTTATTTTATTTTATTTTATTTTATTTTATTTTATTTTATTTTATTTTATTTTATTTTATTTTATTTTATTTTATTTTATTTTATTTTATTCTATTTTATTTTATTTTATTTTATTTTATTTTATTTTATTTTATTTTATTGTATTGGGTTGCCCCAAAAGTAATTGCGGATTTTTCATATAGTCGGCGTTGACAATTTTTTTCACAGCTTGTGGCTTTGTAATTGCATTCTTTCTTCTGTCAGTTATCAGCTGTTACTTTTAGCTTGCTTTAGAAAAAAAGTGTAAAAAAGTATATTTGATTAAAGTTCATTCTAAGTTTCATTAAAAATGCATTTACATTCTTTCAAAAAATCCGCAATTACTTTTTGGGCAACCCAATATTTTATTTCATTTAATTTTATTTTATTTTATTTTATTTTATTTTATTTTATTTTATTTTATTTTATTTTATTTTATTTTATTTTATTTTATTTTATTTTATTTTATTTTATTTTATTTTATTTTATTTTATTTTATTTTATTTTATTTTATTTTATTTTATTTTATTTTATTTTATTTTATTTTATTTTATTTTATTTTATTTTATTTTATTTTATTTTATTTTATTTTATTTTATTTTATTTTATTTTATTTTATTTTATTTTATTTTATTATATTATATTTTATTTTATTTTATTTTATTTTATTTTATTTTATTTTATTCTATTTTATTTTATTTTATTTTATTTTTTTTTATTTTATTTTATTTTATTTTATTTTATTTTATTCTATTTTATTTTATTTTATTTTATTTTATTTTATTTTATTTTATTTTATTTTATTTTATTTTATTTTATTTTATTTTATTTTATTTTATTTTATTTTATTTTATTTTATTTTATTTTATTTTATTTTATTTTATTTTATTTTATTTTATTTTATTTTATTTTATTTTATTTTATTTTATTTTATTTTATTTTATTTTATTTTATTGTATTTTATTTTATTTTATTTTATTTTATTTTATTTTATTTTATTTTATTTTACTTCATTTTATTTTATTTTATTAAATTAATTTCTTAAATCATGTTTTTTTAGATAACACTCTCTACATTCCTTGTTTTAAGCATTCTATGTCTAAACCATTTGCTTTCATTTAATATTAAAACGTTGTCGATAATATGATGCCATTAAAAAAATTCAGACTTGCAAAGTCATAGTAAGTGATTCAAAGAACTTAAGAGGAAGTTCGAAGGTATAACTTCGAAATTACTTTTCATGGCCTTGTACATAAAACTCATTGGAAAACTTTGATTATGATTATTTTATGAATATAATTAGGCAATTTGGTTGAGAGCTGACAGTTTGGACAGAATTTGTAGCATGTCTTAGGTAACTAATTGATTTGGCTGGGATAAAGGACACTATTTGACGTTTTCTCAAACGAAACATAATTTCTTGTGCATATAAATAATATTAATAATGAAATGCCACATAGCTGATATAAGCACATTTTTAAATTTTTGTGATTTCCGCTCGGTTTTTTGATATTTTGAATGGTAAATTTGAATCCTGTGCATTGTAGAAGGCACGTCGGAGCGTGCTTGGGTGGGCTAGTTTCAATTAAGAGAATAAACTCTCTTCCTTGAAACTGTTTCAATGCCCCCCAAGATATGCAATACTTTTTAACATCAATATAAAATAAAATCCCCTATTAGCTTTTATTCATTTTTCGTTGTCTCATTTATCATCATATCCTCTGCTAACTTGTTGACCTCAACTGTCTGCGGCGCTGGAGTCTTGAAATGCCATGGCAGCTGTGGTGTTGTGGCGCATGCTTTCACTTAAGTTTGTCGTCATCACCATTCGACTTTGTCGCTCTTACAGCCTATTCAAAAAGTAATTTAGGCTAATTATTGTTATTACCACGTGGAAAAGATTAAATATGAGTACATTTTCATATTCCCGTCTGGGTATTTTATTTCTGACGTTTTTCTCGAGTTTTTGCTCCGCACAAAAGAACTCAACTTGTCAAAAAAGCGAAATGGCGAAAGACCATTGCCCGGGGGTGGTGGTGGTGAATGTTGAAGGTAAGTCTGAGTGAATGAGAGTGGGTGGATGGTGGACCAAACTTTGGTTTGTTGAATGAGCATTGGTGGGGGAGACGAGGGAGTTACAAGAGAAAGGATAGCTGGCGGGTGGTAGAGTGGCAAATATTTAACACCAGTCACAAGTATCCAATATTGTTGGCAATTTTCCTGCAACATAAGGTGGAGCGAGAAGTGAGTAAGGAAATGCAAATTTACCCATAAACATTACATAAAGAGACAGGGGAAAAATTTTCAAATATTGATTACTACTGTCCGATTCAAGATTCAGGGACCTGCTTTTTATAGCCGACCGCGAAATATCTGTGAGGAGAAGTTTTTACATAGGATACTAACTCAGAAATGGAGAGCCTCAAGGGAGCCGCCCCATTTTATTATACCCACCACCATAGGATGGGGGTATACTAATTTCGTCATTCGGTTTGTAACTCCTCGAAAAGTTCGTCTAAGATCCCATAAAGTATATATATTCTTGATCCTCATGACATTTTATGTCGATCTAGCCATGCCCGTCCTTCTGTCTGTCGAAAGCGCGCTAACATTCGAAGGAGATATAGCTGCCATATAAACCGATCTTGGATCTTGATTTCTTGAGCCTCTAGAGAGCTCAATTCCTATCCGATTTGGTTGAAATTTGGCATGAAGTGTTTTAATATGACATGAAATACCTGTGCCAAGAATGGTTCAATTCAGTCCATTACCTGATATAGCTGTCATATAAACCGATCTTGGATTCCGACTTCTTGAGCCTTTAGAGGGGGCAGTTCCTTTCCGATTTGGCTGAAATTCGTAATGACGTATTTTGTTATGTTTTCCAACAAATGTGTTAAATATGGTTCAAATCGGTCCATAACCTGATGTAGCTGCCATATAAACCGATCTTAGATTTTGACTTCTTGTGCCAATAGAGGGCACAATTCTTATCCAATTTAGCTCACGAATCACCTGATTCACGCGTGACACAACAACTCACGTGCACATCTCTAATGAGGAGGTCAGCGTAGCGAAGGGGTTAGCATGTCCACCTATGGCGCTGAAAGTCTGCGTTCAAATCCTGGCGAGAACATCAGAAAAAATTTTCAGAGGTGTTTGTCCCCTCCTGATGCTGGCGAGATTTGTGAGTTATTAAAACTTCACACGAAAGAGGTTTCGCACTGCGGCAAGCCGTTCGGGCTTGGCTATAAAAAGGAGGTCCCTTATCATTGAGCTTAAAATTTGAATCGAAAAGCGCTCAGTACTATGTGAGAAGGAAATTGGTATTTGCAATGTGGCTTAAGATTTGGTGGCAAATATCTTCAAGTCTTTTGCAGCGAAATAAGTGGCAAATTCGTTGAGGTAAAAGTTTAACTTATCGCAGATGTCAACAATGGTTAGGTGGCCTAATGGCATTATCGTACGTTCATCCGCATATGATACGATCTCTATGCCATCTGGAGGGGGTGGATTGGGGGATAGGTAGAGGTTAAATAGTGCCTGAGATATCACTTGGGGAACTCCCTGTTTCACTCTACGTTGTTTCGACTTCTTATGCCTTAATTCGACAAAAAACTGGCGACCACACAGATATTTCGCAATATGGCGTTTCAGGCCTTGCAGGAGGGATGTGTTGGTGATGTCCTCAAAAAGTTTGGCATGTCTGACCCTGTCGAATACCTTCGATAGTTCCAGTGCCACGAGGACCATCCTATCACATGGCCCAGTCTGATTTGAAGCCACGGTCTGTCCCATGCGGTCTTCGAAATTCTATTCAAGGCTCGGCAGGAGTAGTCCCTCAAGGGAGATCAGTCTGCACGATTACTCCTTGCTTATGTCCTTTCCAGGCTTCATTAGGGGGATCACTCTGCTGATCTTCCAAACATCGGGTACTAAAAGAGTGCTCAAAGACAGATTGAGGAGTCCTCAATGAAGACAGTTGAAAGGTACTCCACTCCAAGTAGATCCAGATTCTTTAGCATCAGTGTAGAGATTCCGTCGGGAACAACGCCTTGGATGACTTGGCGCTACACTCTGCTCATCTTCCAAACATCGGGTACTAAAAGAGTGTTCAAAGACAGGTTGAGGAGTCCTCAATGAAGACAGTTGAAAGGTTCTCCACTCCAAGTAGATCCAGATTCTTCAGCATCAGTGTAGAGATTTCGTCGGGGACAACGCCTCGGATGACTTGGCGCTATGGATGACATTCGTAACTTCGTCCACGGTAAATTGTAATGGCTGTCGATCGGTTCGGAGACCACCGATACGATAAATGGCTTTCCTCCTAGCCCTGTCATTCACGGGATGCTCAATAGATTGCCGGTTGAACAACCTGGCGCATCTCTTTGGATCAGCCACAGTTACGTCGGCAAAAGTGACTGAGGTCTTGACATCCTTTCTACCGGGGTTTGAAAGTGAATTAACATTAGACCACAGCTTGCCTAAACCGGCACCTAAGTTACATTGCCCCAAGTGTTCCAGCCACAAATTCCACTTATGTTTGTTGACTTCCCTGTTTATTTTTAAATTCAGCTCGCTGTTTCTGGGTTATGTCGGGTGCATGCAACGAATCCCGTCACCCTCGTCTGCGAGTACAGCTGCTTGTGGAGGGAAATTGGGTCGCATTTGGGATAATTGAAGGACTAGTTAAATACGAGCGATTGGTATAAAGCCACTGTGAGTTGTATTAGGTCCCTTCCTGAATACGGTGCTGATGGGATCATATTTGCATAAAATTGCTTAATAAGCCGATTTACGGTCTTTCACCCATACCAAATTTCCCATGAACATTCCATTAAGGAACAAGGGATCTAGGGGGCCTCCCTTTTATGCCGAGTCCGAACGTCGTGCCGCACAGCGACACCACTTGATAGAGCAGTTTTACATGGCAGGATAACTTACAAATGTAGCCATCATTAGTATGGGCAAAACCACCGCTGAGAGTTTTAGATTAATAGGCGGACATGCTAACCTCTGCGCCATTTCTGGCATTTCACCTATAAATGGCATATGTGTTGCTATTCGGTGAATTTCGGAAGAGTAGACAGCGTTAGACCCTCGACGTCCATCCTGTGTCTGGTCTCGATTAGACCATATTTCGAAATAGCTGCTACGGGTTCATAAATTGTGCATTTACAAGGAAATTTAAGGAAATTTGGTTATTTTATATACCTGAGGTGATGGATATCCAAATTTCATCCCGACCAAAATTAATGCGTTTTTACTTTTTTTCTTGTATTTTTTATATGAGTTTATTTTTTATTTTATTTTTATTTTATTTTATTTTATTTTATTTTATTTTATTTTATTTTATTTTATTTTATTTTATTTTATTTTATTTTATTTTATTTTATTTTATTTTATTTTAGTTTGTTTTATTTTATTTTATTTTACTTTATTTTTTTTTTATTTTATTTTATTTTATTTTATTTTATTTAGTTTTATTTTATTTTATTTTATTTTATTTAATTTTATTTAATTTTATTTAATTTTATTTAATTTTATTTTATTTTATTTAATTTAATTTAATTTTATTTTATTTTATTTTATTTTATTTTATTTTATTTTATTTTATTTTATTTTATTTTATTTTATTTTATTTTATTTTATTTTATTTTATTTTATTTTATTTTATTTTATTTTATTTTATTTTATTTTATTTTATTTTATTTTATTTTATTTTATTTTATTTTATTTTATTTTATTTTATTTTATTTTATTTTATTTTATTTTATTTTATTTTATTTTATTTTATTTTATTTTATTTTATTTTATTTTATTTTATTTTATTTTATTTTATTTTATTTTATTTTATTTTATTTTATTTTATTTTATTTTATTTTATTTTATTTTATTTTATTTTATTTTATTTTATTTTATTTTATTTTATTTTATTTATTTTATTTTATTTTATTTTATTTTATTTTATTTTTTATTTTATTTTATTTTATTTTATTTTATTTTATTTTATTTTATTTTATTTTATTTTATTTTATTTTCTTTTATTTTATTTTATTTTATTTTATTTTATTTTATTTTATTTTATTTTATTTTGTTTTACTTTATTTTATTTTATTTTATTTTGTTTTACTTTATTTTATTTAACTTAATTTTATTTATTTAATATTATTTTATTATATTTTATTCTATTTTATTTTATTGTATTTTGTTTTATTTTATTTTATTTTATTTTATTTTTTTTAGTTTATATTTTATTTTTTTTTTAATTTAATTTTTTATTTTATTTATTTTTATTTTATTTTTTTATATTTTTTTTTGTTTGTTTTTGCTCCACCCTTATCTATCAATTTGTCATGGTGATGCCGAAAAACGTGTTTATATTAATTTATTACCAGCGGATGTTTATAAATAAATAACAATATAAAATGAAAAAAGATTAGAAGATGATGTTGGCCAATGACTATGACTATGGTCATCATGGCTGTGAAGAAGATTGGGGTACTATTGTACAAGGCTACTAACACCACTTTGTTAATGGACACAAAGTGTTTGCTGGGTCTTCGTTGATGGGGATGGTGAAGAGTCACCTCTTCAGTTGAGTGTTACATTTCTCTCCACAGCCTCCAGTACCCAGCCCCACACCCCACACTGTCTGTACCAATAATAATTACCTGATGACTGAAAAGCAATTTCAGATGAAGGGAATAAATGAATTTTTCAAGATGTCTGTCTATTGCGACAAGGGTGCAGAAGACGACGACCAAGCAGATGAATAACCATTTTCAAAATAAGAATTTCCAAATTTACCTTAATAGCTGGAGATGTATGATTTAAGAGAGGAAATTACTAAAAATTAATGAATGATGTGAAACGTTGCTTGCACCATGGGACATCTTGAGCAACAAGAATAATTGAAGTGTTTTTGTTTCTTGTTATGAGGGAAGGAGAGTAAAATGATTTATTTGTATGACTTATGCATCATTTTAAGGGCGATTCCTAGAATGATTGCTTGAATGAAATGGGAATTTTTTGATATTGTTTGGGGCCACGTGGGGCCAAAATTAATTTGAGACAATTATTGACACGTTTTAGACATTATAGAGTGATATTAAATTTGCTTGCATTTTTTTTAATTATTTCTCGTTTACAAAACAATTACCTTCTATATTTGGGAAATTAGTTAAATTTTAGGCCACACCAAGTTTTTTTTTGTTGACTAAATTGAAATATGAAGACATTTTAATGGGAAATAAAGTGATTATATAGAAAGGGACCTCAATGTTTCGTAAGTAAACGTGTCCTTCTATTATAATTCGATATAACAGTAGCTTAAAATATCAATAGAGAAGATCTTAAACATTTCAATTTAAGAAAAAAATAAAAAATCGAATAAAAAAAATTTATTTTTTTAAATTTTTTTTTTCTGTAGTAGTACTTTAGAGGCATTAACTCTATGCCTGAAAACTTTTATTACCTATAACAAACAAAATTATTTTCTCATCACGTTTTCGATTTTAAATGCAACAAAATCACAAATTTTATCACATTTGCCCTCACCATTTCTCTTTTCGCTACAAAAGGGAAGCCCCTAAAACTATGCACCACTATGAGATGATTGATGATAAATGGCATTAACTTCACCTATCAGTGTCATTACAACTCAAAGACAGCAAATGAGAGTATGTATGTGCAACAGTATTTGTTATATAAAAGTCATGGTTGTACGATAACATACTCAAAATACTACATACTTCAACTCCATTTCACGCCATATAGCAAGCACTGTAAAGCTCTCCCCTCTGCCTCTTACTTTTCCCCAAAACAAGAGTATTCTTTAAACATATGTTCACACTCTCACAACCTTAGTAACTCGAATGTAATGCATTTTTGACTCTAACAACAGCCAGCCAGCTACCACCCTTGCCCTGAATGCAAAGGAATGCATTTTGTTTACAGAATTTCCGTTTTTTTGCGCTTTTATACATTTTTTACATAATCATCGGTTATTTTTCAGCACTTTGAGAACATTTATCAACTAAGGAATGGAGTACAGAAAAAAGAAGAAGAACAACAACTAAATAAAACTTAATGTTTGGAATGGAGTATTTGCTACATTTTATGCAATGTAAACTGACACAAAGGAGAGTGGGTGTTAACTTTGACATGGTTCTCATGCCATGGGTAACAGTGTTGCCGTATGATGCAAAGGATACCGAAATGAAAATTTAACAAAATTTTTTATAAAATTTTCACAAAAGCCAGATTTCAGAGATGGGTGGTGCGATTTAAGCGAAATTTTGTGCGCTCTCATATAGTACCCTAACAATAAAAATTTGGTATCCAAATTTCTGATGGGGTACCTAGGGAGGCCGCCCCATCCTAAAACCTACGAAATATATATTTTGACCAATCACGACAATATGAGACTCAAATGAAAGGTATTTAGGATAAGACAACGCATCTGATATACAATTGTCGGACCAAGTGTTAGGGGGGACCACCCCAACCCCCAAAACATCCCTAAATCGGACATATTTACCGACCATAACAATATGGGACTCAAATGAAAGGTATTTGCGAGTAGAATACGAATTTAATATCCAAATTTGGGACAATGTTTCTGGGGGTCCACCCCTTCCCCAAAACGCCCACCAAACAGGATTTATTTACTGACCATGGGAATATGGGGCTTAAATAAAAGGTATTTGAATGTAGAATACGAATCTGATATCAAAATATGGGACCAAGTAGTTGGGATGGGATTTCGGCTGGGGTATCTAGGGGGTGGCCCCCCTCAAAACCTACCAAATATGTATATAGACCAATCTCAACAGAATGGGATTCAAATTAAAGGTATTTAAGATTAGAAAATGTATCTGATATCCAACTGCCAGACCAAATGTTAGGGGGGCCATCCCAACCCCCAAAACAGCCCTAAATCGAACATTCTTATCGACCATGGCAATATGGGACTCAATTGAAAGTATTTGAGAGTAGAATTCGAATCTGATATCCAAATGTGGGACCAAGTTTCTGAGGGTCCACCCCCCATACAGGACTTATTTTCCGATCATGGCAATACGGGGCTTAAATAAAATATATTTAAGTGCACAATACGAATCTTTTATTCAAATGTGGTACTAAGTGTTTGGGTGACCGCCTCTTATCAAAAACAATCCCCAAAGAGGACAAATTTAAGACCATAGCAATGTGGGGCTCAAATGAAAGGTTGTTGGAAGTAAAGCACGAATTCGGGAAAAGTGTTTATGGGGCCACCCCACCCCCGTAACATCACCCATATAGTAAGTAAGTAGAGAACGAATCTGATATATATTTTCAGGGCCAAGTCACTAAAGAGCCGCCCCGTTCCCCAAAACACCCCCAAACCGGTCATGTTTGCCGACTATGGATATATGGGGCTCAAATGAAAGGTATTTGGGAGTAGACCACGATTGTGATAGCAAAATTCGGGACCAACTGCCTAGGGCACGTCCCACCCCCATAACAACCCCCAAATAGGACGTGTTTGCTCGCCATGACAATTTCGGTCTTAAAGAGGGTGGAGCTCGATATTGACAGTTTTTAGGGCCCATACCCCAAAATGGACATATTTGCTGACTTTTGCAATAAGGGGTTTAAATAAAAGGTATTTGAGATTAGTGAACGAATTTGATTTCCAATTTTGAGGCCAATAGCAATATGGGGTTGCAATAAAAACGATTTTTGAGAGTAGAGCACGATGCTGATATATTTTCAGGGCTAAGTGTTTGGGGGAACACCTCACTCCCCAAAACACACCTAAATCGGACATATTTTCCGACCAGTTGTGTGTGGGGCTCAAATGAAAGGTATTGGGGAGTAGAACATAAAATTGACACCCACTTCCGCGACCAGTTATCTGGGGGCTTACCCCGTCCCCAAAACAAACAGCAATTTTTTTTGATCCCCTATACCCATAGGGTATAAATTAAACAAGTGAAAAGCATTCGGCAATAGATTACAAATATGACATCAAAAAATTGGGTCCAAGTAATGGGAGGTCGCCCACCTACAAATACCCCCAAATGGGCATAAAATCCGACCATGGCTATAAGGAACTCAAATGAAAGGTATTTGGGAGTAGATTGTGAATATGACATTAAAATTTGCGTTTAAGTCTATTACATAAAATTAATTATAAAAAAATTAGACCAATTTGATATAAAATTTTGACAAAATTTTCGTTTGAAATTAAAAAGGATCCATATTATTTAAAAAAAAAATTGGCACACATTTTTGTAAAACAACTAACCAGATTTTCTTTTGAAATAAAATTTTGACTAGTTTTACCTCTTCGTCGAATTTTAGTACAATTTTCTATAAAAAAAAAATTTAAAAAGCTTTTGACAAAAATTGCTATAGAAAAAAGTTTTTGACAACAATTTTCATAGAGAAAATAATTGACTAAATATTTCATTAAAAAAATGTTTGACCAAATTTTCTTTTGAAATGAAATGTTGACCATATTATCGTTTAAAATAAAATTTTCCCATTTGACAATATTTTTAAATGGAAATAAAATTTTTACAAAATTTTCTATAGAACTTTAGTAGTGGTCACCCTATTTTCCTAAACTCATCAATATTGCAGCTATCTATCTATGGAGACCATGAATAAGCAAAACTTCATCAATGCGACTTGAATGAGTTTCTTCTTCCTTTCATCCTAATAAATGTTTAAACATTTTCAAAGTCATCACATGAAGAAACCATGACATCTTAGCCAGGGTAAAAGGATATTTTCAACAGCTCAAAGTAACAAAAGCTTCTACTATACAGCCTCTGCATGACAAAACTTAAATAAAATGCATTGTTTGATGGCTTTGCGAGTAGTGTGCCAGCAGGGGTATAGTGCTGGGAGCATTCAAACTGTGGCATACCGATAAAGTTTAGTTTTGTTGAGAAGTCTCCTCCACCACCACCATCAGTTTGTAATGAGTTTTGAGGCTTTATGTTCTGGCACTTCTTTGGTGATAGAGGTTTTGTCAGTATATAAACAATTTGGATTACGTCATGTGATGGCTATGAGTATCAATTTTACATTATTCTCAACATGCATATAGGATACCTATCGTAGTTTATCCATTAACTAGAGAAATCTCTCAAGTGGAAGTACTATAAATTGTTTTTTTTTTCTAATTTGTGGGACAAAGATGAGAATAAAGTTTTGCTTTGTTGGAAGATTAATATGGCCTTGGTTAGAAAAGATATTGTTAGAGGGCAGGATTTTATTTGGTTAGTTTGTGGACTCTTATAAAAAAAAAACTATCAAAAGTTCTTAACTTTTAGGAAAATGGTAAAAAAAAAAATGAAAATTGTCATAAAAATTTTTTCTAATAGAATTTTTGATTCTAAAGAAAATTTTTTTCATGTTGTGCTTATTGAATATTTCGTAAAATTGTTTAGAAAAGTCACAAAAAGAGTGTGTTGTTGCTAGAAGCATTTTGCTGGCTATCCGTATAGCGATTTCAATTTCGGCCAAAGAATATCATCAACGGACGATGTCAAATGGATCATGGTGCTTTTGACATATTCCGCTGATGATATTTCTTGACCGAAATTGAAATTGCGATACGAAAAGCCAGTCAAATGCTTCTAGCAACAATACATTTTTGGAGACATTTTAAAGGTTTTTTTGCTATGCTATTCTTTGGATAGAAAGCATTAAACAATGGTCTAAAGCCGGACAATATCCTGCAATGGAATCTCAGTAAGATTTTAAGACCAAAAAAAGAAAGCACAAACAGACAAAATTTTATTTCTTTAAGAAACGGTTCCAAAAACTATTTCGATGGAAAATTTAATCAAAATTAAATCTGTCTAGAATTGTTTATCAAAATATAATTTCTATAGAATTTTGTTGAATTTTTGTGATTTTTTTCTATAAAAAATTTCGTTTTTTCCAAATTTTGATTAAATAATTACTTTTTATTATATTTGAATTTTTTTTATATATTTCTATATTTTCCTTTCTATCCAACGCTCACCAAAATCAATTATTTGCTTTGTTAATTATGCTTTGTTATACAAATATATCAATCGCCTAAGGATATGCTACATTTTTTACTGTTTTCTGTAACCTAATCCAGGGTACACAATGATTTTCATTTTGGAGAAATTGTAGAAATATCGAATTTCTTTATGATATCAACAACCACCCCTCGGATTGTGTTGTCTAACATTACATGGCATAAAATCTAATCAATTTTAGGGCAAAGCCAACGTAAGAAAAATAAATTATGATTAGTAATGACCAAGTCATGATTGTTGCGTATTTTTTTGCCAACAATTTCGCCACTAATTGCCTTTGCCTTTGTGTATGTGTTTTTTTTTCGGGGACTTGTTATGTCGCAAATTTGTTTTAGTTAAATAAAACAAATAGCTAAACAAGCTGAAATATCCTAGAGTTCTTCCCCTCTTCCATTGCCTTTATTACTTGCCTGCGAATTTCTCTTGCTATGACTGTTAACTTTGGTTAACAAAGTAAATCTTTTCCACAACGTCCATACTTATGCAAAGTGAAAAAATTTCCATTTTATTAGAACAAATTTGAAGCGGAAAAATGTTCATAATTTCCATCTTTGGTGAGGACATTGGGTGGAATAAGTAAAAGAGAGCGAGACAGAGCTAGAATAAGGGGAGAGGGAGAAGAAGAAAAACCTTAATTTGGCCACAACAGTAACGTTGGGCTGCAACACCTACCATTACCCCAAAAAGTAAAAAAAAAATGAAATCTAATACAAAAAACAAGTGAGAAATAACAACAACAACAAAATGCATAAGGTTCGACGCGCACCGAACTAAAGATCCCCTTCACCATGCAGAAGAAATGTGTAAAATTGGTTTACACATTTTTTGTGTATTTTTTTCTGTAGATTTTTTTTCAGAAAGAAATTTTTTTACAATTTATTTTTAATTTCACTAGAAATTTTAATTCTATGAAAATTTTGGTAAAAATTTTTTTACAAATAATCTTAATAAAATTGTTTATTGAGTCCCACATTGACATGGTTGGTAATTATGTTCGATCTGGAGGGTTTTTGGGGAGTGGGGTGTTCCCCCAACCACTTAGTCCAGAAAATATATCAGCATCGTGCTCTATTCTCAATTATCATTTATTTGAACCCAATATTGCCATTGGTTTAAGGGGTGTTAATGGGTTGTGGCGTCCTCAAACACTTGGCCCCAAAATGTTTACCCCAAATACATGGTACCACACTTGGATATCAGATTCGTATTCTACTCCCAAATACCTTTTTACGAGCCCCATATTGCAATGGTCAGTAAATAATTGCCGTTTGTGGGGTGGACCCCCAGAAAATTGGTCCCGAATGTGGATATCAATTTCATACTCTTCTCCTTTCATTTGAGCCCCACATTGAAGTGGTCAGTAATTATGCCCATTTTGGAGGGGATTTGGGGAAAGAGGTGTTCCCCCAAATACTTAGCCCTGAAAAAAAAAAAAATATCAGCATGGTGCTCTACTCTAAAATATCATTTATTTGAACCCCAAATTGTCATTGGCCTCAAAATTGATCAAATACCTTTCACTTAAGCGCCTCATTGCAAAAGTTAGCAAATATGTCCTGTTTGGGCTATGGGCATGGAATATCGAAATCCACATGGAATATTTTTCCCGAATATTGATATCAGATTCGTGCTTTACTCCCAAATGCATTTCACTTGAGCCTTATATTGCTATGGTCGTAAATTTGTCTTCGTATGGGGATGTTTTTGGGGAGCGGCGGGCCCCCATACGCTTGGTCCCACATTCGGATATCAGATACCTATTCTACACTCAAATACTTTTTATTTGAGCCCCATATTTCCATGGTCAGTAAATAAGCCCGTTTTGGGGAAGTGGTGGACCCCCAGAAACTTGGTCCCACATTTGGATATCCGATTCGTATTCTACTCGGAAATATCTTTCATTTGAGTTCCATATTACCATGGTCAGTAAATATGTCCGATTTAGGGGTGTGTTGGGGTGGTCCCCTAAACACTTTGTCCGACAATTGGATATCAGATACGTTTTCTAATCTTTACTATCTTTCATTTGAGTCCCATATTGTCTTGGTTGGTCTATATGTATATTTGGTAGATTTTTTGCGGGAGGGGTGTCCCCCCTAGGTACCCCATCCGAAATTTGGATACCAAGTTTTTGTTTTTAAGTTACTATAAGAGAGCACACAAAATTTCCCTTAAATCGAAACAGCCATCTCCGTGATCTGGCGTTTCTGAAAATTAGAGTAAGGGGGAGCGTCCGCCCCCCCCTTCAGATATCAAAAAATTAAGTACTCTATTTTCACCACGGGTTAATAATGCACCATCTGTGAAAATTTCAAAAAAATCGATTCAGCTGCTTTTATACCCACCAACATAGGATGGGAGTATACTAATCCAGTCATTCCGTTTGTAAGACCTGGAAATATTGATCTAGGATCCCATAAAGTATATGTATTCTTGATCGTCTCGATAATCTGAGTCGGACTAGCCATGTCCGTCCGTCCGTCTGTTGAAATCACGATAGCGGTCGAACGCATAAAGCTAGCCACTTGAAATTTGGCACAGATACCTAATATTGATGAAGGTCGTTGGGGATTGTAAATGGGCTATATCGGTTCAAATTTGGATATAGCTCCCGTGTAAACCGAACTCACGATTTGATTTCGTGAGTTTGTACAAGCGGCAATTTGTATCCGATTTGGCTGAAATTTTGCACATAGTTCTCTGTTATAACTTTCAGCAAGTGTACCAAGTACGATTCAAAACGGTCAAGAACCTGATGTAGCTCCCATATAAACCGATCTCCAGATCTAACTTCTTGAACCTCTGGAAGCTGCAATTTTTGTCCGACTTGGCTGAAATTTGGCATGGCGTGTTTCGTTATGACTGCCAACAGTTGTGCTGAGTATGGTTCAAATCGGTCTATAACCTGATATAGCTCTCATATAAACCTATCTGGGATTTTGACTTCTTTAGCCACTAGAGGGCGCAATTCTTATCCGATTTGGTTGAAATTTTGCATGACGTATTTTGTTATGACTTCCAACAGTTGTGCTAAGTATGGTTCAAATTGGTCAATAGCTTGATGTAGCTGTCATATAAACCGACCTGGGATCTTGACTTTTTGAGCCTCTAGAGGGCGCAATTACTATCCGATTTGGCTAAAATTTCGTTCAACGGCTTGTCCCATGACCTACAACATACGTATCAAATGTGGTCTGAATCGATCTATAGCCTAATATAGCTGCTATGTAAACCCATCTCCAGATTTTACTTCTTGATCCTCTAAAGGCTGCAACTCTTATCGAATTGGCTGAAATTTGACACAATGACTTCTACTATGTTCTCCAACATTCATTTCATTATAGTATATAACTTGACTTAGCTCTAATAGCATAGAAATTCTTTTCCTTTATCCTTTGTTTACCTAGAAAGAGATACCGGGAAAAGAACTCGATAAATGCGAGGTTATGTAAGATTCGCCAGGTTGAGCTTTTACTTATTATAGAAAAATTTTTCAAAATTTTATTTCCATAGAAAATTTTGTCAAAATTTGATCTCTGTAGAAAATTTTGTCAGAATTTTATCTCTATAGAAAATTTTGTCAAAATTTTATCTCTATAGAAAATTTTGTCAAAATTTTATCTCTATAGAAAATTTTGTCAAAATTTTATCTCTATAGAAAATTTTGTCAAAATTTTATCTCTATAGAAAATTTTGTCAAAATTTTATCTCTATAGAAAATTTTGTCAAAATTTTATCTCTATAGAAAATTTTGTCAAAATTTTATCTCTATAGAAAATTTTGTCAAAATTTTATCTCTATAGAAAATTTTGTCAAAATTTTATCTCTATAGAAAATTTTGTCAAAATTTTATCTCTATAGAAAATTTTGTCAAAATTTTATCTCTATAGAAAATTTTGTCAAAATTTTATCTCTATAGAAAATTTTGTCAAAATTTTATCTCTATAGAAAATTTTATCTCTATAGAAAATTTTGTCAAAATTTTATCTCTATAGAAAATTTTGTCAAAATTTTATCTCTATAGAAAATTTTGTCAAAATTTTATCTCTATAGAAAATTTTGTCAAAATTTTATCTCTATAGAAAATTTTGTCAAAATTTTATCTCCATAGAAAATTTTGTCAAAATTTCATCTCTATAGAAAATTTTGTAAAAATTTCATCTCTATAGAAAATTTTGTCAAAATTTTATCTCTATAGAAAATTTTGTCAAAATTTTATCTCTATAGAAAATTTTGTCAAAATTTTATCTCTATAGAAAATTTTGTCAAAATTTTATCTCTATAGAAAATTTTGTCAAAATTTTATCTCTATAGAAAATTTTGTCAAAATTTTATCTCTATAGAAAATTTTGTCAAAATTTTATCTCTATAGAAAATTTTGTCAAAATTTTATCTCTATAGAAAATTTTGTCAAAATTTTATCTCTATAGAAAATTTTGTCAAAATTTTATCTCTATAGAAAATTTTGTCAAAATTTTATCTCTATAGAAAATTTTGTCAAAATTTTATCTCTATAGAAAATTTTGTCAAAATTTTATCTCTATAGAAAATTTTGTCAAAATTTTATCTCTATAGAAAATTTTGTCAAAATTTTATCTCTATAGAAAATTTTGTCAAAATTTTATCTCTATAGAAAATTTTGTCAAAATTTTATCTCTATAGAAAATTTTGTCAAAATTTTATCTCTATAGAAAATTTTGTCAAAATTTCATTTCTATAGAAAATTTTGTCAAAATTTTATTTCTATAGAAAATTTTGTCAAAATTTTATTTCTATAGAAAATTTTGTCAAAATTTTATTTCTATAGAAAATTTTGTCAAAATTTTATTTCTATAGAAAATTTTGTCAAAATTTTATTTCTATAGAAAATTTTGTCAAAATTTTATCTCTATAGAAAATTTTGTCAAAATTTTATCTCTATAGAAAATTTTGTCAAAATTTTATCTCTATAGAAAATTTTGTCAAAATTTTATCTCTATAGAAAATTTTGCCAAAATTTGATTTTTTTAAAAATTTTGTCAAAATTTAATTTCTATAGAAAATTTTGTTAAAATTTTATTTCTTCAGAAAATTTTGTCAAAATTTTATTTCTATAGAAAATGTTGTCAAAATTTTATTTCTATAGAAAATTGTGTTCAAAATCTTGTTTGCTCATCCAAACCTATGCCCTAAACCGTTTTGCCCATACCGTGGTGTAGACTGTTTAAGAAAAATATACCAAACAATTATAATGACAACCATGACAAAGCAAAAGTCTTGGTGAAAACAATGAGCATAGGAAAGAAAGAACCCAGGCAGCACAACAACAGCAGCGCATAAAAATAATCAAAATAATGATTATACAAAATGTTAATTCTGATTTAATGTCACCTAATATACATACTTAGTGTGTTTGTGTGTTGTGTGCATTTTTTATTTGATTGCCATTGCCAAAGCGTCTGGCGCATAACACTAACATCCTTACAGTTGAAACATACAGGAGAGTATAAAAAGTACTGTAACGAGTATAGCATATTTCTAGGGGCAGCCTCACTCCACTTCACGCAGACGACATTTTCGTCGATTTCGTTGTCATTGGCGTGTGGCGCATTTTGCAATGGGCGTTTGGGTAGTTTGGAAAAGAAAACTTCTTCAGGTTTTTTTTGTTGGTTTTCCTTTTGTAAATGTCTGGTGTTAACCTGGTGATGTTGGCCAGATAAATATGCTGCTGCTGCCGAGGTATGATGAGCAGCAGAACAAAAAACTCAAATCACACCCACAAAGTGATGATGGTGTTGGTGGTGGTGTATAACCGGCAAAATGTGCTTGAAGTAGAACACAAAAGGTTGTAATAGCGTATCCAAGACCATTTAAATCTCTGCTGGAGGTTACAAAAAAGCACCGCTAAAGACATAGCAGCAAAAAATGTGCACAGTGGTTGTTGATGTTTGAAAGAGGACATCTTTTTCCAATAAAGGTACTTTTTTATAGTTTTGTAATGTGTCGTGAAATTTTTTGAAATAGTTTCATTTGCCCACTTTATGCCAATTCAAATCTTATTAGGATATCTCTTTCCTATGTTGAGCTAGAACTTTTCCAAGACGGCGTCAATCGGTTAATGCGATAAACGCGTAGGTTCGAACAGTACAACCACTGTATATTTTGGGATTATTTACACTCTACTTCGTGCATTTTTTTTAACTTAGCTCGTTTGCTAATAGTAAATTGCCCGTCAGAATCCGACATAAAGGAAATAGAATTGAACAGGGTAACAGTGCAATCAGAAGATTGAGTTCAGTTTTTCATCAACCAGCGTAGAAAAGGAAGAGGCGGAAAGATGTTATCATCATGACTATGACTATGACTATGTACAAAATATACAATAGAGAGGGTCAGAAAATTAAATAAAATAAATAAAATAAAATAAAATAAAATGAAAAAAACAAAATAAATTAAAAATAAAATAAATAAAGAAGTAAATAAAAATAAATAAATAAAACTGTCCGTTAAGATCTTCACGCTCGAAGTCCTCGCGTTAGTACCACACAACCTCATGCATTCCGCAATCGCCCGGATCTTGGCCTGCAGGACCGTATTATGGACAGGTAGTCTAAAACAGATCTCAGCCCCTGGGTTCTCAATGTAGACCCCCAGGTCCATTCTGTCCTCTAGCTTTGATCCACATGATCTTCCAGACGGCAATACTAGGGTTTTGTCAATCCAAGACTGTGCCGCTGACAGCAGTGCCTCGCACTCGAGTTCAAATGTAGTCTCTGGAATCCGATCGGAAACCTCTTTCCTTCCTTCCAGGTTTCCTATTGTCGCCTCGATTATACCGCGATGGCATAAGCTGCTTCTATCCTCAATCCATTCTCCCTTCAACATAAGTCTCATAGCCGCAGTGTGTGTATGTCTTTGGGTCGGATATCTGTGAGCCTTTTCAGAACGCTCCTGAATGTGACACTTCCAATTCAGTTTCCTGTCCAAGATCACACCTAAGTATTTGACTTTGTCAGATATCGAAATAGAGAATAATTGGTGGTTGATATGGTTTAGTCCAGAAACTTTGTTCCGGGTCGTCCATTTCCTCCGATTTAAAGCAATAAGAATCTTGCCCTTGCTGATTTTCTCCATCAGAGCGTGAGTAGCTGTCTTGCTTCGGTGGAGGGTTATCTGGATGACCTCAATGATTGGTCCTCCATTAGATGGGTTTCTTGGGAGTGGGTGATGATCTCACCGCCTGCTCCCTTTTCCTTAGGCTGCATTGAGTTACCCGCCACTGCACTGCCTGATGTCATCGTTTTAGGTTCTTTGCATAGTCTAGTCTTCCGACTCTTTATAAAGTCGGTAATGGTTTCATCGTCGGGTTCCTGTTCGTTAAGCTGTATTGGGTTTCCATTCTCTGTACTGCCTGATGTTTCAATACTAGGATCTTTGCCTATTTTAGTCTTCCAAATCTTAAGTAAATGGGCAACTTGGGAGTAGGTGATGGCACCATCATCGTCTCCCTGTTCGTTGGGTTGCATTGAGTTCTCCGTCACTGCATTGAGTTCTCCGTCACTGCATTGAGTTCCCGGTCACTGCACTGCCTGATGTTTCAGCATTAGGATATTTATCCATCCTAGTTTTCCTAATCTCGATAAAGTCGTTGATGGTTCCGTGGTCTCTTGCCCCTGCACTGCCTGATGTTTCAGTATTAGGATCTTTGCTTATCCTAGCCTTCCTGATATTGAGAGAGACGGTATTAATCTCGTCGTCGGTTCCCTGTCCGTTAGGTGTTATTGAGTGTCCCGCCACTGCACCGCATGATGGCTCAAAATGAAGATTTCTGCCTATCCTAGTCTTCCTAATCTTGAAAAAGGCAGCCTTGCTCCCGTGGTGCGCCCTGCTTTTAGGTTTAGCCAAACTCGTCACGGACACTTGATCAATGCCAGCCACAAGGAGAGTTCCTTCCTCCTTCTGCTAACTGCGGAAGACATCCGACTTCATTGCGACCAAACCTTGGTTTTGCTTGCCCAAGAATCGCAACATGCGTTCCGTCGCAAGTTTACTGCCCCATCCCTTGATGAAGACCGTAGCCTTCGTGAGCTGGGGGATATCTATCTTTCTCACCTGGTCGAGCTTTGTGCCCTCCCAGAGAGCGTGAATACCTCTGACTAGCTGTTTGCCGGTATCAATACATTCCGCCGACGCAAAACGCAGCGTAAAGCTGTACTCTCTTTACTTGCAGCTCATCGTGTGTATGGGTGGACCCTACAGAGTTCCACACATGTTCGAAAATACGATCGTTAATCAGATCCTCCACTTGGGACCGATGATCTGGTGGAATCCTTTCGGATGCACTGCTGAAATTGATGGCAACATAAGTCAACTCATCTCTGTTGTGCTTCCTTGTCACTCGGGTGTAAGTGGGCGACCATCTTCCCCTTCAGTGATGGTATCCATACATTTCGCCGATGCAAAACGCATGGTAAAGATGTCCCCTCTATACTCGCAGCTCATCATTTGTATGGGAGGAACCTCTACAGAGTTCCAAACATGTTCGAAAATCCGATCGTTAACCAGATCCTCCACTTGCACAGCCGATATTGATGACTGCATAAGTCGGCTGATCTCTGATGTGCTTCCTTGCCACTCTGGCGGTAATAGAGTGGCTCCTTACCTCCCTTTAGAGGTCCTCCATAAAAACTCAGGGGCCGTTCGCGTTTCCTTCGTTCCTGTTCCGACTTTGTCTACCTCTGCAGGACAATGTCTGGAGTCTTCATTGCGGGCTGGCGGGCTTGGCTTTCCAGAGTACTTGAAAGCGGGGAACTCCTTTCCTTCTTCAGTATTTTAGCATTGTTATGCTTTTCGGGAGATCTGATTCTTTTTCCAGCTTCCGTAGAAGTGGTTGGAATGTCAGTTCTATCCCTTTCAGAATCCAGCACTTTCACCCGATTGCGCTGCCGGTACATACTCCTCTGTATCCTTCGTCGTGACACGGATCGCTTTCTCGGTCTGCTTGTGAGTTTAGCAAAGCCATGGCTCACTTCTGCCGTCATCCGGCTGCCCTCATCTCTCGATTTGGCTGCGATGACTGTTTTATTGACACCGTCGCTGTCTGAATCCGAGTCGGAAACACCACCCTTACTTAAAGGCTGGGGACGAACTGTGCATCCCTTTGGTTTATCCGTCTCTTCCTCTTTAATTAGTCTGACGACAGCACACAACTAGCTTGAAGCATTACACTCGACTACAGGTGCCAAGGCACCCACACCAATAGGAGGGGAGGACAACACGCTACGTTCTGATGCTACCAACGTAGCTGTTGGGTCTTTGGAGTTCATTTCTAGCCTACTCCAGAAGACTTTAAAACTTTTTCGTTAAAGGTAGTACCTATTCTGAGATATTTTTTTCTTTGAGGAGCGAAATAATAACACTTCCGCTCCACTCAACGGCTGCAGAGTTTTACTCGTACATCTTTATTTAACTTTGTTGCAAACGCTAACATGAATAAAGAATCCCGACTCTAAAGCGTTTTATCTCCTTGCTGATTGAACTTGTCTAATACACACACACACACACACATGCAGGGCAGCGCCAGGCAGGATACGCACATGTCCCCATATTCATTTTCCGATAAAATTCTTTCCCTATCCTAACGGTAGACACAAAGGCGCGACACAAAGTCGCATTTACTCGCTCTTTCGCTTCTTCACCTAATGTCCCAAAGCCCCGCATTCGGTTATGCGGAAGTCATATTTAAGTTTTGTATGGGTATGGGTTTAGTCCAAATAGTTGGTGTTCTGTGATAGTTACTCTAATTTTGTATGATGGTAATGGGTTTGTTCTAAGGGAAGCTTTGAGTGGACCGTTTTTTTCCATTATATAATACATAAGATTACTTCCCCTTTTCGGTGTATTGAGGTAAGGGAGGGAAAGTCGTTGGAGCAAATTTAGTTACTAGTTTCGTTTGTTTTGGTGTTTTTTTTTGTTTGTGCGCAAGGGATGTCCTTTAAGGATATTAATGCTAATTGCTGCCCGAGACAAAGTGTATCTGAGCACTTTTGGTTTAATACTAAAAATTATCCTTAATAAAATGAATATTGTGCTCTATATATATTTGTTTGTCTCGTTTTTCTTTTTTGCTTGCGCTACCTCTTTGTGCATTATAGTGCTTGAGTGGTATACTTTACGAGTCTCATAATTGAAATAAAAAGCTATTTTGTACTTTTTGCTCTGTTTTTCACTGGATTCATGTGATGACTGACCAAAAGGACCAAAGGATATTCGAAGAGTGTTGGTACCGAGCGATGGAAATGAGAAAAATGAAAAACATTTTGAATGACATCTCATTTAGATTAGTACCTTGATTCAACCACTCAAAGTAGGATGATTAACGTTGGCTTTCTTTCAACACCTGGTCAACTTAATTAATTTGGTCTTTGTTTTTAATTAGCTTTAGCCGGGAAGCCGTAAGGGAATGGCGATGCTAACAACTTGCCTTTTTTTGCGGTGATAATTTTTAATAGTCTGAAACCATTTTCTATTGTTTGTATAAGCATTACATTCAAGAATTTGTGACAAGATTAATTTACGCCTGAGAAAAGAAAGGATATTTTGTTACTGTTTTTTTTAGTTTCTACTCTTAGGCATTTTTAAGTCTAGTATTGCTAGGACGACGTTTGTCTTGGGAGGGAAAAAGTAGATCCTTTTTCTAACCGCCTCTTTGACTCAACCACACATCTACTGGGTATTGTCTTCCCAAAAGTGTATTCAAAACAAAAATTGTTGCATAGTTTTAGGAGTAGACAGTAGACATATTGTACCCCCCATCCAATGATAAAGGGGGGTATACTAATTTCATCATTCCGCTTGTAACACATCGAAATATTGATCTGAGCCACAACAAAGCATATATATATTCTTGATCGTCCGGACATTCTAAGTCGATTTGGCCCTGTACGTCCGTCTGTCGAAAACTCGCTAACTTTCGAAGGACTAAAGCTAGGCGCTTGAAAATTTGCACGAATACTTCTTATTAGTGTGAGTCGGTTGGGATTGTAAATGGGTCATAGCGGTCCATTTTTTGATATAGCTGAGCCTCCAGAGGAAGGAACCCTCATCCGATTTGGCTGATTTCCAACAACTGTGCCAAGTATGGTCCAAATCGGTTCATAACCTGATATAGCTTTCATATAAATCAATTTCAGATCTTGACTTCTTGAGCCCCTTGAGGGCGCAATTATTAACCGACATTTTCCATGAAGTGCAATTAATAATGGATTTATGAGATTATTGTCTTCTTATATACAGGCGGAATACGATAAAAACTTACCTTTCTAACCAATATAAACTTTTCGTTTGACTATTTGGTTACCTACCAATCTTTGTGCCATGTTTACTTTTGCACATACACAATTGTTGGTATTAGTTGTGGTCTTTTTTAAGCAAAATATTCAATTGCCTTTTAATTACAGAAAATACACCTCAAATGACTAAAAAACACACTAATTGTGTGGTAATTAATGGAATAACAACTTTAGTGAAGTGAATTTGCATACCAAAATTATGCAACATTTGTTATTCAATTTGCAATTTCCCTCGACAGCCCCACAAAGTATGCTACATATGAACTTGACAACTGTGATCAATTGTAAAACCTTTATTAGACTCAGATATTCTTATAGCCATGTGAAGTACTATATGTACCTACCCCCAAACAAATAGTGGGCTGCGCCACCTGCTTCCTTTGGGGCGCCTATGTTTTTATTGAGAATATTCAATTGCCACTTAATTACATGAGGTTCGCCCACAATTGGGTAAAAAGATATAAGAAAGGCATACTAAACCTATGCTTATTTATTGAATAAAAAAGTAACAAAGTCAATTTGCATCACAATAGTATGCAACATTTGTTATTCAATTTGCAATATCCCTCGACAGCCCCACAAGGTATGCCCCATATTTATTTTTATTAAATTTTTTCATTTTCTATATAACAGTTAAGCATCACTTGGCGGTTTAATTTCACATTGTAAAATAAATCTACGAAAAACCAACAACTGTCAATATGCCATTGCAACTGGAACACCATTTTCTATGTTGGCTTTTACACTTGAATGCACATTTTCGAGTTTTTCATCTGTTCGCTTCTGTGCGCTTCATAATTTATTTAAATCATTTTTTTTTGTTTGCTCTGTGGCTTAGAGTCGTTAATAAAAATTTGAATAATATTTTAATGAATCATGAAATTATGCGCTCAATTTATTTTTCCCAGAATTTTTTCCCTTTGTCCTCTCATATCACATGGCTGCATCTGATTGTTGCAATTGGAAAAGCACATTTTGTGTGGATTGGGTGGACATCACCACACCACTGCCCTTTGTAACTACAAACCCCAAACACAAAGGGTTGCACTGAGAAAACCAAAAGAAATCAAAAATAAAAAATCTGCGGTATTTCCTGAGGTTTTAATAACAATAAAAAATATTTAATTTTTTTTCTCTCGGTGAATTCACAACACATCTGACACATAACTACAAGCTATGGTTATGAATGGATATGGGATATGGTGACCAGTGTTGCCACAGGGTTTTATTTATTTATTTTTTTTAATTTGTAACATTTAGTTTGGAACAAAAAATTAAATTTTGACAAAACATTTTTTGTAAAAGTAAAATTTTTGGAAATCATGTTATAGACCGATTTCGACCGTACTTAGCCTAGATGTTGAAAGTCATAACGAATTACCACTTGAAAAAATTTCGGCAAAATCTGATAAAAATTACGTCTTGTATGTGCTCAAGAAGTCAAATCGGGAGATTGGTCTATATGAGAGCTATATCAGGTTATAGACCGATTTGGACTGTATTCGGTGCAGATCGGACAAAAATTGCAGCTTCCAAAGGCTCAAGAAGTTAATTCGGGAGATCGGTTTATATGGGAGCTATATCTAAATCTCAACGATTTGGCCCATTTGTAATCCCCAACGACCTACATCAATATTAAGTATCTGTGCAAAATTTCAAACGGCTAGCTTTGCGCGTTCGTCCGCTATCGTGACTTCGTCAGACGGACGGACATGGCTAGATCGATTCAGAACGTCGAGACGATCAAGAATATATGTATTTCATGGGGCGTTAGCTGAATATTTCAAGGTGTTACAAACGGAATGACTAGATTAGTATACCCCCTCCTACAGTGGTAGGAGGTGTAGATTGGTCCGAACGGAAAAATAGGCCATATGATTTTTTGATATCGGAAGGGGGGCGGACCCTCCCCCTTACCCCAAAAGTACTATCCAAAAATAAAACATGACCATTCGGGACAATATGGACTCAAATGAAAGGTATTCAGGAGTTGAGTGCATGCTAAGTTCGGCCGGGCCGAATATTTATAACCCTCCCCCATGGATAGCATTTGTCGAGTTCTTTCCCGGTATCTCTTTTTAGATAAACAAAGGATGAAAGAAAAGAATTGCTATTCTAATTGAATTGAAAGTTGGAGACCACAGTAGAAGTCTATGTGTAAAATTTCAGAAAAATCTAATAAGAATTTTGCCTTTTAGGGGCTCATAAAGAAAAATTCGGTTTATATGGGAGCTGTATCAGGCTAAAGACCGATTAAGACCATATTTGACACGTATGTTGGAGGTCATAGGAGAAGCCGTTGTACAACATTTCAGCCAAATCGTATAATAATTACGCCCTTCTGTGGCTCAAGAAGTCAAGATCCCAGATCGGTTTATATGGCAGCTATATCAGGTTATGGACCGATTTGAATCATATTTGGCACAGTTATTGGAAGTCATAACAAACCACCTCATGCAAAATATCAGCCCAATCGGATGGGAATTGCGCCCTCTAGTGGGTCAAGAAGTCAAAATTCAAGATCGGTTTATATGGCAGCTATATCAGGTTATGGGCCGATTTGAACCATACTTGGCACAGTTGTTGGAAGTTATAATGAAATACGTCATGCGAAATTTCAGCTAAATCGGATAGAAATTGCGCCCTCTAGAGGGTCAAGAAGTCAAGATCCCAGATCGGTTTATATGACAGCTATGTCAGGTTATGAACCGATTTCATCCATAATATGCACAGTTGTTGGAAGTTATAACGAAATACGTCATGCGAAATTTCAGCTAAATCGGATAAGAATTGCGTCCTCTAGTGGCTCAAGAAATCAAGTTCCCAGATTGGTTTATATTTCTATATCAAAACATGGACCGATATGGCTCATTTACAAGCCCAACTAACCTGGGATTGTAAATGGGCCACGTCCGTCGACAGAGAGACGGGTCGACTAAAAATGCCATGACGATCAAGAATATATATACATTATGGGGTCTCAGGCGAATATTTCGAGGAGTTAAAAACAGAATGACGAAATTAGTATACCCTTATCCTATGGTGGAGGGTATAAAGATTGGGTCCATGTAAGTGGGGGGCCGCCCAAACCCGAAAACACTCTAAAATAGGTTTATTGGAGGATCAGGACAACATGGGTCTCAAATGAAATAAATTTGGTGATATCGAAAGGGGGCGGACCCTCACCCGTTATCCCACAAACACCACCCAAAATCAAAAGTGGACCAAT
The DNA here is from genome assembly GCF_963082655.1 of Stomoxys calcitrans. NCBI lineage: Eukaryota > Metazoa > Arthropoda > Insecta > Diptera > Muscidae > Stomoxys > Stomoxys calcitrans. The sequence continues at coordinate 138,195,246 of NC_081555.1, forward strand.
AACGACAATATGGGTATCGATAACGACAAAATGGGTATCGATAACGACAATATTGGTATCGAATACAAGTTATTGAAAATTAGAATACGAATGTGGTATTAAAAGTTGGGTGCCCAGAAAGACGCACTAACCCCAAAACTCCCCAAAATATACAAATTGAACGTCCATATCAATATAGGGCTCAAATTAAAGGTATTCTGGAGTAGATCACGAATCTGACACACAAAATCAGGCCGAAATCAGGTATAGGCGGCACTTCACCCCCTCAAAAGCGCCCCAAATGGGAATATTAGCCAATCACGACTATATGGGACTCGGTTTGTTTGTTTGCTCGGTATAGACTCATAAACGGCTTAGACGATTTTCTCGAAACTTTCCCAGGATGTGTAGATTGGTCTATAGCGAAACATAGGATATATTACCCCAAAAACACCACCCAAAATCAAGAGTGGACCGATTGGAACGATATGGGTATCAGATGAGAGGTATTGAAGAGTAGAATACGAATATGGTATTAAAATTTGAGTCTAAGTACCCAGCGGACTGCCCAACTCCAAAACTCTCACAAACAGACATATTGAACGTTTATGTCAATATAGGACTCTAATGAGAGGTATTCGGGAGTAAATTACGAATATGGCAAACAATTATGGCTATATGCAACTCAAATGAAAGCAATTTTGCCGCTGCGAAAGCGAATATGGCATAAAATAAAGTCCATGTAATGGGAGGTGTCGCACCTCCAAATGGGCATATAAGCCAATCATGGCCACATGCAACTCAAATGAAAGCAATTTTGGAGCTGTATAGAAAAATGACATTGAAATTTTTGTTAATTGTATTTAGGTGGCGCTTAAGCTCCTTAAAACACCTCAATTAGGTAATTTGACCCATCATGACAATATGGGACTCAAATGAAAGGTATTTGAGAGTAGAAAGGGAATCCAATATGAGGGCCAAGTGCTTGTGGGTAAGCCTCAAAGCACTTATTTTCCGAAAATTTCAATATGGGGCTCAAATGAAGGGTCTTTGTGAGTAAATTACGAATTTGATATCTATTTGTAGGGCAAAGTGGCGGAGTGTCATACCCATCCCCAAAACGCCCTCCAATCCGTACATATTTATCGACCATGGTAATTTTTGGGCTTAAATGAAATGTGTTTGGGAGTAGAGCACGAATTTGACCTCCATATTTGTGCGGAATGTCTGAGTTACCATTCCATATCCAAAAAGCACTCCCCGTCAATTGGAGATATTCACCAATCACGACATTATAGGACTAAAGCTTATATTTACTTTAAAGGCCAAATGTCTGGGTGACCTCCTCACTTCCATAATAAACTTCAAACCAGCCATATTTTTTACCCACTAAAATATAGGAGTCCAATTAAAGGTATAAGGTAGTATAGCAAAATTTTGCCCATAAGCATTTCACTTAAGATTAGGGGAAAACTTCTTACATACCAGTTCTTTCCGATTCATGAGTTCTTTCCGATTCAAGTTTAAGCTCATAGAAAAAGAACCTCCTTTTTACATATCTTCTGTGCATGAAATAGTACCCCACAACTGTCGGCAAAATAAGGGGGGGGGGGGATAACCAGCACTTAAAATGTTTCCAATGTTGAATTCGCGCACTTAGCATCATTGGCTGACGCTTCAATTACACGAATTCGATATCCACATTCGGGACGAAATGTACCCATCTTAAAACTCTACCAAATCAGGTCTTATGTATAGACCATTGCAATATAGGGCTCAAACAATAGGTATAAGAACGTTAAAACAGGCGCTGCGAAGCGGACCCGGTTCGGCTAGTTTTCTATAAAAATGGTTTTATACGATTTTTATGAAATGGCAGCCTTGTTCATCATACACTCATACATGCCCACGCATTACCGTGTCCTGAATTGCAGTAATCGACCAATGGTCAGGCGGAGACATACGGCATGACAGATGAACGAACATTACCTCTGTTTGTGGCAGACACCATTATACGAGCATTCATGCTTCATATTCCACGATTGGCGTTCCATTTGCGAAAAAAAAACTCGAATTCGTTTTATCTTTGCCACTTTTCCTGTTCATATTTGTATGCAAAAAGAACTTTATCACCACCACATCCTTTAAATATGAATGTTATGGTGGTAATGGTGTGGTGGTGGTGGTGTGGTGGCAGTGGAAGGTGTGGGTGTAGAAGCAAACCCATTAAGGGACTATGGCTTTAATAGCCAGTATCCTGCCATTACTGCTCTTCTAGCAATGGTCAATGGCATCAGCAGCAGTTACCGTTGCCGTTGCCAGCATCACCATCAGCTTTTGCAAATGCATATTGGTTTGGAGTTCTGTAATTTGTATGAATTATTCATAATATTATGGCGTATGATAAATGTAACAAATGGGCAAAAAGTATAAAGAGAAATAATCAACTGGGCCATAAGTCTACGCCCCCCCCACTCCCCTATGCAGAGTTCTTGCAGCCACCTTCTTATAAAACGGAAATGCAGAGATACCAAAGGATAAAAGGGCATGCAAAATATGAGTGCACCATCTGAGTGTTGCCTTCTTGGTTAATGCATTTTCTCATTTCTGGTTTTATATTTGGATTGCAAGCCAAATCCTGCTGCTTACGATCATTGAAGAATAGGTGAAAGTATTAACCTTACCCCAAGTCAAAATTTCGGTTGCAATACTTGATTTTCAGTTGCAATACTCTCTCTTTCCCTCTCTTTCTCACTCTCTCTCTCTCTTTAAAACACTTTATAGAATCCAAACCTTTGGCATTATTGCCTGTAGAAATAGCCATAGCATACTTTCAGGCGTCAGCTGAAAGCCAAAACTGCAACTGTGGTCAATTATTCAAAGTAAAAAAAAGGACAATTGCATATCTGTGTTCATTTGCTGGTTTCTATGTTTAAATACAATGTTGCAAAATGAAAGGAAACAAAAAAAGACACTTTACGAATGATGCCCTTACTGAAAACACTATGAAACAATATTTTTATATAATTTTTGTTGCTTTTAAGCTTCAAAGCTACAAGGAATACTATTTTTAGGAAAGGATGGCTTTAAAATAAAACTAATAATGATGGTGGTTTTTTCAGTAAAATTCCAAGTAAAATCAGATTTTAGTAAAAATTTATTAAAATATTCCAAAAAACTAAATTTTTTGAAAAATTTTTGTTTTTGTCAAAAAAAGGTTTTTTTTTTATTTTGCTATATAAAGGGTTTTTAAACAGGGACTCTACAAAACAAGACCGATGAGGGCAGCAAACGACGCAAAATTTTTTGCCGCTCATTGCGATATGCACGGCGCTCTCCTAGGTTATGCAGAGTTTGGTTAATCACCATCTTGTGAGATACCTAGAGTCCAATGGTCTTCTTAACGATAGACAATATGGGCTCCGCAGATATCGCTCTACGAGAGACCTAATGGCATTTCTGTTGGAACATTGGAGTCGCTCTATCCACCACGGTGCACTATTATCAAAGATACCCGCTTTTGGAGTCGGTAATAACTTTGTTCGATTTATGTCGGGAGATCGCACTATACAAGTGGTTGTAGATGGCCGCAGGTGTGCCACAGACTTTGTTCTTCCCCTTCTCTTTTCCTTATTTTCATTGACTATCTATTAGGTCAGACTTCGAATGCAGTCTACTTATTTGCCGATGGCACTAGTCTGTGTCATTCATATTCATTCGACCATAGGCCCAGTCCTCAAGATATTGCGCCCAGGAGGCGCATTATGGATGAGGTGCTCTCCCTGCATTTGTTGGGCATTTCCCAGTGGGGATGAATGAATAGAGTAGACTTTAACGCACAGAAGACGCCGAGCTGTTTCTTGCCTCAAAACCGATTTACTAACCCACTACAAACATCAGTATCCATCGACGGTATAGACACTGAGTAGTCAGATGTTCTTGATGTTCGTTGGTCAAAACACGTATATGAAGTGTCCAAAGAAGTTATCAAGTGTTTGGGTTTTCTTAAGCGGTGCCAGAAGTATTTCACCTCTTCTGATCTTCTTAATAACCAAACTACCTACATCAGGCCGAAGGTGGAATATAACTCTCATACGCAGCAGCTTCAAGGTCATTCTTGGAACTGCTTAACCGGGTTCAGCAGAGAGCGCTGGTGTTGATTGGGGACAGTAGAGTATCTAACTCTATTGCCTCTCGTGAACCTCGTCGGAATGTAGGTAGCGCTGTACTGCTCTATCGTTACCGGGTGTTCCCGGGATTTACGTCTTCTTATACCTGACGTTAGGATGTTCTCCAAGAATGGAAGGCTTGCCATGAACTCACACCCGTTTGTAATTCGTTGGTCGGTTGACCGGACCATGCATTACCGAAACATTGACGTTCATTCAAAAGGAATATCAATAAACACTACTCCCTCTTTCCCCATTCCAATCCTTTACTTGCCTAATCGCCAACGCAATGCACTGCATTTGTAGGGGACATCCCCTGAGCATCCTTTAACTCTGTGCTCGATGCTGATCAACAAGGGGAAAAATCTAATCAGTGCAAAAAAGACAACCAAGGCGACAATCTGCTTAAAGAAAAACTCTGCGATTTTTTTTGAATTGCTAGCACTCAATTTTCCGGATGATGTCCTTCAATGAGAGGACGAAATATTGGATGAAATAAATATAGTTTGGAGAAACAAACGCCAAATTTAAGCCCTCGAGCTTGAGTTTTAATCATTGCAATAAGATCTACCTACACAGGCCGAAAAGTAAAAACAACATTCATATAAAAATTTTACTTTAATCGCAATTTTTTCTTATTCCATTTCCCTAAATCTGTTACATGGTCAAACTTGTCAGTTTCAGTTTTTATTTGTCGCCTTTTATTTGGCCTCTACTGAATATAAATGTGGTGCAACATTTTAAGTATAACCATGAATTTGCATCATCTGTGTGTAATTGCGAAAAATAGATTCGTTTTTCTGGCTGAGAATTTACTCCGGGAGTAGTGTATTTGTAAATGTAACGGAATAATGCAGTAAGGCAGCCTCTTCACATGTGGACATGTAAAATAGTTGGTGGCATAAAAATTGGATAGTAAACTTTGAAAAAATATGTTTTTTTGGGAAAGTGAAGCATTCAAATTGGCATCAAATATGGACCCCTACAATATGGGTGTAATGCCATCGTATAAGCTTTAAGAGCAAACGAAAAGTATTAAGATTGAAGATATTTAATGAGTATTGGAAATAATTATGTCGCAAAGCCAAAGATTAAAGAACACAACAAGTTATTCTTAATCTTCAAATTTTATATTGGACTAAATGACCCGGTGCGCTTCCCTACACCATGAAATGGTTTTTTGAAAATGGATTTTTCTTTAAGCATTTTTAAGCTGGTGATCAAGACATTCAGGGCTACGGGTCTCATTCAAATTCAACACTATATAATTTTTTTGTATTGGTTATCTACTTTCAAAATCATATTTCAAAGCCACACTCATAGAAATTTGCTAGTAAAAACAGCAAAAATGTTTGCTGAAACAGCAGAAAGTCTGCTGAAAATGGGACAGCAGTAATTTGTTGCTGAAACAGCGAACATTTCCTGCTGTTTTCAAATTTTGAAAAGTGAAAAAATGCTCTAAAATGTCATAGCTATTTCAAAATTGTTTATATTCCATCTTATTTTTCAATTTTTGAAGCATATAACTTAAAATTTTTCAAATTTTCTACAATACAGAGGCTCAAGAAGTCAAGACCCAAGATCAGTTTATATGGCAGCTATATCAAAACTTGGGCCGATTTGGCCCATTTCAAATCCCATTTGACCTTCGCTAATAAAAAGTATTTGTGCAAAATTTTAAGCGCCTAGCTTTACTCCTTCGAAAGTTAGCGTGCTTTCGACAGACAGACGGGCGAACGAACAGACGGACGGACATGGCTAGATCGACTCAAAATGTCATGAGGATCAAGAATATATATACTCCATGGGATCTTAGACGAATATTTCGAGGTGTTACAAATGGAATTACATTAGTATACCCTCATCCTCTGGTAGTGGGTATAAAAAGCAAGTGCAAATAAAAAAACGCCGAAATATGTCCATGCCGCTCAACAAAACTTGATGTCTCATTCCTATGCTAGCATTCATCAGAGTGGTGTTTATTTGCCAGTAACACCCGATGTCCCGCGATCAAATTGTAAGACCAAATTCACTGAACGATTACTAAAACGTTCGCTCATCTCTCACTCTATTGTATTTGTGCGTGTGTGTCTTGTTAAATGTGCTTTTATATGGAATGCGATACAGACAATTGTTTTGGACAAAGTGGCTATTGAGTGCCAAATTTTGGGTCTCATGAAGTTCTGTGGTAGTGACCTCTTTAAGCATACGTACGTGCCGGTTGTACGTACCGGATTGACCCGATGGACTTCTTCATCGGCAAGGGCTGCCGCCTCAGTATATAACTCACTGCTACAACAACCTCTCACACTTTCACCACTAATACTTCCACCTGTGGCTACGCTTTTAAACATAAAAAACCAACAACAATTTTCTGTGTTTCTGCTTCTTCTTTGTTTACTTAAAATTAATTCCTCATTTTGGTGGCTTTTCTTTTCAAAAAGTGTATGTTCATATATATTCTGCACATTTCTGAAAAAAAAAACTTTAGATTGATGGCAATTTCATTAAAACCCAGTCGTTTGGCCGCAATATGTACCACAAACTCGCCTTTGTAAAACCCTAAGGCATTTAGTAATATATCGTACATTAGGTCGGTTGCATTTCAATGAGATTTGAAAAAAACCCTGATTCCCCGTTTTTACCTTCTGTCCTTTAAAAGGTAACCAGCGTTAACACACCATTCAAATACGTTGACAAAACTTCTTTCAATGACTAACTCTGAAGGCATGTTGAAAAACAGAAATGGGGGAAAACGCTTTCTATCAACCCGATAAAGTTTGTATAGTGTAGCCGTTAAAAGTTTATTCTCTGGTGCATATTTTGTTTTCATTTCATTCATACGTAAAAACATCACAGTCACACACACACACAGGCATAAAACAGTGATTCTGATATGCGCATAGTATTTTTTCAAGCTCAATTGCAGTTGCATTTCGAAATTCATGTTGCTTATGTTGCCAGCCATAGCGCGTGAGTGTTTACGATGACAATTTCTGTGAATGAAGTTGAAAAAGGCAGGCATATAAGCAGGCAGGAGGAGGACATTTATGTGGCGTCGTTGTTGATTCCTCCCCTGAGTCCATGTGGGTTGCTGTTTTGGTAGTTTATCCCGCTTATAGCATGTCTGTTTTGTCATAGTTGGTGCAGTAAATGATGATAACGTTTCTCAAAATTGCCATGTTAGTCCCCAGTTGCATTTTAATGCGTTGCATTGTGTATGGATTTAAGTGTGGCTGTGTGTGTGTGATGAGTTGCGTTTTATCTATCATTCAGGGAGTTGTGTGTGTGTGTTCGCTGAGTTGCGTTTTATCTACCATTCAGGGAGTGCATGCCAGGATTTTTTCCCTGAGTAGTTTTTATGCTTATGTTGTTATCATCAACAGATTCGCTTTGCGAATATGTTGAAAATTATATTTAAATATTTAATTGTTGCCATATGTGAACAAAGGGGGCCGGCAGGCAGTCGCCACGGCACCCGCCCGCATGCAGATAGTGCCGCTGGCTTCAATTTGCCTGCATATTTATTTAAATGTTAATTTATAAAAATATATTTTGAATTTTTTTCCCCATATCGCAGTTTTTAGCTGGGCTTTAATGTTATGCAGCAAAGCAAAGTGTGATCAATGATGATACGATGATGGCGATGAGCCTTTGTTTTATTTGTTTAATTTTAGTTTTCATTAAGTTTTTATTTATTAAAATTTTTTACTGCATGTTTGCTGATACTGCCTCGATATTTATGAGTCCTGGTGTTTGTGTTAAGTTTTTTATTTTTTGTACAAGTTATTATTTTTATTGATATTATTTATTATTATTATGTACAAATGTCATATTTCATTAATTTATCTATCGACTGCCATATAAATTTATTAACATTTTCTTTTGTTCTCTTGTATTTGCAGGTAAGTGTCAAACAAATTATCCTTGGCAATTATACATTCATTGATGAACACATTGCGGTCGCATTAAATGGCAGAATTATTGCAAAGCGATTCAGTTAAGTAGCCCATAATAATAATAATATAATCAATAAAAATAATTAAATAATAACAATGTGTAACAATAATTGGAAAACGACTTTAAACGCATTCCTGATAAGTCCATAAATGTGAAATATTAAAAAAACACCCACACACTGAAAGAAATCTAGAATGGAAAATCGTAATGCAACGGATATTTTAAGGGACAATTGTTTTTTCCTTCTTAAAATAATGTAAAAACAATTAAAATAAAATAAAAAAATAGGAAAAGAAAAAATTTTATAATAAAAAATTAGAGTCTTAAGAAGTCGAGATCCAAGATCGGTTTATATGGCAGCTATATCAGGTTATTGATCGATTTGCACCTAATTGAGCACAGTTGTTGGAAGTCACAGCAAAACTAGTAGTGCAAAATTTCATTCCAATCGGATATGAATTGCGCCCTCTAGAGGCTCAAGAAGTCAAGACCCCAGATCGGTTTATATAGGAGCTATATCAGGTTATTGACCGATTTGAACCATACTTAGCACAGTTGTTGGAAGTCACAGCAAAACACGTCGTGCAAAATTTCATTCCAATGGGATAAGAATTGCGCCCTCTAGAGGCTCAAGAAGTCAAGACTCAAGATCGGTTTATATGGCAGCTATATCAGGTTATGGACCGATTTGAACCATACAAGGCACAGTTGTTGGAAGTCATAACAGAACACAACATGCAAAACTTTAGCCAAAACGGAAACATATTGCGGCTTGTTAGGGCTCAAGAAGTCAAATCGGGAGATCGGTTTATATGGGAGCTATATCAGGTTTTAGACCGATTTGAACTGTACTTGGTACAGTTGTTTGAAGTCACAACAGAACACTATATGCTCAATTTCAGTCAAATCGGGCAAAAACTGTGGCTTGTAAGGGCTCAAGAAACATACTTACCACAGTTGTTGGAAGAGATTACTAAACATCACGTGAAAAATCTCAGCCGAATCGGATAAGAATTTCGCCCTCTTAAAGCTCAAGAAGTCAATACCTAAGATCGGTTTATATGGCAGCTATATCAAAAAATGGACCGATTTGACCCATTTTCAAACGACCTACACTAATAAAAAATATTTGTGCGAAATTTCAAGCGGCTAGCTTTACTCCTTCGAAGTTAGCGTGCTTTCGACAGACAGATAGACGGATGAACAGAGAGATGGACATGGCTGCATCGACTTAAAATGTCATGACGATCAAGAAAATATAAACTTTATGGGTTCTTAGACGCATAATTCAAGCTGTTACAAACAGATTGACGAAATTAGTATGCCTCATCCTATGGTGTAGGGTATAAAAATTAATAGTCGAATATCCCCGAAACCAGGAGTTATTGTAGACCTCAAGCAGGCTTTTTGTAGAGATTTTTAAGCTTTAAAAAATTGGGAAATTGAACCAAAAACAAGGATTTAGCAGCCCCAACAAATTTCTAAATACCGAGGTGACTAACGGCGGCCACACAACTTAGGGTCTTAAAATTTTGCACTCACTACCTCATCAGCCCTAACCGTTCTAAATATTAAAGAGATATCTCTACCCGTTCACACACGGCATATTTTTTACTGATCGTCGACAGAAACCTAACTCGGAACAGCAACACGATGTCGTCTGTATAAGCGATTATCTTCGTGCCATCCCCGCTGATATTCAACAGGTTTTCATTTATCACAAGGTTCCACAGAACCGGCGAAAACACCCTTCCCTGGGGAGTTCCTCTGGTCACCCGCCTTCTGACCACACTATCTCCCCGGTTCGCAATAATAATTTTGCCATGGAGCATTCTGCCGTTCGGTCGAGGGCGGCGTCTATCGATTCTATCTGCACGTAATTGAAGTCCACTTCAATATCCACGAAAGCCGCCATAGTATACTCCTTCTGTCGGAGAGACTTCTCGCGCCACTTCGTCAAGGGCCGACTCCAACGACCTGCCTTTGAGGTATACGTGTTGTGCCTCACTGAAGTTTTTCGGAGTCAGTCCCCGTCTCACCTTCATGTCAATCAGTCTTCCCAGTAGTTTGAGTAAAAACGATGACAGATTAATGGGCCCATAATCTTTCGTCGTGTTGTGGTTTATTTTTCCCGCCTTGGAGATAAATATCACCTTGACCTCCCTGTATGCCCTTGATATGTACGACCATACCCGGCTTGCCCGAAAAAAATCCTTCTAACCAGAGCAGGGTGACTCCAAAGGAAACCTGCAGCAGTGCTGAAAAAATACCGTCTAGACCGGCCAACTTAAATGGCCGGAAAGTTCGGTCTATCCAAACTATTTTGTAATGGTCAACGATGTCCCTCATGAAGTCATCCGCCAAGGACGCATATGCAGGCCTTGCGATATCTTTTACCTAAAGATAAAATTTCAATGAAATTTTACCTAAAGACAAAATTTCAATGAAATTTTACCTAAAGACAAAATTTCAATGAAATTTTACCTAAAGACAAAATTTCAATGAAATTTTACCTAAAGACAAAATTTCAATGAAATTTTACCTAAAGACAAAATTTCAATGAAATTTTACCTAAAGACAAAATTTCAATGAAATTTTACCTAAAGACAAAATTTCAATGAAATATTACCTAAAGACAAAATTTCAATGAAATTTTACCTAAAGACAAAATTTTAATGAAATTTTACTTAATGACAAAATTTCAATGAAATTTTACCTAAAGACAAAATTTCAATGAAATTTTACCTAAAGACAAAATTTCAATGAAATTTTACCTAAAGACAAAATTTCAATGAAATTTTACCTAAAGACAAAATTTCATTGAAATTTTACCTAAAGACAAAATTTCAATGAAATTTTACCTAAAGACAAAATTTCAATGAAATTTTACCTAAAGACAAAATTTCAATGAAATATTACCTAAAGACAAAATTTCAATGAAATATTACCTAAAGACAAAATTTCAATGAAATTTTACCTAAAGACAAAATTTCAATGAAATTTTATCTAAAGACAAAATTTCAATGAAATTTTACCTAAAGACAAAATTTCAATGAAATTTTACCTAAAGACAAAATTTCAATGAAATTTTACCTAAAGACAAAACTTCAATGAAATTTTACCTATAGACAAAATTTCAATGAAATTTTACCTAAACACAAATTTCAATGAAATTTTACCTAAAGACAAAATTTCAATGAAATTTTACCTAAAGACAAAATTTCAATGAAATTTTACCTAAAGACAAAATTTCAATGAAATTTTACCTAAAGACAAAATTTCAATGAAATTTTACCTAAAGACAAAATTTCAATGAAATTTTACCTAAAGACAAAATTTCAATGAAATTTTACTTAAAGACAAAATTTCAATGAAATTTTACCTAAAGACAAAATTTCAATGAAATTTTACCTAAAGACAAAATTTCAATGAAATTTTACCTAAAGTCAAAATTTCAATGAAATTTTACCTAAAGACAAAATTTCAATGAAATTTTACCTAAAGACAAAATTTCAATGAAATTTTATCTAAAGGCAAAATTTCAATAAAATTTTACCTATAGACAAAATTTCAATGAAATTTTACCTAAACACAAATTTCAATGAAATTTTACCTAAAGACAAAATTTCAATGAAATTTTACCTAAAGACAAAATTTCAATGAAATTTTACCTAAAGACAAAATTTCAATGAAATTTTACCTAAAGACAAAATTTCAATGAAATTTTACCTATAGACAAAATTTCAATGAAATTTTACCTAAAGACAAAATTTCAATGAAATTTTACCTAAAGAGAACATTTCAATGAAATTTTATCTAAAGAGAAAATGTCAATGAAATTTTACCTAAGGAGAAAATTTTATTGAAATTTTACTTAAAGACAAAATTTCAATGAAATTTTACTTAACGACAAAAATTCAATGAAATTTTAACTAAAGACAAAATTTCAATGAAATGTTACCTAAAGACAAAATTTCAATAAATTTTACCTAAAGACAAACTTTCAATGAAATTTTACTTAATAACAAAATTTCAATGAAATTTTACCTAAAGACAAAATTTCAATGAAATTTTACCTAAAGACAAAATTTTAATGAAATTTTACATAATGACAAAATTTCAATGAAATTTTACCTAAAGAGAAAATTTCAATGAAATTTTACCTAAAGACAAAATTTCAATGAAATGTTACCTAAAGACAAAATTTCAATGAAATTTTACCTAAAGACAAACTTTCAATGAAATTTTACTTAATAACAAAATTTCAATGAAATTTTACCTAAAGACAAAATGTCAATGAAATTTTACCTAAAGACAAAATTTCAATGAAATTTTACCTAAAGACAAAACAAAATGTTACCTAAAGACAGAATTTCAATGAAATTTTATCTAAAGCCAAAAATTTAATGAACTTTTACCTAAATATAAAAGACAAACTTTCAATCAAATTTTACCTAAAGACAAAATTTCAATGAAATTTTACCTAAAGACAAAATTTCAATGATATATTACCTAAAGACAAAATTTCAATGAAATTTTACCTAAGACAAAATTTTAATGAAATTTTACTTAATGACAAAATTTCAATGAAATTATACCTAAAGACAAAATTTCAATGAAATTTTACCTAAAGACAAAATTTCAATGAAATTTTACCTAAAGAGAAAATTTCAATGAAATTATACCTAAAGACAAAATTTCAATGAAATTTTACCTAAAGACAAAATTTCAATGAAATTTTACCTAACGACAAAATGTCAATGAAATTTTACCCAAAGACAAAATTTCAATGAAATTTTACGTAAAGACAAAATTTCAATGAAATTTTACCTAAAGACAAAATTTCAATGAAATTTTACCTAAAGACAAAATTTCAATGAAATTTTACCTAAAGACAAAATTTCAATGAAATTTTACCTAAAGACAAAATTTCTATGAAATTTTACCTAAAGACAAAATTTCAATGAAATTTTACCTAAAGACAAAATTTCAATGAACATTAGTTGCCAAGTGCCAAGAAGCACATAAGACAAAAACCTAGAAATTGACAAAGTAAATTTAAGTTCCTAAAAGGCACCCCTTCCGGCGTTCTCTTTCTACCAGAACGTAACGATGTTTATTCTTGTTGGTTACTTTTTTTTCTTAAAAAAATTTTTTCCCCTTCCTTTTACCAATTGCATCACACATTGTTAACACTTTTGCATATTTTTCAATAATTTTTTTTTTAATATTCAAAACTTGTGCTTTGAGTTGAAGCTAAAGTATCATCTCTGTGTAAAACAAACATTGGCATTATCATATTTTTTAAAAAATTCCTAACACGTAAACTTGCCACCAATAATCCACCTATAATGCAGGGTGGGTGTTAAAAATGCTCTTAACTTGAAAAAAAAAAAAATAAATAAAAGCATTAGCGCTTCATTTTTCCTTCTTTGACCCTCTTCTGACGCAAGGTTTTGACTTCTTCAAGATTTGGGGAAAGAAATCGAACTATTTTAGGGGGTAACATTTTTCAATATTTAAAGTTTCGACTATGGCCAAAAAGTTTTCAGCAACTTTTTGGGTTTCGTTTTTGGTGTTGCCTTTTTTGCGAAATTTTCTGCATAGACAGCTTCTAGGCAGCAGGCGGAAGAAGATGCCAACCTTTATTCTCTAAAAAGTCTTTTTTTGCCTCTTAGCCCCCCCAAAGATCTTTGTCTTCACTGCACAATTTTAGTTGAAGTTTTCCAATATTTTGTAGTTTACTTCCCCTATGGCTCATCTTAAAGGTGGAGAAGGAGTTTGGGCCAGCATATGCCCAGCTATAATAATCAAAAGAAAAACTTTAAGCAGCCAAAAGTAAAGAGAAAAAAAAAGAAATTGAAGGAGAAGGAAACTTTTGTAAGATATCCCCAACTACTTGTTAGAAAATTTCCAATGAGTTGGCCATTTCAAAGTCATTGGACATGGTGGTAAGATGAAAGGTAAGGGCACCCGGGCATTGTTGTTTTCTTTCTTGTTTTCCCTACTACCACCAGCTTTCTACCAAAAGAAATTTTTCGAAACCCATAAATGCTTAACCTAAAGCATATCGAAAAAATAATACCCCCAAAAAAAGAGAAGGAAAATAGTTTAAAGCCAATATTGTTCAAGTTATTCGAAATACATTTTTTTGGCTTTTTTTCCAATGCTTTGTGTCTGTGCTTGAGGTTTTTTTTTTGATTCTTTTGGTTTTTTTATGCTGCCAAGGAATTCTTGTGTTCCTGTTTGGAATTCATGAGCATGATGCCCGAGGACATCATACTGTGGTCATGTGGTGGTAATGGTGGTGGTGGTGGTGGTGGCTTTGGTCGTTAGTCAGCAGCAAAGACAAGGAATATTTGAAGCGAACCCATGGTCTGTCGGTTTCCTAACATCAATTGTCATTGCGGTTGTTGCAGTTTTGGTGTATTTTTTTCTCTGCCCACCCCCTCTCTCTTCTGTTGCTCTCTTTCTCAAACATTTCTAGTAAAAGTTTCTGTTTTATTGCCAAACTATTGACTAATAAATTTTGTACGAATAGTTTGATTTATTTAAGGGGAAAAACTTTTTTGATCGAAATCAATGATTTTTAGCACAAATGCAGTTTCAAATTCAATAAAATTTGTAAGCGAATACAATCATGGCAAAAATAACTATTTGAGAATTTCAAGCATGAGGAGTCAAAGGTTTTCTTTATATCTGTCCGGGTGGTTGTCAAGTTGCTTATATAAAAAAGATTTTATTGAAATATTGAAAGTGAAAAACCAACCTCGATTGTTAGAAAAAAAGGAAAAAAAAACAAATTTTATGGGAAAAAATTGTATTAAGCTTTCTGACCTCTGACCTTTGAGACATTAAAACATTTAAAATTATGGCTTATAACTTCATCAGGGGATTACGTCTAAATAAAAACATAACATCTTTGCATCCTTAACACAAAAAGGCGAACAAACGTAAGACTTTCAATATTAGACATAAAATCATTAAACGCTCCAGCAAGTAGCTGAGGAACGCCACCGTAGCGCAGAGGTTACCATGTTCGCCTATAACGCTGTACGCCTCGGTTCCAATTATTCTCTCCAAAGAGGGTCGCAGATACTATTTAAAGGTGCTACAAAGGGATAGAGACGGTAGGTCACTGTAGCGCAGAGATTGCCATTTTCGCCTATGACGCTGAACGCTTGGGTTCGAATCATGGCGAGAAGAGCAGGAAAAAAATGTTCACTACTAATGCTGGCGACATTTGTGACGTATTATGCCATGTAAAAACTTTTCCTCATAGAGGTGTCGCACTGCAGCACTGGTGGCCTTAGTGTACTCCTTCTGTCAGAGGGACTCGATATCTCGTACCACTTTGTGAAGGGCCGCCTTTACCGACCAGCCTTTGAGGTATTCGTGTTGCCCCACTGAAGTTCTCCGGTTTCAGTCCCCCTTTCACCTTCAGGTCAATCAGTCTTTACAGTGTTATGAGCGTGCTGTGCTTTATTATCCCGCCTTTGTGATAAATACCACCTTGACATTCCCTCCATACGCTTGGTATGTAGGACCACGCCGGGCTTGCCCGGAAAAATTCCTTCTAGTCAGAGCAGGAAGGCCCCAAGGGATACCTGCAGCCGTGCTGCGATAATACTGTTACGGCTAAAATGGCCGGAAAGTGCGGACTGCCAAAACTATATTCTACTCGTCAACGATGTTCCTCATGGGGTCTGCCGCCAAGGCCGCCTATGAAGATATTGTTATATCTTCGTCTTCTGGCCACTTCTGACCACTCTTGGTGTAAGTCCCGTTCTCCTTCCTCAGCAAGGGAGGTCACTTTGCACAATTTAGATGCCTCACTCCAATTCTCCACAAAATTTCGCCCTATAGGCTAAATCTCAATGAAATTTTCCTTAAATACAAAATTTCAATGAAATGTTCCGTAAATACAAAATTTCAATGAAAGAGAAAATTTTAATGAAATTTTACATAAAGACAAAATTTTAATGAATTTTTACCTAAAGACAAAATTTCAATGAAATTTTACCTAAAGACAAAATTTCAATGAAATTTTACCTAATGACAACATTTCAATAGAATTTTACCTAAATACAAAATTTCAATGATATTTTACCTAAAGAGAAAATTTCAATGAAATTTTACGTAAAGACAAAATTTCAATGAAATTTTACCTAAGACAAAATTTCAATGAAATTTTACCTAAAGACAAAATTTCAATGAAATTTTACCTAAAGACAAAATTTCAATGAAATTTTACCTAAAGAGAAAAAAAATTTTACCTAAAGACAAAATTTCAATAAAATTTTACCTAAAGACAAAATTTCAATGAAATTTTACCTAAAGTGTAAGTCCCGTTCTCCCTCCTCAGCAAGGGAGGTCACTTTGCACAATTTAGATGCCTCACTCCAATTCTCCACAAAATTTCGCCCTATAGGTTAAATTTTCCTTAAATACAAAATTACAAAGAAATTTTACCTAAAGAGAAAATTTTAATGAAATTTTACCATTCGGACTCTGCTATACAAAGGAGGCCCTTTATCATTGAGCGTAAACTTGAATCGGATCGCACTCATTGATATATGAGAAGTTTGCCCCTGTTCCTTAAGGAAATATTCATGGGCAAATTTGCATTTGATAAGGGTGTTTTGTAAGAGCTATGGGAAAGTTTTCAAAAAAAAAGCGCCTTTTATGGCCCCAAAACCTTAGAACGAGAGACCGGTTTATATGGCAGCTATATTCAAATCTGGACCAATCTGGGCCAAATTGAAGAAGTATGTCGAGGTGCTTATCTTAACTCACTGTCCCAAATTTCGGCGACATCGGATAATAAATGCGCCTTTTGTGGGCTCAAAACCTTAAACCTGTGGATCGGTCTATATGGCAACTATATCCAAATCTGGCCAATTGACCGGTCCCTAACGTGAAATAAAATGTACACCGTACTCGCCTCACAATTAGTCCATTGTTACGCGTGCTGTGTGGCATGTGGCACCAAAAAATGTTGGATATTATCTCATGGTAGCACTCACCATTCACAGTAACGGTCGCATTATCTTTGAAGAAGTACGGTCCAATGATGCTACCAGCCCATAAACCGTACCAAATTTCTGACTTTTTCTGGATGCATTGGTGGCTCTTTTAATGCTTCTGGCTGATCATCACTTCAAAATCGACAATTCTGCTTATTTTCGAACCCATTGAGCCAAAAATTAGTTTCGTCCATAAAATGGAAGTAGTGCACAATGAACTTTTTTAACAGTAACACCATTTTATGATAATAAAATTCAATATTTTTGCAAGTGTTGTTCGTTTGTAAGCCGATTCATGATTAAACTATAGACCAAACTAAAGATGTTTGACACTGAAACAAAACACGAAAGGTGCGTAAGTTTTTGAAACCAGTGTTGCCACAAAGATAATAGCTAAAAATCACCCTTTACTGAGAAGCTGAGAGTTGAAGTTGATATTCATCTCGCGAACCTATTATACCACAGATATGCTTTTCTTTTATCGCTTCATTGAGTTGATATTTGGTTAATGCCATTAAAAAAATACATTTTGGGTTAATCTTCATGTAGGAAACAGTATTCGACAGTCGCAAATCTCTCAACGAGATGACTAGGGGCCGGGCCTCAGAGATATTCAAGGAATTCGTAGAGCAAACGACCTTGCGAGACTAGCAAGTACCCAAAACATTCCGGGGGAACTGGAATCTGTGGGTATGCCTCTAGTGAAATGTAAGCTAAGTCGTCAGGATCAGACCCGAAGGTCAACGAATGACAGTCGGTCACAAAATGGAGGTGGTGACCAATCCAAAATTATGTGGCCTAATTTAGTTTAATAGGTCCTACCATTCCTATGTCGCTGGCTGGAACAGACGTCTCAGTTATTTTGTCCCTTGTGAAAGGTCACCTTTAATTTAAACCTCAAATATGTCTGGATTGGGGTATGGGCCCAAAAAACTATCAATACTGAGCTCCACTCTCATAAGACCCAAATTGTCATGGTCAGCAAATACGTCCTATTTGGGAGTTGTTATGGGGGTGGGACGTCCCCTAGACAGTTGGTTCCGAATGTTGATATCAGATTCGTGGTCTACTCCCAAATACCTTTTATTTGAGCCCCATATTTCCATAGTCGTCCAATATGACCGGGGTGTTTTGGGGGATGGGGCGACCACTGAATGATTTGGGCGAAAAATATATATCAGATTCGTGTTCTTCTCTAAAATACTTCTAATTTAAGCCCCATATTTGCAATGGTCAGCTATTTGGGTAGTGTCATGGGGGTGGGGTGGCCCCATAGACCCTTTTTCCCGAATATTGATATCAGATTCGTGGTTTACTCCCAAAGTCCTTTCATTTGAGCCTCATATTGCTATTATCGTAAATTTGCGCTCAAACACTTGGTCCCACATTTGGATATCAGATTCGTATTCTACTCGCAAATTCCTTTAATTTGAGTATCATATTGCCATGGTCTGTAAATATGTCCAATTTAGGGGTGTTTTAGGGGTAGAAAAAAATTTTGTCAAAAATTACTTCTAAAGAAAAATTACTTCACAAATGACAACATTATTACAAATTACCCAAAATTTTACGAACATATATAAAGGGGCTATATCTAATTCTAAACCGATTTCGAGCAAACTTCTTAGATAATGTGGTAGTCGTCGAGAAAAGCGTTGAGCAAAATTTTGGCAAGATTGGTCCAAAAATACGCTTGCAGTGGCTCTAGAAGTGAAAATCGGGCGACATACATATATGACAGTAGATATAGCTGTCATATATGTATATCGACCAATCTGGGAAGATTTCTATGGAATTCACCAGTGATGTCCGGAGTCATAAGAAAATCCTTCCTGCCAAATTCCGAGAAAATCGGTTAACAAATGAGCGCTTTATTGAAATAGTTCTCAAAATCGGACGAACATATATATGGGAGTTATGTCTAAATCTGAACCGGTTTCTATGAAATTCATCTATAATGTCGAGAGTCAAGAGAAAATTCTTCATGCCATATTTCGAGAGAATTGATTACGAAATGACCATTTGATTGCAATATTACTACAAATCGGACGAACATATATATGGTAGCTATGTCTAAATTTGAACCAATTTCGGGCAAACTTTATCGACATTGTGGAAGTCATCGAGGAAAGCGTTGTACAAAATTTTGGGAAGATTGGACAACAAATGCGCTTGCTGGGGTTCTAGGAGTGAAAATCGGGCGAAATATATACATGAGAGTTATATCTAAATCTGGACTGATTTCCATGAAATTAATCAGTAATGTCGAGGGCCAAGATAAAATCTTTCCTAACAAATTTGAAGAGAATCGGTTAACAAATGACCATTTTATTGCATTATTATTGCAAATCGGACGAACATATATATGGGAGCTATATCCAAATCCGAACCGATTTCTATGAAAATCACATGTAATGTCGGGAGTCATAAGAAAATCCTTCCTGCCAAATTTCGAGGGAATCGGTTAACAAATGACAATTTTATTGCATTATTACTGTAAATCGGACGAACAAATATATGGGAGCTATATCCAAATCCGAACCGATTTCTATGAAAATCACAAGTAATGTCGGGAGTCATAAGAAAATCCTTGCTGCCAAATTTCGAGGGAATCGGTTAACAAATGAAAATTTTATTGCAATATTACTGCAAATCGGACGAACATATATATGGGAGCTATATCCAAATCTGAACCGATATTTTCCAATTTCAATAGGCTTCATCTCTAGGCCGAAAAACATGCCCATACCAATTTTGAAGACGATCGGATGAAAATTGCGATCTGTAGTTTGTACACAAATTAACACGGACAGACAGACAGACGGACAAGCAGACGGACCCAGAAAGTGATTCGGGGTCGATCGGTATACCTATCAATGGGTCTATCTCTCTTCCTTTTGGGTGTTACAAACAAATTCACTATGTTTAAATACCCTGTACCATAGTAGTGGTGTAGGGTATAATGATAATCTAACGAAAAATCGAAACGCGTCCACCAGTTGTGTGGTATCTGTCCTGATTGTTCTAAAGAGATCTGGCCATTTCTTTTCTTCAAAACTCATTTGATAATCTCATCTATTTGTTGTAGTTTTTGATTGGTCATTCAGCCCATCTACAATATGCGAATATAAGAAAAAAACCTTAAAAAATTAATTTGGATTCTACTACACTGGGTGTGCTGCAGTTTTGCAAAATTAAAGTATAAATTGCGGAAAATTCACTCTATGCTGACTTTGCCTTCACACTGTTTAGCTTCAAAAGTTTTGAAGTCTAAGAAATTTGATTTTTATTTTTGTCTTATCACCATTGTCGTTTTGTTCATTATGTTCGCAATACTTCCCTCTACAGCTGCGGCTGTTGCTGCTACTGCTGCGGTTATTTTTTGCTGCTGCTGCATCTGTCGTTGACATGATGACACAGTTCAAGCTCAAGAAAATTCAAAAACAATATGTCAAATGAAAAGAAAACAAACATTGAATGGAAAATGGAATGAAACGAAATGGAAGGACAAGAGGTGCAAAGTAGCGCAGCGGCACTACAACATCAACTAAGCAGGATAATACAAACATTGTGGTTTAGTTGGCTGTCTTTTAGAAGGAAGATGGGTAGACAGAAAAAAAAAACATCTCAAAGAAAATAAGAAAATGACTACTAAAAACTAATCCAAATTTGTTGTAGAAATGAAAGAACATTGAGGCAAAACAAAACTAACAACTTCTATTAAACACCCACTACCAACTAAACTTACGAAAAGTTGACGGGATTCAGGCCGGGGGAAGAAAAAATAGAAGGGAAAACATTGAGGCATATCCTTGTTTTCATGCATAAGATGGAAGGAGTTTCTTGGTGCCATCACAAGACCTTTCACCAGCACTTAAGTGATGTAGCAGAGAGTCGAACGTTTCGCTTGACAAATAGCAAAATATAAATTTATAGCTTTTGGGTGCTAGCTGGCAATTTAAGCAAATATTGTCTGTGACAGTTTTGATAATTAACAGTCAATTTTCTTGAGATTTCTTTAGTTTTTGGTAAAGTTATGTGCGACGCATATAAATTGAGGCATTGCGGCAGGCAAAGCGAAACAAATCTATAGACCTTGAACAAGTTGTAAAGATGGTCTGGTATTAAGGCTAAATAAAGCCTCTTAAAGCTTCAATTCAGTTAAATTACAAGAAACATGAATCCTACAAAACTTATGAAAACAAAATAAAAATTTTCTGGAGAAATACAATGATCGATATGTTTCGAGTTTTCCAGTAAATACCTGACAACTGTTTTTGTATCGATTGTGACGTGTGCTGCATGGCTTGTGGCACCGTCCTGTTGGAACCACATGTCGTCCAGGTCTATATATTCTAGCCAAAAGTAATCGGTGAGCATTGTGCTGTAGCGTTGTCCATTAACAATAACGTGCAGATTAGCATCGTCAATGAAGAAGTGCTGCCCAATGATGCCGACGGCATACAAACCGCATCAAACAGTTATTTTTATACCCACCACCTTAGGATAGGGTATACCCCTATCCTAAGGTGGTGGGTATAAAAATAACTGTTTGATGCGGTTTGTATGCCGTCGGCATCATTGGGCAGCACTTCTTCATTGACGATGCTAATCAGCACGTTATTGTTAATGGACAACGGATAGGTGTATACCCTATCCTAATGTGGTGGGTATACTTAGTCATTTCGTCAAATGAATGAAGACAAACCTCCAGTTTCTACACTGAAAAAATGTTTGTCTTAATTTTTAAGATTCGAGCCAAAGATTGGCAAACTTAATTTAAAGATGATCAATTTTTCAACTTTTAAAGGAAAAATTCCCTTTGATGAAAAATATTTTCCTTTATATTAAGGATTTTTTATTTTAAATGGTAGGTTAATAAATCCTTAAATTTGCGTCGTGTAATTCTAATTGAATCTAAACTTTTTTTCACTTACCTTAGGATAGGTTTAAGTGGCAGTCTGCCATCAGACTCACTTAGACGTTTTCGTCTATTATGATGCCATAGAAACAGAAGAAGAAATATGGCCCTCTACTTCCTACCGTTGAACCATCCAGATCGCTTTAAAAAGCCCAACAACTTGCGAATTTTCACATCCGATAAATCTGACAGGTTATCAAAGAAATGAGTGCTAAAGTGAAACTCCTTCTGACTGCTAGTGCGGGACAACACACTCAGGAGGTGTTCTATAGTCTCTTCTTCTTCGATGTCTTCACAGCTTCTGCAAAAGTCGTTGCAGACAAACTGCAGTCTGTCAGCATGTTTACGGATTAGACAGTGACCTGTTATGACGGACACATTGACTGAGATATCTGTTCTAGCCAGTGACAGCAAAGCAGTAGACCTCTTCAAGTCTATATTAGGCCACATAGTTTGGGAAAGCTCACAGCCCCCTTTTTGTGACCATCTATCAGTCGTTGTCCTTCGGGCCTGGTCCTGAAAACTTAGCTCACATGTCGCTAGAGTCATACCCACAGATTCCAGTTTCCCTGGAATGTGTCAGGTAGTTCCCAGACTCGCAAGCTCGTCCGCTTTACAATTCCCTGGGATATCTCTGTGGCCCGGTAAAACTCTTCAAGTCTAGATTAGGCCACATAGTTTGGGAATGCTCACAACCCCCGCTTAGTGTCCATCTATCATTCGTTGTCCTTCGGTCCTGGTCCTGAAAACTTAGCTTACATGTCGCTGGAGGCATACCCACAGATTCCAGTATCCCTGGAATGTGTAGGGTAGTTCCCAGACTCGCAAGCTCGTCCGCTTTACAATTCCCTGGGATATCTCTGTGGCTCGGTAGACCTCTTCAAGTCTAGATTAGGCCACATAGTTTGGGAATGCTCACAACCCTCGCTTTGTGACCAACTATCATTCGTTGTCCTTCGGGCCTGGTCCTGAAAACTTAGCATACATGTCGCTAGAGGCATACCCACAGATTCCAGTTTTCCTGGAATGTGTAGGGTTGTTTCTAGTCTTGCTAGCTCGTCCGCTTTACAATTCCCTGGGATATCTCTGTGGCCCGACACCAAGAACAGGTGAATTTTGAACTGTTCAGCCAGCCTTTGTGGTTTTTGTGTTCAGAAATACGTTCGCCAGTGATTTAATGGTTGTCTGCAAATTGCAAATTTTGTCCATGAACATTCCACTAAGGAACAGGGGCAACGACGATTGGCAGGAATATATCCTAGCCATTCCACCAATTCTTTATTTGCAGGGATCTCCGTTTGATACACACTGCGGCTAAGCTTTTCGATATGATCAGTTCTAGATCTTTAGAGTACACCCCAAAGCCCACCTCGTGGTCTAGTTTGGAACCATCCATATAGAACCAGGGATATCGTAGTTCCAATTGGTTCTATCAGGAATGGTGATACAGTACTTTTCATCAAAAAACGGATCAGACAGGGTGAAGCGCCGTCCACCAGACCACAACACCATATAGCATTATAAGTCTGACAACTGCAGTATATACCCAATGCATGACACGCGGTCTAAACCCCAACTTTTGCCAATGGCCTTCTTTCAGGTCTGTAGAGAAAGAGTTGCCTTTCTTCGTTTCCAAAATGTTGGATTTGAAGTTCAAATTCCTTTCCAGCAAAACACCCAGTTATTTTAGGCTTTCTGTAAATGGATCATTCTCTCCTCCCAAAGAGACAGGTGCCACTGTAGGCAACTTGTATCTTCTGATGAAAATAACTACTTCTGTCTTGCACGGATTTATACATAGATCACTTTTGGTAGCCCACTTCGCTATTTCACGTTGAGCTTCCTGAAGTATATTTGGGAAACTTTCCCCTGACCGCAATTGCCACGTCATCAGCATACGCGACCACTTTTACACCTTTTTCTTCCAAAGACAATAAAATATTGTTATTGGCTATATTCCAAAGTAGGGGAGACAGTACACCTCCTTCAGGTGTTCCTTTGCTAACCCATCTTTTAGCGTCAACAGATCCCAAGCCTACCGTATTGCAACTTTTAGTAAGTAAGTTATTAATAAACTTTCTTACGGTCGAGTTGATGTCTAGAAACTCCAACTCCTTGATGATTGATGTCGGTTTTACATCATTGAAAGCACCTTCAATGTCGAGAACTGCTACCATTGTATATTCTTTGACATCAAGAGAACCTTTTATGTAGCCGACTAGGTCTTGAAGGGCTGTTTCAGTGGATTTGCCTTTACTATTGGGTTGTCCAAAAAGTAATTGCGGATTTTTCATATAGTCGGCGTTGATAAATTTTTTCACAGCTTGTGACTCTGTAATTGCATTCTTTCTTCTGTCAGTTATCAGCTGTTAATTTTAGCTTGCTTTAGAAAAAAAGTGTAAAAAAAGTATATTTGATTAAAGTTCATTCTAAGTTTTATTAAAAATTCATTTACTTTCTTTTAAAAAACCGCAATTACTTTTTGGGCAACCCAATATATGCATGCTGCTGCCTCGACAAGCGATCTCCAGGGATCTTTGCCTAAGATAAGTTTCTATCAACCTCTTAAGAGTCTTCGGCATAAAGAATGACAGACTAATAGCACGAAAATACCCACCTTATAAGTCTAGCTATATGATGGCTCAACGCTTTTGCCTATATGTGGTGCATCGATGGCATTTAAAAATGTTGCAGGTAACGGCAGCCATAATTTTGCCCTCGTGAAACTAATCTAGAACGTTCTTGGTCTAAAATGAGCCTAGAATTATAGATTGATTTATTAACAATGAATATAAGTCAATCATGAGATGTAAATTCTTCATTGACGGTTATGCCAAGCTTCATCAACATTATCTTTTTACTAAACATCTTCACCCTGCACCTTCAGAGATATGAAGCACTCTCTTTTTGTGTACTAAAACTTTTCTATCCTTAGTGTTTTCTTCTTATCGTTATTTAGTGTATACCATGTTTCCCTACTTCTGCTGTCACTGTTGTCATTTTCATTTTCTCATTTGTTTTGGTCAAATGTTTTTATTGTGGTCGTCGTTACAGTACTGCTACTGATGTTCATGTTGATGACGGTGGCTATAGTGGTTCTTAGTTGACTTTGGAAGTTTTCTCTTTCTCTTGCACAATCTTCGTTATAGTCCCTCCGCAACCTATTTCCACAATTTCTTTCAAAGTTGAACAACGATTTACTATATTAATACAAATACTTGTGCTTGTTGTTTGTTTCGCTCATTGGTTTGGTGCAGTTGTCTTTGGGAACTGCAAAAATGACTTAGCCAGTAACCAAAAGGCAATTTAGAGTGTTGAAAAATTTTAACGATAAAGTTATGAAGATTGCATTAGCAGTTGGAGAAATTTTAAAAGTTGAATTATCCGTCTAGACACATTGCGTTACAATGACATTTTGACAAAATTAGTGACAGCCGTTATCGTTGCCTAGCGTTCGAAGCCTATCTATCTAGAAACATTTCGATGAAATGATATTTCGACCAAATTAGAGAGAGTCGTTGTCTAGCGTTTAAAGCTTTCAATACAACTTCCAACAGATGCACAGAATCATGTGTATACCATGGGAGTAGTGTAATTTGTGTAAACAAAAAAATCTGCCATTACACAAAAACACATGCACTGGGAAAAGTACAGCTAATAGACAGGGTTGACGAGCGTGGTTAATGTGGTATTTATACCATAGAGGTGTTTGCGCAATAAATTCGATATGGGTACAACACACCAACGAACGGCCCTTGTAGACTTCACACCTAATATGGCTGCTGAATAATTCTAAGCCAAATTACGAAATGCGTCTCATAGTGGTTGGTGTGTGTTGCGATCTCTGGCTTTCCCTTTTCATTTTTAAAGAAAAATCTGCCATCATTGAGGTCGTTTCGAAAGAGAAACCAACAAAAATTACTTTTAGTTTGATAAAACTTTTTTATTTTCATATTTTTAATATTTTCATATTTTTATACCAAACACCGTAGGATAGGGGGTATATTCATTTAGTTATTCCGCTTGCAACACATCGAAATATCGATTTCCGACCCTACAAAGTATATATATTTCGGATCGTCGTTAAAATTCTAAGACGATTTAACGCTGTCCGTGTGTCTGTCCGCCTGTTGTAATCACTCTAGAGCCTTCAAAAATTGAGATATTAAGCTGAAATTTGGCACAGATGCGTCTTTTTGATGCACGCTTCTTGAACCATGGGCCAAATCGGACCATATTTGCATATAGCTACTATATAGACCGATTTTCCGATAAAGGGTCTAATGCCCATAAAAACTTTATTTTTCATCCGATTTTGCCGAAATTTAAAACAGTGAGTAAATTAAGGTTTCCCGACAACTGGTTCAGATCGGACTATATTTAGATATAGAGCGATCTCCCGATAAAGCGTCTGAAGGCCATAAAAGCTTTATTTATTATCCAATTTCGATGAAATTTGAAACAGTGGGTTATTTTAAGCTTCCCGACATCAGGTTCATATCGGACATGGTTCAGATCGGACTATAATTAGATATAGCTGCCATATAGACCGATCTCCCGGTAAAGGGTCTGAAGGCCATAAAAGCTTTATTTATTACCCGATTTCGCTAAATTTCAAACAGTAGGTTATTTTAAGCCTCCTAACATCCGACTCAAATATGGTATATATTTAGCTATATTTAGATATATCTGTCATATAGACCGATCTGCCGATAAAGGGTCTGAAGCCCATAAAAGCTTTATTTTTTAACCGATTTCGCTAAAATTTGAAACTGTGAGTTATTTTTAGGCTCCTGACACCCAACCTAAGTATGGTTCAGATCGGACTATATTTAGATATAGTTACCATATAGACCGATCTGAAATTTGCAACAGGGGGTAGGTTAAGACCTCCCAACATCCGACCTCAATATAGGTCTGATCGGAGTATATTTAGATACAGCTTCCATATAGGCCGATAAGGGGACTGAAGCCCATAAAAGCTTTTTTTATTACCCGATTTCGCTGGAATTTTAAACAGTGAGTTTTTCTGAGCCTCTCGATATCTGACCTTAATATGGTTCAGATTGGTTTATAATTGTATATATCTGCCAAAAAGACCAATATTTTGTTCTACAAAATGGAATAGTGACATATATATTAGACCACTCAATGTCCATGCCAAATTTGAGTGCTTAAGTTATCCAATTTTCTCAGGATTGTGACGAAATGGCTTTTACATATATACCCGAGGTGGTGGGTATCCAAAGTTCGGCCCGGCCGAACTAAACGCCTTTTTACTTCTTGTTATTCGGATTTGGTAAACCACACTTCGTTGGGCGCCAGATGAGTCTTATTGAAAGTTTGTTGATCGGTATGCATTTTTTTGTAATTCGGTAAAATTATTTTTTTATGAGAAGAATATTCAAGTCTTACATCCCAAACATCTGCTCCACGTTGGGCGCCAGTTTAATTATATTGGTGTTATTCAGATGTTGTAACAAAACCCAGTTATCTAAGAGTTTTATTTAAATTTTTTTTAATTACAAATGATATACTACTTGGATAAATGAAAAAAAAAAACACCCTTGGCCAGATATAACTTTTTTTAAAGCATCAAAAATATTTTTGTTATTCATATCTGAAAAATCACACAACGTTGGGCGCCGGATGAGTTTTATTCAATGTTTGTGAGTCAGTATGCATTTTTTAGTAAATTGGTTAAATTATTTTTTTGGTAGTGAGAAGAATATTCAACTCTTACATCCCAAAAGCATTGCTCCACGTTGGGCGCCAGTTTATTCATATTGATATTTAAAATTTTTTTTTTGTAAAACCAACATATATAAGAATTGTATATTAATTTCTTATTGCTTGTGCTCTCATTTTATCCCTAAGTGTTTCAAAAATTCCACTGCATATGACATTGCGGAGAAAGTGAAAAAAACGGTGCTCAATCAGAGTGTCCCACTAAATTTTTTCTTTCTCTTCAATTTAAGCCATTCCGGCATAAAATAATAAATGAAAAATTGTGTTCTTGCTTGGCTGCCGGTCTGTCCATTTGTTATGCTGTGAATACGATTTTCCTTCGTTCAGCTATAAACTCAATGACATTTTTCAAATTAACTTGTCTCCATGTTGACTTTTCCAAGTGATGCCAATATGGGTAGGCGACATGCAATTCACTTTTGTCTTTGCAGCCATTGAGCCTAATCGAATATGTCACTCAACCAATTACGAATTTATATACAGAGAAAGATGGTGGATAAAGAGTGTGAGAGAGAGAGAGCGACAGAGCGTCAGAGCAGCAAATATAGGGAATGAGAAATTTAATGACAGGAATAGTTCACCACTTTAGTCAATCAATTATTGACGAAATATTAAATGATGGCTCAAAAGTCATTACATTTGCATTGTCTCTTAATGGGGCTTTTGGGTAATGGAAGACCACAAAAAAGGGGAAATTACAGGGAAGTTGGAAAACTCAAATTTTAATCAAATTAAAAACTAATATTGATTTACTTACTTAAGAAGGGGATATGGATGTGCTTAAGGAAAATGAAATAATAATTTTTAATTACTTTAATGAAGTAATCTCTTTAAAAGGCTTCATAAGATATTCACTTTGTTCGAATGGGACTTTGGGAATTATGATGTACTGGCAGTAAACCACCAGAGTTGCCATATGAAACAATAAAATATAGGGGAAAACGGGTTTTTAAAGCAAATATAATTGAAAAAAAAATTATAATAAAAAAATTTCTTAGAAATGAATTTTTGCAAACAATTTTTTGGAGAATTAAAACTTTTAAGAGAACGCTTATGAGTCAGTGTAGACATGTGAGGAATTAAGGATTGCCTTTCATATTTCGGGATTAGAAAACAAGAAGAAGTTTTAATTATCGAAAATCGCTTTATTGTTTTTCACAATATTCCCCATTAAGCCATTGACAGAAGTTGGAGGCTTAGACCGCATGTCATGCATTGGTTATATACTGCAGTTGTCAGACCAATAATGCTATATGGTGTTGTGGTCTGGTGGACGGCGCTTTAAAAGTCCACCTACTGTTCAATACTCAACCGCATCCAAAGAATGGCTTGTTTGTGCCGCACTGAGGACGACACCATCTCATGCACTTAATCTAATGCTACATCTAATGCCTCTGGATATTGTGGCTAAACAAAGTGCTGTGACCACTGCCGTGAGGTTAGGGGAGCTTTCACTTTGATCATGTGGCAGCTACGGACACTTTCTGTGTTATCCTTGATACAATATCCGATGTTCCAGGCAGTGTGGATTACACCCTAACTGAGCCGCTTTTTAATAAAAAGTACTGTACCATTATTCCTCATAGAACCGATTGGAACTACGATATTCCTGGTAATGGGAGTTACGTAGACATCTATACGGATGGTTCCAAACCAGACGTCCAGGTGGTCTTTGGGGTGTACTAAAAGATCTAGAACTGGTCATATCGAAGAGGTTACCCGACCACTACAGTGTGTATTAAGTGGAGATCCTTGCAATTAAGGAAGTGGAGGAATGGCTAAGATATAATGTCATATCGACGATTGGCATACATATCTTCTCAGACAGCCAGGCAGCTATTAAATCCCTGGAGAACGTATTTCTGAACACGAAAACCGCCCTCGACTGTCATAGATCTCTCATCGAGTTCAAAATTCAGCTATTTCGGGGTGCCGGGCCGCAGAGATATTCCAGGCATTGGCTAGAACAGATGTCTCACGCATTGTGTCCGTCATGACAGTTTACTGTCTAATCGGAAAACATGCTGACAGACTGAAGGTTGCCAGCAACGACTTTAGCAGAAGCAGTGAGGACATTGTAAAAGAGCGTACAGAACGCCTTCTGTGTGTGTGTTTCGCACTAGCAGTCAGCAGTCAGTCAGTCAGGAGTTCCCTTGGACAAAATTTTCTATAAAAATAAAATTTTGACAAAATTTTCTATAAAAATAAAATTTTGACAAAATTTTCTATAAAAATAAAATTTTGACAAAATTTTCTATAAAAATAAAATTTTGACAAAATTTTCTATAAAAATAAAATTTTGACAAAATTTTCTATAGAAATAAAATTTTGACAAAATTTTGTATAGAAATAAAATTTTGACAAAATTTTGTATAGAAATAAAATTTTGACAAAATTTTCTATAGAAATAAAATTTTGACAAAATTTTCTATAGAAATAAAATTTTGACAAAATTTTCTATAGAAATAAAATTTTGACAAAATTTTCTATAGAAATAAAATTTTGACAAAATTTTCTATAGAAATAAAATTTTGACAAAATTTTCTATAGAAATAAATTTTGACATGTAAGGGACGAGTCCTCTTGGACAAGATAATGGTCCAACTAGAGGGCTTTACCTTAGTTTTTAATAAATTAAATTAAATTTTATTTTATTTTAATTTTATTCCTGGACTAGAATAAGGCAGTACTGCACTGTATTCGTCCTAGGATTTCGCTAGCTGCGGTAGTCTTAAAGTCTTCCCGAGTCTAAGCGAATATTTTGGTTTTATATTGTATGTTATTATATATTTTTGTTAGGCCTTTCGAGTAAAACAAGCGTGTTTTAAGTTTAAACAACTTTATTGTCCAACAGTCTGACAAGAATGATGATTTTTATCGACATGTACATAGCTTTTAAGACTTTCACAGAATCACTCTAACCATCTAGAGTGGAAACAAAATCTATGTTCGAAAGAATTACAAAAACAATTATTCTTAACTATCGAAATCTTGAGCAAAAGAGCGTTCATTAGATTACAATTATCTTGAGTCTTGACAAAAGAGAGTAATTATATGTTATGCAAAACAAGATAGAGTGAGACAGCAATAGTTACCGATTATCTAGAGCGTAACATTATCACATTGTAACATTGTAATTTTATAAGAGATTAACATAACACAAAAGAGTAGGTATCCTAATTGTTTATTTTTAACATTGAGATATTATGCAGTTAAGTTGTTGGTGACCTTAACATGTTTGTAAATGCTGGGCTGTTACAACCTCCCCCTCAGTTGCATCAATCGCCATGATGATGTAACTGAATATTATTAAATATTTTTGGCTAAACGCGCAGACCTCCTCGGTGCTGGTGATGGCTCTTTTCTACAATGGGTTTCTTGTTGGTTACCATGTTGTCCCTGCTGCTGCTGAAGTTGCTTTTCGGTTTGTTGTTGACTATTTTGGTCATGTTGTTGTTTATGTGGCTGACGATGCTGCTCGTGTTGTTGCTGTTTGTGATGATAACGATGCTGCTCGTGTTGTTGTTTATGTTGTACATGGCTTTCTTTGGAAGGGCGACCTCGTTTACGTTTTGGATAAACAGGATCCATATCTTCGCCTTCGTATGGTATTAAAGCAGACGAATGTACTGTTGCTACTGGTAGATTAGGTTCATTAATAGCCGCAATACTATAGCAATTGGAACCTTTCTTTGCAATAATTACATACGGCCCATCTCTTTTGGGAACGAACTTAGAGGTTATGCTATCTTTAGCTTTGCTTAATATATGAGTTTCTGCCAAAACTTTACATCCGACTTGAAAGTCTGGCTGACTTTTACGCTTGAGATCCACTACCCTCTTATTTTTGTCCTGCATTTTAATTTGAGTTTCATTGGCGATCTCCAAAGTATCGGCTAGTTTCAATAAATATGGTGTGATTTGTGGGACAAAGTTTTCAGCCTTTACGATGGCCCTAAAGTCATAATGCACTTCCGTTGGCGTTCGAAGCTCTCTTCCGAAAGTAAGATACGCTGCTGTTTGTCCCGTACTGTCGCACTTTGCAGTATTCATTGCAAATCTTATTGCTGGTAGCATTATACTCCATTTTTTATGGTCTGTACCTACGCATATGGAAAGTTGCGCTTTCAAATCGCGATTTTTCCTTTCCACGGGATTTGATTGCGGATGATAAATTGGGGTAAAAGTTTGTTTAATTCCCAAACAAAATGTTAGTTTCTGCATTAATGCCGATATAAATTGAGTGCCATTGTCTGTGTGTATTCTACGAGGGACCCCATATCTCAAAACCACTTCGTTTAACAAAGTTATAGCACAATTTTCTGCAGTGGCATCCTTAAGAGCAAATAACTCCACCCATCTACTGCATATGTCTTCTACGATTAATATCCACTGATAACCCTCTATTGTCCTTGGCAAGGGTCCAAAGAGGTCCACTGCAATTATCTCAAAACGCTTGTTAGTGGATATTGTTTGTAATAATCCGGACGGTTTCATGTTTGAAGGCTTATAACGCTTACATTCTTCGCATGATTTCACATAGTTCCCAATATCGTTTCTTATCCCTGGCCAATAAAATAGTGCTGTTATTCGGCTAGTAGTTTTATCTTTTCCGTAATGGCCAGATATAGCATCCTTATGGTATTTATATAAAATTTCATCACGAAGTGATTTTGGAAGGACCAACTGTCCGTTCTCTGAATCTTGTTCACAACAATATCTATACAGTACACCGTCAAGCATCATATATCCACGATTTGTATGTCTAAGTACATTCTCGTCATCCTTTTCGAATGATGTAATAATTTGCCTTAGATCATCATCTTCAAGCTGCGCTTGACGAAAGTCTTCAAGTCCTTTTCGCGGTAAGTCAATATCTATAGCATTACATTCACAGGATTCGATGCATACTTCGTGAGAACATGGTGGTCTGGATAACGTATCCGCTATGACATTCTGTCTTCCGGGAGTATAGTTAATTGTAAAATTGTAACTTTGTAATAGCAAGGACCATCTAGCTAAACGGCCCGTTGGGGATTTTAAGGAGAATAGCCACTTCAGCGGCTGGTGATCTGTCAAGATAGAAACCTCAGATCCTTCTATATAACCGCGAAATTTCTGAACTGCCCACACGACAGCTAAAGCTTCGCGCTCTGTGGTGGAATAGTTTCGCTCCGCTGGTAAGAGAAGGCGGCTGGCATATTCAATTGGGTGTTGTTCGTCCTCTTTCTCCCCCTGAAGTAGAACAGCCCCGATCGCATAATTGCTTGCATCTGTCCTTAAGAAAAACGGCTGATTCTCTTTTACTTGTTGCAAAATTGGTGGTGATGAAAGCAGTCTTTTTAGCTTTTCGAACGATTTATTTTCCTCTTCGGACCATTTCCATACAGCAAGCTTCTTTGTTAAATTCGATAATGGCTTTGATATTTTGGCAAAATCAGGTATGAACCTTCTGAACCAGGAACATGTTTGCAAGAAAGACATAAGCTGTTTAACATTTTTAGGAATTGGTCTATTCAGGATTGCCGATGACTTTTCAGGATCTATTTTTATACCACCTTGTGTTAAAATGTGGCCCAAGTATTTGACTTCCGGCTTAGCGAAAAAACATTTATCCTTGTTAAGGTGAAATCCAATAAATTTGAGCTTTTTAAATACCATGTCCAGGTCTTTGATGTGGGAAGCAAAATTTTGCGAACATATTATAATGTCGTCCAAATAGGCCAGAATTAATATGCTTGGGAGACTAGAACGAAATTTATCGATTATCCTTTGAAAGGTTGCGGGCGCATTTTTAAGGCCGAAAGGCATTCTATTAAAAGCAAAAATGCCGAAAGGAGTAGTAAAAGCCGTTTTCAACTTATCGTCTTCTGACATTCGTATTTGCCAATAACCTGATTTTAAATCGAGGGTTGACATAAAGGGTGTTGTTTTTGCTGCGTGTAAAAGGTCCTCCATACGTGGCAAAGGATATGTATCTGTAACTGTAATTGCGTTTAGTTTTCGGTAATCGACGCAAAATCGAATGGAACCATCCTTTTTCGGTATAAGAACGACGGGAAAAGCCCAAGGTGATTCAACCTCTTCAATTATACCCTTTGTCAACATGGAATTTATTTCCATCTTCAACTTTTCCTTCATAGCCGGTGAAATTCTATATGGCGGATTTGATATGGGTGTATGACCACCCGTGTTGATTTTGTGCGTAATACCATTAATGGGCGAGCTAATATTTTCAAATATATCCTCATGGGATGTCAAGAAAGATAAAAGCTCCCGTTTCTGGGATTCTACCAAATACGAATTTTCGTCCTCACAAATATTAAAATCGAGGGAATTCAGTTCAAATGCCAATGGACTCCAAGACTCTGAATCTTTGCGAGTTTTCTTCAAAGGAGGAAATAAATCAGCTGATTGAGGCATTTCAAACCCGTTTGGCAGTGAGTCTTCAAAAATTTTAAATAAGCCCCCAGGTGAGTAATTTTCGGGCTTTGAGTACAACTCACCCAATGGTGGGTTTTCTTTACAATTCGACTCAAACCATGACATGAAATCTTGCAAATTTGAAGATGATTTTGGTTGTGCATCTTCTATGTGGGCTTGGCTAACTGCGATACCTTTGACATTGACCGTTTTCGTTTTAAATTTGAAAAATTCTTTTGGCTCGTCCTTAAAATACCAGACCCTTTGGGCTAAATCCATTACAATGCCAGCCTGCTCTAGAAAATCAATGCCCAAAAGTGTCCTATTGCACCTGGCATTTGGAAGACAGATAAACCTTATACGTTTTAGACGTTTTCCTATTATTATATCCACAATTGTAGAACAGACAACTTCTTTTCGAGCAGCTCCATCTGCCAAGGTTATTTCTGCGAATACTTTCTGGAATTTGACTTCTTTCTCGACAAGTTTTTGAAACAAGTAGTACCCTGCCACACTGGTTCTCGCTGCCGTGTCCAAATAAGCTTCGCCATTCAAGCCGTTTACATTAATTTCAACAGTGGGCACGTCGTGGCCTACGAGGGTTGTCTGTATGCTATTGAAATCAAGCGTTTTTGGACTTTCTAAGATGTTACGGTTATTACAAGTTGGACAATTGGATCTGTAATATCCCACAGCGCCGCATCCG
The DNA here is from genome assembly GCF_963082655.1 of Stomoxys calcitrans. Lineage (NCBI taxonomy): Eukaryota > Metazoa > Arthropoda > Insecta > Diptera > Muscidae > Stomoxys > Stomoxys calcitrans. The sequence continues at coordinate 138,230,178 of NC_081555.1, forward strand.
TAACAGTTAATTTTATTTTCTTCGGGTTTCCCCCTTTTCTCTATTTCAATGCGTTTGTAACACACATCTGCTGTATGGTTTTTCTTTCTGCAGTAAGAGCAGCGTATTTGTGGTTTTTCTGAGGAACTAAACGTTTTGTTACCTTCAGTTTTATTTTCATTTATTGACAGTTCAATATCTCGAGCTTTGTATAGAAGTTCTTGGAAAGTCTTGACGCTTTCGCGAGGAATTTTCTCTCGGATTTGAATACTAATTTGTGAAAAAATCATGTTTATAATAGTGCTCTCTGGAAGTCTTTCTTTTAACTGAGCGAAAAGGCTTCTCTTTCTACACACGAAACTATCAGTCGACTCATAAGGTCTTTGTTTATCCTGAAATATTTCAGAGTAGATCCTCCAATCTGGTTTTGGCGGTGAAAAAGCATCGCGTAATAATGCTATGGCATCTGAAAAGGTTCCGGCTTCAAACTTGACGCCTTGCCACCAAGAGGATGCGTAACCTTCGAGTAGCAATGGAAGGCTAAGAAGAGCCATGGAATCTGACATATTTTCTGCCTCTTTGTACACCAAGATCGTAGCAATAAAATCTTCGACTTTTGCTGTGCTTCGACCACCATTGAAACGTGCGCTGCAAGAGCTAAAAGTAGATCGACTTTCTTGACGGACAGAATTTCCTAATAGATGGGAAAATTGGCTTTCTGAAAGGCTCACAGTAACGGGGACGGAATTTGAATTGGATCTAGATTGATTTGGAACAGGGTTACTTTGCATAGGAGCAGGATTTTGTTTTCTAGTAGATGGTGCATTAGAAGGGGTTTGAGGAGTATTTGGAACGGTCGAAGAAGTGCTTGTGCCTCCAGCAAGTGCTTGCTCTGGAATCGGGCCTACAGCATTTATTGAGTTCATTGTAGTTCTTGGCATACCTCAAGCGATGAAATTCGTTTTATTATTTTATCGTAATTAGAGCCACACGTTCTCTAGCAACTATTTGCTACCATAGGCAAACGTAGTACTAACAACAATTATAGGCAGATCACAGAGGTCCAATTTAACAACAACAACACCTATTGATCACTGATGGAGCAATTTCAAAACAACAACAACACATATGATTTACCGTTGCTTATGAGTCCAATATATGATGACCAATAAATCCACGTGAAGCAAAATTGAAGCCTCGATGGTTTAAATTTTCGATTTGATTTGAAAAGTTATTTTTTCCAAAATTTTCCGTTGGGCGCCAATTGTAAGGGACGAGTCCTCTTGGACAAGATAATGGTCCAACTAGAGGGCTTTACCTTAGTTTTTAATAAATTAAATTAAATTTTATTTTATTTTAATTTTATTCCTGGACTAGAATAAGGCAGTACTGCACTGTATTCGTCCTAGGATTTCGCTAGCTGCGGTAGTCTTAAAGTCTTCCCGAGTCTAAGCGAATATTTTGGTTTTATATTGTATGTTATTATATATTTTTGTTAGGCCTTTCGAGTAAAACAAGCGTGTTTTAAGTTTAAACAACTTTATTGTCCAACAGTCTGACAAGAATGATGATTTTTATCGACATGTACATAGCTTTTAAGACTTTCACAGAATCACTCTAACCATCTAGAGTGGAAACAAAATCTATGTTCGAAAGAATTACAAAAACAATTATTCTTAACTATCGAAATCTTGAGCAAAAGAGCGTTCATTAGATTACAATTATCTTGAGTCTTGACAAAAGAGAGTAATTATATGTTATGCAAAACAAGATAGAGTGAGACAGCAATAGTTACCGATTATCTAGAGCGTAACATTATCACATTGTAACATTGTAATTTTATAAGAGATTAACATAACACAAAAGAGTAGGTATCCTAATTGTTTATTTTTAACATTGAGATATTATGCAGTTAAGTTGTTGGTGACCTTAACATGTTTGTAAATGCTGGGCTGTTACAGACAAAATTTTCTATAGAAATAAATTTTTTACAAAATTTTCTATAGAAAAAAAATTTTGAAAAAATTTTCTATAGAAAAAAAAATTTTGAAAAAATTTTCTATAGAAAAAAAATTTTGACAAAATTTTCTATAGAAATAAAATTTTGACAAAATTTTCTATAGAAATAAAATTTTGACAAAATTTTCTATAGAAATAAAATTTTGACAAAATTTTCTAAAGAAATAAAATTTTGACAAAAATTTCTATAGAAATAAAATTTTAACAACATTTTCTATGGAAACGAAATTTTGAAAAAATTTTTTATAGAAATTAAATTAATAGCAAATTCTTTGATCAAAATTTTGAGAAAATATTTTTATATGGCATAGTACCTCACCAATGTCACCACCATAAGGATTAGTTAACCTCCGCTGAAAATATGTCCGATGTTCTCTTCAGGATTGAAACCGAGGCGCTCGGCGTCATAGTTAGACATATCAATCTCCGCGCTACGCTGAAATTAAAAAAAAGACAGAATTTTCAGTAGAAATAAAATTTGGGCAAAGCTGTATCTAAATATAAAATTTATTAAGGAAGAAAATTTTAATAAATTGATATAATTTTCTATACAAACGAAGAATTGGCACAATTTTACATAGAATTTATATGTTGACAAATTTTCCCATAGATTTTTGTTTAGAAAAATTGCAATTACTTCTCACTTTAGCAACTCTGGCAACATGTTCCATTTCCTTGTATTAGTCTTTTTCTTGCGAAACTTATATGGTTGAACCTGTGCGATTCTTTTGGCGATTTTGTGTTCGCAGCTCTTTTTGCTCCTTTTATTACCGTGCTTTAGGTATATTTAATGTTTTTTTTTTTCTAAAGCACATTGACATTTCCATTATGTCAATGAATGAAAATTTGATGCTTTGTGCATTGTAACGACATCTGAGTTGTGTTATTATGATGAATGAACATAAACATGTCAGCCATAAACATGCTTCTATGCCCGTCTTGGTATCATGCTCCTTAGAGAAGTCCAAGGCCATAGCAACCCCTCATTGTTGAGTTTCACGCGTTTATGCAGAAAAATGCTATGGCACGTGTCGTTCGTTTTGACAGTCAGTGGTGATATTGCATTTGTATTTGTAATAATTTAAATATTACATTTGTATTGTTTTATTTGCTTCCCCATATACATGCGCACACCCAAGAACGTAACTTCCAAATTCTCTTTCAAAGCCTGTGTCATAGTCATAAATGTCAGAGGCTGCTGTTCTATTTTTGTACCAATTTTTGGTTAAGCACATTGTCAAGGATATTTTTTTTTCTGTTAATTTTGGGCCATATATCTTTCTTTTCATAACTTTGCGACCTGAAATCTTGTTGTTATGTTTTAATGATTTTGATGAGGGGGAATATTACAAGGAACTCGGAGGCCAACTCTTATAGGATTTATATTTCTTAATAATTTTAGGTAGTTTCTAAGGGCACCGGGACATGCTGTTTTTATAAATTATTTCTAGTATTAAATAGACTTTTTGGAAGTTGAGATAAATATGAATTTGGGAAAGTGAAAAGGGATTTTCGCTCCAAAAATATTATACAAAATGTTAAGAAAAATCTAATTTTTGAAGATAATTTTTTTTATAAAAAACATTTTGTAATATTTTATTTTTGTGTTAAGTTTTAAGAAATTTTATCAAAAAATAAGATTTGAAACATTATTAAAAAATTTAGTTAAAATTTTTTGTAATTTTTTTTAATTTTTTTTTTACTGTATCAACCACAACTAATTTGCGTTTATAGACAACTAGCCGAAGCGGGCCCACTCCACCTGCACCTTCTTTAACTCTCTAATGTTTTTTTAGGGTGGCGACACTTCGCCCTGAATGTGGATATCGAATTCGAGCCACTGTAGCCCATGTCCGCCTATGATGCTGAACGCCTGCGTTCGTATTCTGGTGAGAACATCGAAAAAAAATTTTAAACAGTGGTTATCCCCTCTTAATGCCGGCGAAATTTGAGAGGTACGAAGCCATCATGGTCATGTAAATTCTCTCCAATGAGGTGTCGCACTGCGGCACGCCGTTAGGACTTGGCGTTAAAAAAGGGTCCCTTATCATTGAGCTTAAACTTGAATCGGAAATCACTCATTGATGTGTGAAAAGTTTATCCCTGTTCGGTTCATGGGCAAAATTTTACTCACTCCCAAATGCCTTTCTTTTGAGTCCTATATTGCCACTTTTGAAATATTTCCTGTGTGCGGGGTCGGGGTGGGGTGGCCACGCAGACACTTGGCCCTTAAAGTAAATATTTATATGCTCCATGTCCCATTTTCAAATACATATTGGTATGATTGGTTAATAAGTTCTGTTTAAGGGTGGGGTGGACCCCAGGGTCTTTGTCCCGAAAATCAGCATCAATTTCATACTCTACTCCCCAATAGCTTTTATAGAAGTCACATATTGCAAGGGTCGGTAAATACGTCTGATTAGGAAGGTATTTTGGGGTGGGACGATCCCCAAACACATGGCTCTTCAATTGGATATCAAATGCTTTTTTTTCTCTCAAGCACATTTCTTTGAGTCTAATACTGTCGTGATTCGTCTACCTATCCATTTGCCGGGTTTTGGTTGGCCCACGAAGCACCCGACCCCAACAATAGAAACCATGTTTTTTTTGTAGGTGACTGTAAGAGTGCAGAAAAAAATTCGAAAGACTCGCATTTCCAATCTTCGAGATTTGGTGTTTTTGAAAATTAGGGTAATGAAAAATGCTTTTAAGGGGAGGGATGACATCTCAGACATTTCAACTCAAATATGAAAACGTGCTCCACTCTCAAATCCCTTTAATTTGAGCCCCATATTGCCTTGGTCGGTAGGAGGGTGTTTTGGGACTGGGGCGGCCTCCGGTACTTTGCCCTCAAAATAGCTATCGAATTCGTTCTTTACTCCCAAATACCGTTGATTTGAGCTCCATATTGCCACAATCGGAAATGAAGTTCAGTTTAGAGGGTGCTTGAGGGCGTACCTCCAAATACTTGGCTCCAAAATTGGATATCAGATTTGTTTTCTACTCTCAAATACCTTTCATTTAAGCCTCATATTGTCTTTATGGGTCAATTAACCTATGTGACGTATTTTTAGGAGGAATAGTGCCACCTAGACATGAACGCATATTTTAATGGCATATATGTAATCTACTCCCAAATCCCTTTTATTTGAGTCCCTTATTGCCATGGTCTTCAATTACGCCCATTCGTAGGTATTTGGGGTTGGGGCGACCTCCCATTACTTTATTTTATGCCATATTTGTAATATACTGCCGCATACTTTTCATTTATCCCATATTGACATGAACGTCGAACATATTTGTTTGGAGGAGTTTTGGGGTTAGGGCAGTCCGCTGATTACTTGGACCTAAATTGTAATACGATATTCGTTTTCTAGTCTCCAAAATACCTTTCATTTGATACCCATAGTGTGCCTATCGGTCCACTTTTGGTTTTGGGTGGTGTTTTTGGCTTAAGGGGGAGAGTCCGCCCCCCTTCCGATACCTACAAATTTTAAAGGCCTATGTATCCTTCCAAACACACCTAAACAGTCTGTGAAAATTTTTAAGAAAATCGGTTCAACCGTTTTTGATTCTACGGAACAAACAAATAATCCAAGTTCGATACAATTATGATGGTCATTTGAGACGTTTTTGAGGGGTGGTGTTTTTGGCATAAGGGGGAGAACAAACAAAAAACCAGCATACATTGATTTTTATATATATAAGATTTTGTCAACATTTTATTTCCATAGAAATTTTTCTGAAACATTATTTTTTTAAAAAATTTAATTTTCATAGAAAACTTTCTAAAAAAAATTTTTTCATAGAAAATTTTCTAATTTTTTTTTTTATAGAAAATTTTCTAAAAAATTTTTATTTTTATATAATTTTGCCAACATTTTATTTCATTAGAAAATTTTTGTTAAAATTTTATATTTTAATAAATTCAGAATTTTATTTCTATAAAATTTTGGAATTTTTTTTTTTTTTGGAAATTTTGTGCTTTGCGATTATTTTGTCAAAATTTTGTTTTTCTAACATTTTTTCCAACCTGTAGTTTTACTGAAAATTTTAAAAAAGAGTAATTTCTATAAATATTTTGTCTAAAATTTAATTCAATAGAAAAAATTTGTCAAAATTCCATTTAAATAACAATTTCTGTCAAAATTGAATTTTATAAGAAATTTTCAAAGTTTTAGTTTTATGGAAAATTTTATTTCTATGGGAAATGTTTTTATCATTTTGTAGGAAGTTTTGTCAAAATTTTATTTCTATTTTAAATTTTCACTTGTATAAAAAAAATTTGTAAAAATTCCATTTCAATAGAAATTTCGTAAAAAGTGTCTATAGAAAATTTTGTCAAAATTTCATTTTTATATGATTTTGTCAAAGTGTAATTCAATACAAAATTTTGTTAAATATTGTTGTTATAAAATAAAATAAATATTTTGTCAGAATTTTATTTCTGTAAGAAATTTTGCCAAAATTTATTTTCCATAGAAAATTTATAAAATATTTTGTCAAAAATTTATTCCCATACACAATTTTGTCAAAATTTTACTAAAAAAATAAAATTAATTTTTATAGAAATCCTTTCTTTATGGAAAAATTAATCAATATTTTATTTCTATAGAAAATGTTATAATTTATTTTAGAATTTTAAACGATTTTAGGATTTTTTCGTAGTTTTATTTCCAAAATGTTGCCAAACTTTTATTTCTATAGCAAATTTTGTTAACATTTTATTTCCATAGAAAATTTTGTTCAAATTTTATTTTTATAAAAAATTTTCTCTCAAAATAATTAACTTTAAAGTTTCCTTTAGATTCTTAGTACTTGTCCATTGTTAAAATATTTCAAAATTCTAAGTAACTGCCATTATATATCTGTCCATGATATCTTCCTGTGTTTGCTCATTTTTTTGTGGCAAATTTGATAGCCCATCCAAGCTCTAGCATTTATAGATATTTCACCTATTTCCATAGGCCATTTTCTTTGTAAACTGCCTTTTTTAGGGCACGTTTTCATTGAGTTACCCTCTTCAATCCTCTTCCAAGAAAAACCCTCCAACGCAAAAAATCCCAAACTGATAACAGAAGTATAAGGAAAAACAGGACATAAAATATCCATTAATATTTTATGCAACTAATCTACATTGGTGTAATGTTCCTTGCATGATTGAATTTGAAAAGGTCAATCCATATCAAAAGTGAAAGTTTGGCAGGTCAATGAACCTTTCGCAAAAGAGAATAAAAAGTCCTAGTTATGGGTTTGATAAATTCAATACCTAATGACAGCCGATATGCATTAATGTGTGTGAGTGTGTGTGTGTGTGTGAATGTATGCTCATTTAACTATATTGAGATGAATGGGGTAAAATGACACCGCCGATCCCACACACACACACACACACACACTCAAGCTATTAAAACCAGTTAACGGTCATTGGAATAGCCACAGGAAACAACGAGCCATCAGAGCCGACGCCATACTCTCATGCCCCAAGACGTTGTTTTACTGGGTTTTATTAAAAGTACACACGAAATGCAAACATTTCGATGAAAGTTTATGAGAGAAGTGAGGGTGTATATGGGGCATTTCATAAAAAAAACTAACAATCATCAAAAAAAAAAAAACTAATAAAAAGGCATTAAGTTCGGCCGGGCCGAACTTTGGATATTCAGCACTTCGGGTATATATGTAAACCACCTTTCGTCAAAATCCGGTGACCTCATGCCCCATAGCGACATTAACGACTCGGATGTCGAAAAGCCTAATATAAGTAACTGTGTCAAATTTCGGTAAAATCGAATTATAAATACACCTTTTATGGGGCCAAGATTTTAAATCGAGATATCGGTAGCTATATCCAAATCTGCATCGATTTGGGCCAAGTTTCAAAAAAAAATTCGAAAAGCCTAACACAATTCACTGTCCCAAAATTTCGGCGAAATCGGACAATGAATGCAAATTCCGCAGGGACATTAAATGGTCTAATAAATTCAAGTCACTAGCTTCCACATAAACCGATCTTCCGATTTGACTGAAGTTTTGCACATGGTGTTCTGTTATGACTTCCAACAACTGTGCGAAGTACGGTCCATATCTGTCGAGAACCTGATACAGCTCCCATATAAACCGATCACCCGGTTTGGCTTCTTGAGCCCCTGGAAGCCGTATTTTATGTCGATCTAGCCATGTCCGTCCGTCCGTCTGTCCGTCCGTCCGTCTGTCCGTCCGTCTGTCTGTCCGTCCGTCCGTCCGTCTGTCCGTCCGTCTGTCTGTCCGTCCGTCTGTCCGTCCGTCTGTCCGTCCGTCTGTCCGTCCGTCTGTCCTCCCGTCCGTCCGTCTGTCTGTCGAAAGCAAACTAACTTTCGAAGGAGTATAGCTAGCCGCTTGGGATGGGCCATATCGGTACATGTTTTGATATAGCTGCCATATAAACCGATCTAGGGTCTTGACTTCTTGAGCCTCTAGAGGTCGCAATTCTTATCCGATTGGAATGAAATTTTGCACGACGTGTTTTGTTACAATATCCTACAACTATGCCAAGTATGGTCCAAATCGGTTCATAACCTGATATAGCTGCCATATAAACCGATCTTGGGTCTTGACTTCTTGAGCCTGTAGAGGGCGCAATTCTTATCCGATTGGAATGAAATTTTGCACGAGGTGTTTTGCTATGACTTCCAACAACTGCGCTAATTAAGGTTCAAATCGGTCAATAACCTGATATAGCTGCCATATAAATCGATTTTGGGTCTTGATTTCTTGAGCCTCTAGAGGGCGCAATTCTTATTCGATTGGAATAAAATTTTGCACGAGGTGTTTTGCTTTGACTTCCAACAACTGCGCTAAATTAGGTTAAAATCGGTCAATAATGTGATATAGCTGCCATATAAACCCATTTTTGGTCTTGACTTCTTGAGCCTCTAGAGGTCGCTTTTATCCGATTTGCCTGAAATTTTGTACGACGGTTTCTCTCATGACCATCAACTACTAGTTTATTAGGGTCTGAGTCGATCTATAACCTGATGCAGCTCCCATATAAAACAATCTCTCTATTTATTTCTTGAGCCCCCAAAGGGCGCAATTCTTATTCGAATTGGCTGACATTTTACACAGGTCTCCAACATATAATTTAATTGTGATTCGAACCGGACCATATCTTGATATCGCTCTAATAGCAGAGCAACTCTTTTCTTTGAACCTTTTTTGCCTAAGAAGTGATGCTGGGAAAAAAACTCGACAAATGCGATCCATGGTGGAGGGTATATAAGATTCGGCCCGGCCGAACTTAGCACGCTTTTTTAATTGATATAGAAATTTTGTATAGAAATAAAATTTTATAAAATTTTCAATAGTTCTTGGTTAGTGGACTTGATTGTCCTTGAATAGTCTTTTAACTAAATCCTCAATAATTCCTGAAAAATATTTTTGACAAAATTGCCTGTAGAAATAAAATTTGTCAAAATATAGAAATAATATTTTTACACCATTTTTTCATAGAAATCAAATTCATTTGAATTTCTCTTTGAATGCTCCATACAGCGATATTTGTTTGTTTTACATTTTTTCTCATACAACTAGAAATCAAGCAGCGATGGAGGGTGAGAATGGGTAGCGGAGAGCAGCCAAAGTTGCTTTTGTATACACTTAGACGAGGGGCGTGAATGTATGTGCGTGCGTTTTGCTCTCTCAGTAGTGTGATGAGTGTATGTGTCTGTAAGTTTGTATGCAAGGGAATTGGGTTGTTAAACGCGCCATAGAATATTACCGGAATGTTTTGAAAGAACGCTTGGTTACCTCGACATAAAAATGTGTGAAAAATGTGAATGGAAATCTCGTTTTTTATGACTATAACATATTTTTTGTTTCCACACACATTCGCACACTCTGATTCAGACAAAACGAAAATGAAACATTTTCGTCCTTTTCTTTGAAAAGAATACCCCAAAACTGTGAATGTGTACGTGGGCACCTTATTTTGTATTCTGGAGGGTGCACAAAAACACAAAATAAGAAAAAACGAAAACGAAGCTGAAAAGAAAACATCACGAAACCAAAGAAATGGTGAAATTGTTTGGAATAACTTTTGGCGGTTGAATAGGAAGGTGGAAAAGTGTGGGGGGGGGGGCGGGTGAGGTGTAGGAGGTCATGGGTTAGTTGGTGGATAAGAAGTGATTTTTGTATGAGTAGAAGAACTAATTAACTTAAAACATCACTTAAAAGAAGAAAGACAATTATGTCGTAAAAAAAGACGAGAAAAAAAATACATTTTCTAGAACAGCCTGAGCAAAGACCTTTTGTAAAAAAAACCAACAAACACCGATAAACACACATACGCACTCACTCTCTTGCACAGAGAATAAAAGCGGCAACCTTACATTCATATACTTGGCTGCACCAGAAAAAAAGGAAACGTACGTGAATATGGGATTTGTGTGTTTTTTTTTTTTTTTTTTTTTTTGCTTTTGAAAAGCCCAAGATGAACTTCTAGACTAGGTTAAGTGCCATTTCATAAGAAACTATCTGCATTGTATACAAATGGGGGGAATTAAAAACAACTTTTGATAAAGGCGGGAGTTTGTATGAAAAGAAAAACAAAATCGTCCAACAAAAGGTAGATGGAAAATTTTCAAGAAAAGAAAAAAACATAAAAGGCTTTTCTCACTAAAGGCAAGAGAAAATAAAGATATAATTTTTTTTTGTTTTTTGTTGGTAAAAGGATTGATAACACCAAGCAACAACAAAATAATCGGATAGAGTTTCTTTGTAACCTAATAATGACGAATGGGCATAAAGATAACCAAGTCGAATTTTAACCGGGCCGAATTTTATATACCCTCCACCATGGATCGCATTTGTCGAGTTCTTTTCTCTTCTTAGGCAAAAAAGGCGTAAAAGAGTTGCTTTGCTCTTAGAGCGATATCAAGATATGGTCCGGTTCGGACCACAATTAAATTAAATGTTGGAGACCTGTGTAAAATGTCAACCAATTCGAATAAGAATTGCGTCCTTTGGGGGCTCAAGAAGTAAAATAGAGAGATTATTTTATATGGGAGCTGTATCAGACTATAGACCTATTCAGACCTTAAAAAACACGTATGTTGAGGGTCATGAGAGGATCCGTCGTACATAATTTCAGGAAAATCGGATAATAGCGACCTCTAGAGGCTCAAGAAGTCAAGACCCAAAATCGGTTTATATGGCAGCTATATCATATTATTGACCGATTTGAACCTTATTTAGCACAGTTGTTGGAAGTCATTACAAAAGACGTCGTGCAAAATTTCATTCCAATCGGATAAGAATTGCGCCCTCTAGAGGCTCAAGAAGTCAAGAGCCAAGATCGGTTTATATGGCAGCTATATCAGGTTATGAACCGGGTTAAACCATACTTGGCACAGTTGTTGGATAACATAACAAAACACGTCGTGCAAAATTTCATTCAAATGGGATAAGAATTGCGCCCTCTAGAGGCTCATGAAGTCAGGACCCAAGCTGTCTTAGAAAAATTCTATCTCGAGTAAGGAAAGAGTTATTCTAATGAAATTTTAATTTAAATTCACGTTTATTCACCTAACAGTCATAAAATATTCTAAAATGTTTATTTTTGTTGTAAAAACATAGTGGCCCAGAAAATAAAAGGAAAACTTATTGTTTATTATTTTTAAAAATTTTTATAAAAAAAATGATTCGTACATATTATGTAAAATTTTCTCTGAGTGTGGGTTCGAACGTCGAGAGAAGATGTACGAGCTAATCTGGAAGAATTTGATGAGTGTGGAACAGTTAAGGTTTAGTAAGTGCTCTGTGAATTGTTGGGTTAACGTCACACCTAAAGTGTACTCAGTTGTCGAGAGAGGAGCAGACCGTAAGAAATTGGCAATTTGCTGGGACAAATATTATGGTAGATTTAGAGAATACAACAGACCAGAAGCTTTTCTGCCAACAGGTCGACAGCGTTAACGGGGTTTGGAAAAGTTTCACTCGAAAACTTATAATCAAACCAAGACGTTGGTAGAAGACAGTTGTAACAGAGCATAGAAGACGGAGAGAAGAATCTAATGGGGCTCTTGATGAATTACCATTTGGCAGAACATGACGGACCAGACCTGTGAACAGAGTGTCAAGAGTTTATGGTGACAGACATTACGGTAAGAGAAGCCATAAAATGTTTTCCGCCATTTAAGTCGCCTAGCTTAGTTATCAATATCTAGATGTTGCTTCGCTGGTGCAGATGAGAGATCTGGGGATCCGTCTTGTTCTTGTTGAAGCTGGGCAGTTTTTCCTGTTTTTGTTTTCCGTTGCCTTGTGGTGTCGATCATCTATGAGGGAGCCGTGTTTGTGTTGGGTCCCTATTGGGGCTGAATTGTGCTGTGAGCAATGCGACACAATTGAGAGCTGCCATATCCTGTTTTTTGTGGTGTATTGTGCTCTATGTTTGTTTTTGAGTAAACGTTGTATGCTGACAGGAGGGTGGTTTAGGTGAAGTTTTCTCTTTACATAGTTGAGCAGTGTAGAATAATTTGGAGTTTAGCTGGCAGAATTTATTTAGCTTTTTCAACCGGAGGGCGAGATCTTTAGATCCGAAGTTTTTTTAAATAGTTCCCCGCGACTATACTTAGAGGTGAACAAATACGAAATGCACATGGTTGTGTTGGTAGACGCATTGTATTTTTGATGGTAGAAATCTGCGTGAGGACATGGACCTTCCTTTTATAATTTAAGATATCATTGTTATAAAAAAAATTTCGTTCAGTATAAATGTTAAATCTAATAACGTGTATCTTTTTGTTTCTTTCTAGGTAAGCGATATAACTGATTAAGCATGCTTAGACTAAAAGATCAACAGTCAAGAATGAGTTTATTGAAAATGTTTATGTGAAAAGGTATGTAAGTATGCAAAAAATGTCCTAGTTTTTAATGAAACTATAACACCTGTCAGATTCGTATTCTACACCCATACACACACCTGTTGTTCTAGTATCACATTGTACCGATAAGCCTTCGTTTTCGCTGCAGTTTTGTTTTGGGTCTGGTTCGGCCTCTTACACATTGTCCCAAATTTAGATTTTAGACTCCTTTTCCCATCTAAAATACCTTTAATTTGAATCCCATATTGTCCCGATGGGTCTACGCATCCCTTTAAAAGAGTTCTTGGGTAGGACAGGCGTCCCTCAGACACTGTGAGCCAAATGTTTATATCAAGAACGTGCCTTGCTTTCAAATACCTTTCATTTGATACCCACATTGTCGCAATTGGCGTCATGACAGTGGGCCCCAAATAATTGCGCCCCAAAATGAAAATGAAACCAGTAAGGAAGGGCAAAAGTCGGGCCCTACACCTACCCTATAAGTACAATGTGGGGGCTGTATCCAATTCTAAACCAATTTTGAAGGTTCTCGGTGGATGTTTTCAGAAGGGTTATTAAAACAACCGTATTACATTTCGAGCATATGTTCAAACTTGACAAATGACAACATTATTGCAAATTAGCAAAAATCTGACGAACATATATATGGGAGCTATATCTAAATATTATCCGATTTTGAGCAAACTTCTCTGATATTGTGGTAGTCGATTTTGACCGAACTTCATAGATATTGTGGAAGTCGTCGGGTTGTACAATCTTTTGGGAAGATTGGTCGATAAATTCGCTTGCAGTGGCTCTAGGAGCGAAAATCGGGCGATATATATATATATATATGAGAGCAATATCTAAATCTGAACCAATTTTCATGAAATTGACTAGTAATATCGAGAGTCTAGAGAAGATCCTTCCTAACAAATTTCAAGAGAATCGCTTAACAAATGACAATTTTATTGCAGTATTACTGCAAATCGGACGAATATATATATGGGAGCTATATCAAAATCTGAACCGATATTTTCCAATTTTCATAGGCTTCGTCTCTAGGCCGAATGACATGCCTATACCAAATTTGAAAACGATCGGATGTAAATTGCGACCTGTAGATTGTACACAAATTAACATGGACAGACGGACATAGCTAAATCGAATCAGAAAGTGATTCTGAGTCGATCGGTATACTTATCAATAGGTCTATCTCTCTTCCTTTTGGGTGTTATAAACAAATTCACTAAGTTATAATACCCTGTACCACAGTCGTGGTGTAGAGTATAAAAAACCTTGAATTTGGGGTGATTTTTCTTTAGGAAAACTGTCCCCCAACAAAAACAACCCAAAGTATGCAAATGCGCCCCAAAAATAAATGCAATTCGCGCCCCAATATTGGGTTTAAATAGCGATTTTGAATTTGCGGTGTTTTTTTCATAATGCAATTTTAGCCCAAAAACACCAACATGAAAATAGACCCTTAAGTGTGAATAATTACCCCAAATATTTTGTTGTTCTTTTCGGAGTATATTTGAGGTGTATTTAGAGGCGCATAGGTTATCATGTCCGCATATGACGCCGAAAGTCTGGGTTTAAAAAGCCCTAAATTTGGGGTGATTTTTCATTAGGAAAACTGACCCCCAACAAAAACACCCCAAAAATAAATGCAATTTGCGCCCCAATATTGGGTTTAAATAGCGATTTTGAATTTGCGGTGTTTTTTTCATAATGCAATTTTACCCCAAACACCAACATGAAAATACACCCTTAAGTGTGAAAAATAAGCCCAAATTAATTGTTGTTCTTTTCGGTGTATATTTGAGGTGTATTTAGAGGCGCATAGGTTATCATGTCCGCCTATGACGCCGAAGGTCTGGGTTTAAATCCTGGCGAGAAAATCAGTAAAATTTTCAGTTGTGGTTACCCTCTTACTAATGCTGGTTACATTTGTGAGGCATCGTGTCATGTTAAACTTCTCTACCAAGTGGCTCTATGCGGCACACCGGCCGTATTCGGCATAAAATGGAGGCTCCTTGTTGCTCCATTGAGCTTAAATCTTTAATCGGACTGCACTCATTGATATGAAAGAAGTATTCCCTGTTGCCAATTTTAAGCCAAATTGAAAGAAGAGTAACATTTTTATACCCTCCATCATAGGGTGGTGGTATACTAATTTCGTCATTCTGTTTGTAACACCTTGAAATATGCGTCTGAGACCTCATAAAGTATATATTTTCTTGATCGTCAGGTCATTTTAAGTCGATCTAGCCATGTCCGTCCGTCCATCCGTTTTTTTTTCCCACATATACTTTTTTTTTTAGTGTAGGTCGGTTGGGATTGTAAATGGGCCAAATCGGTCCATGTTTTAATATAGCTGCCATATAAACCGATCTTGGGCCTTGACTTCTTGAGCCTCTAGAGGGCGCAATTCTCTTCCGATTTGGCTGAAATTTTGCACGTGGTGTTTCGGCATCACTTCCAACCAAGTATGGTTCAAATCCGTCTTTAACCTGATATAGCTGCCATATAACCCGATCTCCCGATTAGATTTCTTGAGCTTCTAGAGGGCGCAATTCTTATCCAGTTTGGCTGTAATTTTGCACATAGTGTTGAGGAATAACTTCCAACAACTTTGCAAAGTATGGTCTGTTTAAATCTATCCGTAAATTGATGTAGCCGCCATATAAACTGATCTCCCGATTAGACTTCTTGAGCTTCTAGAGGGCGCAATTGGTTGAAATTTTGTATATGTCGTTTTGGTATGACTTGCAACAACTATGCCAAATATGGTCTAAATCGGTTGTAACCCGATATAGCTGCCATATAAACCAAACCCCCTAATTTAACACACTGAGCCACTGTTGGCCGCAATGTTTACTCGATTTGCCTAGAATTGGAGAGGTGGTGTTTTTCTGACTTCTAACAGCCATTACATGTACGGCCCATATCGGTCAATAACTTGATGTAGCTCATATAAATTTTGAAAAAGTCATTCAAAGCACTTGACCAATGCGATCCATGTTGGAGGGTATATAAGATTCAATGCGGCCGAACTAAGCACATTGTTACTTGATTTTGTTGATACCTTTTGTTTCAAATTTGATAAGATTTAACCTAAATTGTTGTTTCTGCAGTAAAGTAAATACATTTGAACGCCAAAAATGATGAAATTGGACCCCAAGTAAAATGAAAATGTGCCCCTATAGAATTTACCCCCAATTTAATGGGAAAAGTTCAGATTAACTTGAAGAAACCCCAAATTGGCCCCAAAAGCTGCATGAAAAAGGTCCCAAAAAGACGAAAAAGGACCCAAAAGTTTTGTGTTTCTTCTCTATATACCTGTTTTGGACATCCTTTGATTTTGGTTTTAGGTTTAGATATGGTGTTTTCAAAAATTATGTTAAGGGGGAGGTTTTGCCCCCTTTGCGGATTTAAAAAATATGGTACCCTATTTTCACCGACGCACAGTGGTATTGAATTCGGTAAGAAATGCCGTTTCAGAACGGAAAGATATAACTAAGGATGGTTGAGCTGAGGTGTTAACGAGATCATGTGTTATATGATAAGGCTCTAGGTAGTCCGGGCATCTATTGGAAGGCCCCTAAAGTTGGTCACCTCGGCAAATCGAAAATGTTCGGTATATCACATCTTCTTGTAGTCCGATTTCAATTACTATGCTACAGGGCATTATGATCCAGTGCATTTGTTTGCAACACAGTATGAGGAGAGATAGACCCATTGATTCGATTTAGCTATGTCCGTCTGTCTGTCCTTTAGTATGTCCGTCAGTCCTTGTTGATTTGTGTACCATGTCGAGATCGCAATTTTCAGCCGATCGTCTTCAAATTTGGCGCAGGCATCTAGTTTTGCCTATAGACAAAGCCTATTCAAATTGCAAAAACTGGCTTAGATTTGGATATAGCATCCATATATATATTCGTCCGATTTGAACTAATATTGCAATATTGTGAGCCGTAATTTGAAACCAATTATCACGATATTTGGAACGAAGAGTTCTCTTACGATTGCTGACAATGCAAGAAATTTCATAGTAGTCGGCTCTCCATTAGATATACAAAGCTCCCATATAAACTTATCGCCCGACTTTCACTTATAGAGCCTTTCCAACCACATTTACTAACCCATCTTGTCAAAATTTGGCACAAGACTTTCTTCTACGACTACCGGTTCAAGTACAGATATAGTTCCCAAATATATTTCAGTCTAATTTTGACTAATACTGCAATATTTTGGTTATTGGTTAACTTTGCCTCACAAAACTGGGTACGAAGGTTTTTTAAGACTCTCCATATCACTGATTGTTAAGAAAATTATTTATATTTGTGCCGTAAAAACATTAGACATTCTTACACTGGTGTGTATATTTATTCATAATTCCTCCCTATATGTATATTTTTAAATATGCGTGCTTTCTCTGCAGCCAATTAGGCTTCAAAATAGCTTTTATCTTGTTATCTGGGTGTTTAAGGTAAACATTCGACCATGCATTCAACCTAAAGGCACCTAAAACCTTATGCGAGTATATATTAATATATGCTATTTGTTCTTTCAAAGACCACACATATGAAAATATAAACACGCGCGCACGCACCCATACACAAAGTGTGGTAAAAACATAAAAACGCACACATAAATAAATACAGAATCTTCAACAAAGCCAAAGTGGATTGGCCCATTAAAAATATAACAACGGCAACAAATAACAAAACTAAAAAGGAGAAGAGCACACAAAAACACCTACACACAAACACACACATGCATGCATGCATGCATGTGGAGTGTAAGGGGAGAATGAATGAAAGAAAAATCAATAACAATTTCATTAATGAAGTTTTATATCGACCATATAAAACATGATTCCTTTTAAATGTGTTGAAGTGTGTGAACGGTAGATCGTATATACATGTGTACATTCATATGTGTGTTGCCATGTGTGTGTGTACGTGTGCATTGCTAAGTGGCAATACATGCGTCACCATTAGTTTGTGTGTCCCATATGTCTATGGGGGTTATGGGTAGGCATGCCAAGTGGAGAGAGAGGGAGAGAGAGAGCGAGAAAATATTGCATGCGTGTAAGTGGTAACACATGAACCTGTTCTGCGTGCTTTTATGTCCGTAACTGTGACTGTGAATGCGGGCCCATTGGCTGCGTTTCTTTTATGAATGTTTTGTATGTTTACTGTATGACTCTCTGTGTGAGTATAATATCTGTTATAACACATAAGTGTGTGTGTGTGTGCTGGTACGTATGGGATATGTTGATTTATGTTGATCAAAGTCTCCCACCCATAAATTGCAATTAATTGTAACTTTATTTAATTAATTAAACACCGCTGCCATCGACTGCAGGCAAATAATACCAATGAATGAGAGCACTCGAATAGTAAATACCTACACACACACACACATGCATACGAATTACACAGCCTGCCTGCATGGTCGCCTATGTGTGTGATACATTAATATGAACATTAACTTTGTTTCCCGGTGATTAAACAACAAAATCAGCCACATTTCTTGAATGTTAATAAATGACAATGGTGCTGTTGAAAGCTAGGGAGAGTCCATAGCGAAAGGTGGAGTAGGGAAACGAATGGATGGAGTAAGTTTGCAAGGCAACTAATTAGCCATCGACCAGGCATATGGTCATAAATTTACAAAGGTAACAGAGATTTTTATACCCACCACCATAGGATGGGGGTATACTAATTAAGTCATTCAGTTTGTAACAACTCGAAATATGGGTCTGCCATCCCATAAAGTATAGATCGTCTTGGCATTTAAAGTTGATCTAGCCATGTCCGCCCGTGCGTCCGTCTGTCGAAATCACAATAGCGGTAAGCTAGCCGCTTGAAATTTTGCAGAGATACTTTTTATTGACAATGGTCGTTGAGGATTGCTGATGGGCCATTTGAGTTTAGATTTGAATATAGCCCCCATATAAACCGATCCTCCGATTTGACTTCTTAAGCTCCTAGAAGCCTTAATTTTCATTAGTTTTGGATGAAATTTGGAACAAAGTCTTGAGTAATGACTTCCAACATCCATGCCAAGTATGATCAGAATAGGTCAATAAACAGATATAGCCCCCATATAAACCGCTAGCTGGATTTGACATTTCAGCCCTTGAAAGCCTCAAATTTCATCAGAATTGGCTGAAATTTGGCACAAAGACTTGAGTTATGACTTTCAACATCCATGTCAAGTAAAACATGATTATAGATTCGATTTTAGGTTACAATAAGATCAGAAAAAAATTTTCGCTTAAGTCGCCCAACCTGTCTTCGAGATCTGGCATTTTTAACATTGTGGTAGGGGTAGGGTCCGCAATACGATACCGCTACGATAGTGGTTGAACGCGTACGGTCAACTGCTTCAAATTTTACACAGATACTTCTTATAAGTGTAGATCTTCGGGGAGTGCAAATGGGCCAAAGTCGCAGTTGTTGTCCCATTGAGGTTTTGCACATAGTGTTCTGTTACGATTTCCAAAATCGTGACAGGTATGCTTCGAATCGGTTTATAGCCTGATAATGGTCCCATATAAACCGATTTCCTGATTTGACATATTGAGCCCCCCTTGAAACTGAAATTCATATTTGATTGTGCTGAAATTTTGCACCTAGTGCATTGTGGCTAGTCTTAGGACTTTTGACAGTGGTATGGAATTTTTCTCCAGAGCAGACAATATCTTGATATAGGCCCCATATAGACCGATCTTCCGATTTAAGATCTAAGGCCCAGAGAAGCCGCATTTCTTACCCAATTGCGCTGCAATTTGGTATAGTGAGTTGCCTAAGTACCCTTGACATCGTTATCGAATATGGTCTACAATAGATTGGATAGTATCATGATATAGCCCTCATGTTGACCGATTTAAGGTCTCGGGCCCATAGAATCCTCTTTTATTATCTGATTGCGCTGCAATTTGGCATTGTGGATTGTCTAAAGACCCTCAAAATCGATATCAAATATGGTCTAGATCAGACTACATCATGATTTAGCCCAAATATAGACCGATCTCCTGATTTTGGGTCTAGGGTCTAAAGAAATCGCTTTTATTACCCGATTACAATGAAATTTGACATAGTGAGTTGTTGAGGACCCTCGACATCGATATCGAATATGGCCCAGATCCGATAATGCCCTAATATAGACCGATCTCCCTATTTAAAGTCTTTATTATCCAATTATGCTGCAATTTGGTATAGTGTGTTGTTTAAGGACGCTCGACATCGGTATCAAACCTGGTCCTGACCAGACAAATCCTTGATATTGCCCCCATGTACACCCGTCTTCTTCTAAGGCCCATAAAAGCCGTATTTATTACTCGATTACGCTGCAATTTGGCCTACTGAGTTGTGTTAGGATCCTCGACAATTTTAGAATCCTAGCTGCTTACTGGGATCTGTTGCCTTTACAATCGGTCCTTGGACCCATAGTGCTGTTCCTCCATCATCACCCTTATGCTAAATGTAATATAAAAGTATACCCCATCCACCATAGGATGGGCTGAAATTTTACTGAGGTGTTTTGTTTTGACTTCTGACAACTGGGACAAAAAAAAGTCCAAATTGGTACATAACCTGATATAGCTGCCATATAAACCGATCTCCCGATGTGACTTCTTGATCCTCCCGAAGGCGCAATTACTACCCGATTTGGTTGAAATTTTCCAAGTGGCGGTTTGTTATGGCTGTCTACAATTCAGGTGAGTATGCTCATATTCATCCCTAGACTGCTATATTTGGCATATAAACCGATCTCGGGTCTTGACTTCTTGGACCCCTATATGGCGCAATTATTATCTGACTAGCCTGAAATTTTGCATGAGTTGTACTTTGTTTTAATTTCAAACAACTGTGCCAAGTATGCTCAAAATCGTTCCATAACTTGATATAGCTGCAGTATAAAGCAGTCTCCCGGTTAGACTACTTTTGACTCTAGAGGGCGCATTAATTATCCGATTTGGGATTTTATCCTTCTGTTATCCCTATGGCCGCTCATTCCATTCACAACTGCGCCAAGTATGGTGCAATTCCTTCCATAACTTGATATAGCTGTCATATAAACCGGTCTCCCGGCCCGAATACGTTTGGCTCTAGAGGGCGCAGTTATAATCCGTTTTGGCTGAAATTAGTAACGTGGCATTTTTGTAGGACTTCTAACAGCCAGGACAAATAGGGTCCATATCCTTCGATAACTTGATACAGTTCCTTTATAATTGAAAAAGTCTTTCTATGGTGGGGGCATATAAGATTCGGCTTAGTCGAACTTTACCTGCTTTTCCAAGTTTTATTTCAGTATTGACCCGGTTGGTCTGCTTGTCATTTTTTGGTGTGTTTTAAGGGAACCTTTTGGTCCCTTATTATTCGTACACTACTTTGGATGTATAGTTCACTTTAGTTCATTTGAATCCCATATTGTCCCTATTGGTCCAAAGATAAACCACTGAAAACCCACAGTCATGCCCAATTATCCGAATTCAGCATTATCCCGAAAACTTGTATTGAGAAGCTAATAATAAAAAAATTTGTCCAGAATTTTCGCTTTTGAACCACTCCGTGTCATGGGGAATATACCAATCTAAGTATGACATTGACCTTTTTTAAAATGATGTTTCTTGTGAATGCAACTGAAATTTGAAAGAAAAATCTTCTTCGGTTAGGCATGTGGTATTAGTAATTTTATTTTCTAAGTGGTAATTGACCAGGGTGGCGTATGTTTAGATGAAACAAAACGCAAATATAACTCATACGAACTGGTGTTCGATATTATAGAAATTTTGTTGCATATCCAAAATGGCAATTTTCATTAAATTATACGAGGGTGGTTTCAAGATTTTTCAAACTTATCAGGAAAATATAAGAAAATTTGGGAAAATAGTTTTTCCTTTGAGCTTATATATACCATGCTCGAAGCAGGGCAAATACACACTATTGCTCTTTATTATTTACCTATGATTATTATATCATGTTTTGTAAATAATGCGCATATGTGTTACTGTGCCCATCATTACTTCAAACTTCTCAACTGTATGCCAGTCAAAAAATTTTTCAGTTTAGTAATTTTGTCCTTTTGAGCTATGAATTTTCCACAAACATCGAAATATCCCCAGCCATAAGAGAGTGAGCAAATAAAATCCCTTGCCATCTATGTCATCTTGTCAAGCGTCGTAGAATTTACGACTATTGTTTTTGTGTATTTACGGTTTGTTATCTTTGAATGTCCTGCTTGTCAAATACCCTTGGAAAATATCCGGTAAAAAACAAAGACCAATTTTACATCACTCACAGTCACATTGTCTGCTAGTACCAATTTCTCCGCCATTGCCCTCTTCCATACTCTTACCTCTTTTCCTCTCCATCTATCTTCGAACCAAAAAACAATAGATTTTGACTTATAACTTGAAAGCGGGTTTAGCTATTCATCTATTCCAGTTTTGTGTGTGTTTTGGCATGGCTTTTATCCTTCTGTTATCCCTATGGCCACTCATTCCATTCACTGTCGCTATCGTCTGTCTTGTTGTGTCACATTTGGTGTATGAGCAGAGAAAAATTTATTGCCACAATTTATCTAAAAATGATAAGAAGCCAGTTAGTCACACACACACACATACACACACACGTGCATACATATAAACCTGCATAGATTGCATAACAAATACATTGAGTGATAAGAAATTCTATTTTTATTTCGTTTAGGTTTTTGTTAGAAATTTATGACGATGTGTTTGTTAGCTTTGAAACATTATTTGTCCAGTGTTGGACATTTTACATATGTGTCGTTGTTGTGTTTTGGGAGTATAAATCCAACATAGACCATCAATAAGGAATCATAAAATGCAAGGATGTTGAACTTTTTTTTGATTGGAGGGATTTAATGATTTGTTCACCCAAAAGATGAGATGTCATGAATTGACATATAACAGTGAAGGAGCTTTTTTTAAACATATGGTTTTATGGTTTAAGTTTTGTTGTTTTTACGGATATGGTGGAGAAAAATAAAAAACTCTAAAGTGATTGAAAAGTAAAAATAACGTTTACTGTTCATCAAAATAATTTTTTTTTTTATCAGCCGAAACCCAATCTTTCCAGAACAGCCCGAATTTTTCAAACATATTCATGTAAAGCGATTTAACTTTTCGCCGTAAAATAGGCAACAGTTTCCATTTTAACTTAAAACTAGTATAACATGTCTTAAGAAAGTAACACCATACCCAGAACATTATTTGTTATACCCTCCACCATAGGATGGGGGGTATACTAATTTCGTCATTCTGTTTGTAACTACTTGAAATATTCGCCTGAGACCCCATAAAGTATATATATTCTTGATCGTCGTGACATTTTATGTCGATCTAACCATGTCCGTCTGTCTGTCGAAAGCACGCTTACTTCCGAAGGAGTAAAGCTAGCCGCTTGAATCGGTCCATAACCTGATGTAGCTGCCATATAAACCGATCTTATGTCTTGACTTCTTGAGCCTCTAAAGTGCGCAATTCTTATCCGATTGGAATGAAATTTTGCACAACGTATTTTGTTATGATGTCCAACAACTGTGCCAAGTATGGTTCAAATCGGTTCATGGCCTGATATAGCTGTCATAAAAGCCGATCTTGGGTCTTGACTTCTTGAGCCTATAGAGGGCGCAATTCTTATCCGATTTGAATGAATTTTACTACGAAGTATTTTGTTATGATATGCAACAACTGTGCCAAGTATGGTTCAAATCGGTTCATAACCTGATATAGCTGTCATATAAACCGATCTTGGGTCTTGACTTCTTGAGCCTCTAGAGGGCGCAATTCTTATCCGATTTGCCTGAAATTATGTACGACGGATCCTCTCATGACCATCAACATACGTGTTTATTATGGTCTGAATCGGTCTATAGCCCGATACAGCTCCCATATAAATCCATCTCCCGATTTTACTTTCTGAGCCTCTAAAGGGCGCAATTCTTATTCGAATTGGTTGACATTTTACACAGGTCTCCAACATATAATTGAATTGTGGTCCAAACCGGACCATATCTTGATATCGCTCTAATAGCAGAGCAAATCTTTTCTTATATCCTTTTTTGCCTAAGAAGAGATGCCGGGAAAAGAACTCGACAAATGCGATCCATGGTGGAGGGTATATAAGATTCGGCCCAGCCGAACTTAGCACGCTTTTACTTGTTCAAATTTAACATAGAAATAAAATTTTGAATATTACAAATTTTTAAGATATAACATAAAACAAAACAAAATAAATTAAAATAAAAAAAATACAATAAAATTAAATAATGTAAAATAAAATGCAAACAAAAATCAAAATAAAAAAATAATTAAATGAAAAAAATTTATATTTTCTAGCAAAGTAAAAATGTTTTAACTTTATTCTTCTTCCATTATATAAAAATGAAATTGCTGCGCTTTTTTTGTTGGTATGTTTATTTGTATGCAACCTCGTGGTATCCCAAAAACACGAAATTGGTATAACATTTTGGGGTCAACTAACCCGGGGGGACGCCCCATCTCAAAACCCACCCGAACGGACATGTTTACGGCCTGGGACAATATGAGTATCAAATGAAAGGTATTTAAGAGTAGAGTACGAACTTGTCAAAAAAAAAAGGTGTCATGGGTGTCAAATGAAAGGTTTCTGAAAGTAGAGTAAAAATCTGCCATAAAAATGTATTCATTGGTGTCTGAGGGACAGTATAGTACACGTTTTACCCTCGAACCCTGGGATACACACAGGAGAACCTGCTGATCTTTAAAAAAGTGCTATGCCAAGTGGTAGGTTTAAAGTATGGATATCCCTAAATATCTTGACAGCTACAAACAATCTTTCTCTAGCACGATGCTGATACTATTGGGTTGCCCAAAAAGTAATTGCGGTTTTTTTTAAAAGAAAGTAAATGCATTTTTAATAAAACTTAGAATGACTGTAATCAAATATATAATTGCCATTTTGTTCGATAACCTTTTGCCATCTTCCTGGCAAATTTAGTATCCCACGCTCATAGAACTTCTGGCCTTTATCTGCAAAAAACTGAACCAAATGCGATTTTATAGCCTCATCATTGCCGAAAGTTTTATCATTTAAGGAGTTCTGCAAAGATCGAAATAAATGGTAGTCTGATGGTGCAAGGTCAGGGCTATATGATGGATGCAGTGGTGCAAAGTTCCCAGACAAGCTCACTCAGTTTTTGGCGAGTGACCAAAGATGTGTGCGGTCTAGCGTTGTCCTGGTAGAATATGACACCTTTACGATTGACCAATTCTGGTCGCTTCTCCTTGATGGCTGTATTCAATTTGTCCAATTGTTGACAGTAAACATCCGAATTAATCGTTTGGTTCCTTGGAAGCATCCCAAAATATACCACACCCTTCCAATCCCACCAAACAGACAGCATAACCTTCTTTTGGTGGATATCAGCCTTTGAAGTGGTTTGAGCTGGTTCACCATGCTTGGACCATGATCGTTTTCGACTAACGTTTCATTTTTCATCTCCAGTTATGATTCGTTTTAAAAACCGATCGAATTCATTGCGTTTAAGGTGCATATCACAAGCGTTGATTCGGTTTTTTAAATGAATTTCTTTCAATACATGTGGTACCCATATTAAAATTGACGCCGCCAAACAAACAAATGTAAACAAAATTTCGCGCACTTTTTTCTAAAGCAAGCTAAAAGTAACAGCTGATAACTGACAGAAAAAAGAATGTAATTACAGAGTCACAAGCCGTTGAAAAAATTTGTCAACGCCGACTATATTACTACTATATTACCGACAATTACTTTTTGGGCAACCCAATAAATAAATGGTATATGAGAGAAGAGCATGATGCTGATATTTTTTTTTAGGGCCTAATGTCTGAGGGACCCCCTCACCCCCGAAAAAACGCCAAATTGGACATCATGACAATATGGGACTGAAATAAAATCTTTTAAGTAAAGATAACATCTAAAATCTGAACTTAAATGACACTAAATCTTCCGAGCGAATTCGTAGTCCAATAAAGATCTTATAGGATTCAGACAAAGGCGCTTAAATTGTTATACTGTTAGTCAGGCGATATGCATATACAATTTTCGTATCATGATAATTCCCTAAAAGCTCTTTAATTGTCGCAAATAAATATTCAAAGGATAATTTTGTTCCATATAAAGTAACAGAAGGAGCAGCAGAGGGGCCCGATTCAGCTAGTTTTCTATAAAAAATTAATTACATATTCCATATCAACAGCAGAATAAAAGAGTTAAGCAACAGGCAATAATAAGCTTTTTTATTCCATTAAAACATAACCCACATCCATATGCCCTAGGGAAGTGCATTCTCCTTGTTTCGTTTTCTATTTTGTTTAGTTTTTTTTTTAATATTAGACAAAATTCCCATCCTCTTTTGAGTCGCAACAATCTAAAAGAGCAATTTTGAAACTGTCATACTCTGTACTAAACAACAAAAGGGTGGCAATTGAATTGTTTTGAATATTGGTTTTGTAGCTCTAAATCGATTTGTTTGTATTTTTTGTCGCATTTGTTTATCCTTACTCACACACACACACACATTTTTAGTATTGAAGATATTTCTTTCCGCCTACCCACATGCTGAGTCCTATACAATTTTTCTTCTAAAATTGCACTTTTTGTGCTATTATATGCCTTAAAGAATGCCAAACACCATGAAAAACCTTATAATAATGAACTGTTTGTATATGACATGGAGATTTAGGTGGAGCAGTTGGGGGTAGGGAGGTAAATAAATGTCATTGTTTCCATTTTTCCACTTTTCGATTCCAAATCAAATTGAACGATTTTCCAAAGCTTATTTCTTTGTGTGACGACAACGGGGGGGTGCCAGAAGTATGAGTGCCATGTCAATTGTCTATGCTAGAATGCAAATATTTATAAATTTCATTTCCCATAAAGGATCGTCTATTTGTACACAGAGCTTTCCATTAAAAATTTATTGTATTTCTGTTACTGTACTGTTTCTCTTTTTTTCTGTTGTTTTACATACAAATTTGCAAAAGAAAGTGGTGTAAACACCAACAACAATACATTAGGGAGAAGTGAAGTTTTTGATAAGAAATTAAATAAAAGGAAATAAAATAGAAAAATATTAAATAAAAATAAAGTACATAGCAATAAATGCAAAATATTGCAAATTTTGCCCATGAACATTCCACTAAGGACCAGGGGCAAACTTCTCACATGTCAATGAGTGCAGTCCGATTCAAGTTGAAGCTCAATGATAACGGGGCCTCCTTTTTATAGCCGAGTCCGAACGGCGTGCCGCAGTGCGACACCTCTTTGGAGAGAAGTTTTACATGGCATAGTACCCCACAAATGTTGCCAGCATTAGGAGGGGAAAACCACCAATGAAAATTTTTTCTGATGGTCTCGCCAGGATTCGAACCTAGGCGTTCAGCGTCATAGGCGGGCATGCTAACCTCTGCGCTACGGTGGCCTCCTGACCTTTTTATATATGACTAACCGAACCGGGCACACTCCGCTGCGCCTTCTTTTATTCTCTAGTGTCTTTTTAGGATGGGGACACTTCGTCCTGAATGTGGATATCGAATTAGTGTCAGTGTAGCCCATGTCCGCTGAACGCCTACGTTTGAATTCTGGTGAGAAGATGGAAAAAATTTCAAGCGGTGGTTATCGACTCTTATTGATGGCGAAATTTGCGAGCTACCAAACCATGCATGGTCATGTAAATTCTCCCCAAAGAGGTGTCGCACTGCGGCACGCCATTCGGACTTGACTATAAAAAAGGTTCCTTATCATTGAGCTTAAAATTGAATCGGACAGCACTCATTGATGTGTGAGAAGTTTGTCCCTGCTCGGTTCATGGGAAAAATTTTACTCTACTCCCAAATGCCTTTGTTTTGAGTAAATATTTCCTGTTTATGGGGTATTGCGGGGGTGGGATGGCCACCCAGACACTTGGGCCTTAAAGTAAATATAAGTTTCGTGCTACACTTTCAAAAACATTATATATAAGCCCCATATAGGCATGATCGGTCAATAAGTTCTGTTTGAGAGTGGAGTGGATCCCAGGGTCTTTGTCCAAAAAATGAGTATCAGTTTCGTACTCCATTCATAAATAGCTTTTATATTGGGTTGCACAAAAAGTAATTGCGGATTTTCTAAGTTTTATAAAACTTAGAATGGACTTTAATCAAATATACTTTTTTTACACTTTTTTTCTAAAGCAAGCTAAAAGAAACAGCTGATAACTGACAGAAGAAAGAATGCTATTACAGAGTCACAAGCTGTGAAAAAATTTGTCAACGCCGACTATATGAAAAATCCGCAATTACTTTTTGGGCAACCCAATATAATCTATTTGAGATCCAAACACATGGCTCTTCAATTTGATATCAAATTCGGTTTTTTTCTCTCCCAAGCACCTTTCGTTTGAGACCCATATTGTTGTGATTGGTTCATATCCCCTTTTGCCGGGTTTTGGGTGGCACCCGCGGCACCTGACCCCAACAAAAGCAATCATGTTTTGTTTTAGATGACTGCAAAAAAATTTCGAATTAATCGCATTACCAATCTCCGAGATCTGTTTTTTTTTGAAAATTAGGGTCATGGAAAGTGCTTTTTAGGGGAGGGATTGCACATCAGACAATTCGACTCAAATATCGATATTAAATTTGTGCTGCTCTCCCAACTCCCTTTAATTTGAGCTCCATATTGCCATGGTCAGTAATTGTGAACCGTGTTTGAAGGATGTTTTGGGGATGGGGTGCCCACCGGCACTTTGCCCTGAAAATAGATAACAAATTCGTTCTTAACTCCCTACTAACATTGATTTGAGCTCCATGTTGTCATAGTCGCAAATTAAGTTCAGTTTAGGGGGTGCTTTAGTTTTCTACTTTCAAATATCTTTCATTTGAGTCCCATATTGTCATAATGGGTCAATGAAACTATTTTACGTATTTTTAAGGGAAAAGGCGCCACCTCGACCTAAACGCAAATTTTGATCTCATGTTCGTTTTCAAGTCTCTAATACATTTTATTTGATACCCAAATTGTGAATATCGGCCCACTTTGGATTTTAGGTGGTATTTTTGGGTCACATCATTGAGAGTCCGCCCCCATCCGATATCAAACATGTAAAAGCGTGCTAAGTTCGGCCGGGTCGAATCTTATATACCCTCCACCATGGATCGCATTTGTCGAGTTCTTTTCCCGACATCTCTTCTTAGGCAAAAAAAGGATACAAGAAAAGATTTGCTCTGTTATTAGAGTGATATCACGATATGGTCCGGTACGGACCACAATTCAATTATATGTTGTAGACCTGTATAAAATGTCAGCCAATTCAAATAAGAATTTGGGGGCTCAATAAGTAAAATAGAGAGATCGATTTATATGGGAGCTGTATCAGGCTATAGACCGATTCAGACCATAATAAACACGTATGTTGATGGTCATGAGAGGATCCGTCGTACAAATCGGATAATAATTGCGACCTCTAGAGGCTCAAGAAGTCAAGATCCCAGATCGATTTATATGGCAGCTATAGCAGGTTATGAACCGATTTGAACTATACTTGGCATAGTTGTTGAAAGTCATATTAAAATACTTCATGCAAAATTTCAGCCAAATCGAATAAGAATTGCGCCCTCTAGAGGCTCAAGAAGTCAAGTCCCAGATCGGTTTATATGACAGCTATATCATGTTATGGACCGATTTGAACCATACTTAACATAGTTGTTAGAAGTCATAGCGAAACACGTAGTGCAAAATTTCATTCCAATCGGATAAGAATTGCGCCTTCTAGAGGCTCAAGAAGTCAAGACCCAAGATTGGATTATATGGCAGCTATATCAGGTTATGGACCGATTTGAGCCATACTTGGCACAGTTGTTGGAAATCATAGCGAAACACGTCATGCAAAATTTCATTCCAATCAAATAAGAATTGCGCCTTCTAGAGGCTCAAGAAGTCAAGACCCAAGATCGGTTTATATTACAGCTATATCAGGTTATGGACTGATTTGAACCATAGTTGGCACAGTTGTTGAAAGTCATAGCGAAACACGTCGTGCAAAACTTCATTCCAATCGGATAAGAATTGTGCCTTCTAGAGGCTCAATAAGTCATGAGCCAAGATCGGTTTATATGGCAGCTATATCAAAACATGGACCGATATAGCCCATTTATAATCCCAACCGACCTACACTAATAAGAAGTATCTGTGCAAAATTTCAAGCGGCTAGCTTGACTCCTTCGAAAGTTAGCGTGCTTTCGACAGACAGACGGACGGACGGACAGACATTAAATTTGTCTGCTTGGAAGAGTTTTTAGGTTAGGGCGACTTGCTGGGAATTGGAACTAATTTTTAGCACCACATTCGCATTCTACTTTTCAAAATTATTTATTTGATACCCATATTGTCATTATCGGTCCACTTTTCATATTGGTTGGTGTTTTTGGTGTAAGGGGGTAAGGTTCGCCCCCTTGCGATATCAACAAATTAAAAAGCTTGTTCCTCCCTCCAGCCCATGTCCGCAATCTACTTCCGAAAAACTTTCATTTGAGTCCAATATAGTCGTGATGGTCCAATAACCCTATTTTAGGAGGGTTTGGGGTTGGGGCGGCCCCCCCGTTACATGGACAATATGAAATTCGTGCTCTACTCCTGAATACCTTTCATTTGAGTCCCATATTGTCCCGATCGGTACACTGTTTTCTTTGCGTAGTACTTTTGTGGTAAGGGGGAGTGTCCGCCCCC
This sequence comes from Stomoxys calcitrans, assembly GCF_963082655.1. Classification (NCBI taxonomy): domain Eukaryota; kingdom Metazoa; phylum Arthropoda; class Insecta; order Diptera; family Muscidae; genus Stomoxys; species Stomoxys calcitrans. The sequence goes on from NC_081555.1 coordinate 138,260,791, forward strand.
CTTCACTATCAAAAAATTATAAAGCCTGTCCCTCCCTCCTGCCCATATCTGCAATCTACTTCCGAAAACCTTTCATTTGAGTCCAATATAGTCTTGATGGTCCAATAACCCTATTTTAGGAGGGTTTGGGGTTGGGGCGGCCGCCCCGTTACATGGACCCAATATTTAATATGAAATTCGTGCTCTACTCCTGAATACCTTTCATTCGAGTCCCATATTGTCCCGATCGGTACACTGTTATCTTTGCGTAGTACTTTTGGGGTAAGGGGGAGTGTCCGCCCCCCTTCCAATATCAAAAAAATATATAGTCTATGTTTCCTTCCAGACCAACTTACACAATCTGTGAAAATTTCAAAATCGGTTCAGACGTTTTTAAGACCATATGGAAAAAATAAACAAACCGACAAACAAACACAAATTGATTTTCATATAAAAGAAGATTGTTTTTTATAATTTAAATTTCATTTTATTTTATTTTATTTTTTTTTTATTTTATTCTATTTTATTTATTTTATTTTATTTTATTTTATTTTATTTTATTTTATTTTATTTTATTTTATTTATTTTTTTTAATTATTTTATTTTAATTTAGTTTATTTTATTTTATTTATTTTTTTTAATTTATTTTATTTTATTTTTTTTATTTTATTTTTTTTATTTTATTTTACTTTATTTTATTTTATTTTATTTTATTTAATTTCATTTTATTTTTATTTTACTTTATTTTATTTTATTTTATTTTATTTTATTTAATTTCATTTTATTTTTATTTTATTTTATTTTATTTTCTTTTATTTTATTTTATTTTATTTTATTTTATTTTATTTTATTTTATTTTATTTTATTTTATTTTATTTTATTTTATTTTATTTTATTTTATTTTATTTTATTTTATTTTATTTTATTTTATTTTATTTTTTTTATTTCATTTTATTTTGATTTTGTTAAATCCTAATTTATTTAATTTTTTAAGGCTTAAATTACATTATTTTTAAATTTAAATCATCTCGATATCCTTGTATTGCTAAATTTTGCCTCGGTAAAACCGGATTGTCTACAAATTTGTATGTGTTCGTGTGTTCTTTTCACATCAACTGCCGTAGCGCAACGGCCATGGTTGAACAACAAAAATATTTACAGAAGTGTCAAAAACAATAACTAAAGCCATATTCAAATAGGATAGTCAGCTTTTGTTTACATTCCCGGAGAGGGAGATGGGGGTATTTGATATTGTAACATTCATGGAGTTATTGGCAGTGTGTATTGGGGTATGAGTGGCTAACTAGCATAGTACTCCTAATATACCTCACAACGGGAATGGTAAGGGGGGCTAGGGGTAGAATTTAGTAATTTTAGAACAGGAACTGAACTGCCATAGAGTCAAACAAACAATAGGAAAAATAGAGTACAGCTTGATGTTATTTTCTACCAACTCTGCAAGCTTCAGGGGAGGAGTCTCAATGATGTTTGAGGGACCTACCCAACACAATTTGCATTTAAATGATATGTTCTACTGGATTATGCAGATGTATATGTTAATGTATACTTGTGCTTGTGTGTGTGTGTGTTTGAATGTGTTTCTCGTTTGTTACGGTATTTTGCTTTCCTGTAATTGTCATGGTATTTGTAAGCATTTCTTTTGGCTTTTTGGAACAACTGCATGCCTCTATGTCAGTTATATCTATGAGCATCTAAAAAGGAAATCAAATGGGAAATTATAAAGGATGCTAAATATTTTGAATGTGTTGCATGAATGCCAATTCATTTGTGTGTGTTTTCTATGCAAAAGGTTAAAGATTAGACTGCTTTTGTTTGGGGAAGAGATTGTAGTAAAGAAAACGTTACATTAGGTCGATGAATAATGAAAGAAACAAACAACAACAGAAAAATTAAATAATCAGCTAACGGAGAGTGGGATCTCTTACAAACTGATGAAAAGAAAATTCGACAGAACACAAAAATAATTTTTTAAAAAATTAACTTACATTTAAAAGATAAAATAAAATAAAATAAAATAAAATAAAATAAAATAAAATAAAATAAAATAAAATAAAATAAAATAAAATAAAATAAAATAAAATAAAATAAAATAAAATAAAATAAAATAAAATAAAATAAAATAAAATAAAATAAAATAAAATAAAATAAAATAAAATAAAATAAAATAAAGTGAAATGAAATGAAATGAAATAAAATAAAATAAAATAAAACAAAATAAGACAAAATAAAAAAAATAAAATAAAATAAAATAATGTAAAATAAAATAAAATAAAATAAAATAAAATAAAATAAAATAAAGTAAAGTAAAATAAAATAAAATAAAATAAAATAAAATAAAATAAAATAAAATAAAATAAAATAAAATAAAATAAAATAAAATAAAATAAAATAAAATAAAATAAAATAAAATAAAATAAAATAAAATAAAATAAAATAAAATAAAATAAAATAAAATAAAATAAAATAAAATAAAATAAAATAAAATAAAATAAAATAAAATAAAATAAAATAAAATAAAATAAAATAAAATAAAATAAAATAAAATAAAATAAAATAAAATAAAATAAAATAAAATAAAATAAAATAAAATAAAATAAAATAAAATAAAATAAAATAAAATAAAATAAAATAAAATAAAATAAAATAAAATAAAATAAAATAAAATAAAATAAAATAAAATAAAATAAAATAAAATAAAATAAAATAAATAAAATAAAATAAAATAAAATAAAACAAAATAAAAGAGAATAAAATAAAAAAAATAAATTAAAATAAAAGAGAAAAAGGTAAAATAATGACGAAAAGTTTTTTGTCAACTTATTTTAAATGCTACCAATAACATTAATTTGTAAATAATTCCTTTTCATGTTCCCTAAATACCTACAAATCCTTACTATATTAAGTTTTTATCTTGAAAAATGTATACAACAATGATCAGCCATTATAGATGAACTTAAATGTTGTTCATATTTGTGTTATCATGATGTTATTTATCCATTATTAAAACCATAATCTCTTTTACTTCGTACATTGACTATCTACTACATGTATGCTGTGTCCTTCTCACTAGGGTGAAGTAAATTTTGTTCGGTTACGACAACAACAAAATCCCCATCATTACGAGGAAGTCAGTAAACATGTGTAATATGGTATAGAAAGCTGCAACAACAAAAAAACAGCAAGTAGTAGGCAGGATACTTTTTTCCTTGAGTATAACTCATGCCATTGGTCCTTTTGGAAGTCCATCCGTTCTTATTCTGACAAGTTATGGGAATGTCTAAAGATATGCCCGGAACGTTGGTTGAACTAAAATATTGAACTACAAGTGCTGGCGTACGTGTTGCTCTTCGCATAGTTGTGCATAGCAGACGCCTATAAAAAATAAAAAAGCAGAAAAAAGAGGATATAAACACAAATCCATAGGACAAAGAACTATGAGAAGACTAAAGTTTAAGCTGGAACCCAAAATAAGGAATATTGAACTATAAATAGTGTTTTTAACCTTTTAACGGGGTACAGGCGTACGTACACTAATTGCAGAAGCATAAAAAACAGAAAAATACTTTTATAAAAATTTCATGATGAAATTTTCTCTAAAAATTTCATCATGAAATTTTCTATAAAAAATTTCATAATGAAATTTTCTCCAAAAATTTTCGTGATGAAATTTTCTATAAAAAATTTCATAATGAAATTTTCTATAAAAAATTTCATAATGAAATTTTCTATAAAAAATTTCATAATGAAATTTTTTCCAAAAAATTTCATAATGAAATTTTCTATAAAAAATTTCATGATGAAATTTTCTATAAAAAATTTCATGATGAAATTTTCTATAAAAAATTTCATGATGAAATTTTCTATAAAAAATTTCATGATGAAATTTTCTATAAAAAATTTCATGATGAAATTTCCTATAAAAAATTTCATGATGAAATTTTCTATAAAAAATTTCATGATGAAATTTTTTTATAGAAAATTTCATCATGAAATTTTTTATAGAAAATTTCATTATGAAATTTTTTGGAAAAAATTTCATTATGAAATTTTTTATAGAAAATTTCATTATGAAATTTTTTATAGAAAATTTCATTATGAAATTTTTTATAGAAAATTTCATGATGAAATTTTCTATTAAAAATTTCATGATGAAATTTTCAATAAAAAATTTCATGATGAAATTTTCTACACAAAAAATTTCATGATGGAATTTTCTATAAAAAATTTCATGATGAAATTTTCTATTAAAAATTTCATGATGAAATTTTCTATTAAAAATTTCATGATGAAATTTTCAATAAAAAATTTCATGATGAAATTTTCTATAAAAAATTTCATGATGAAATCTTCTATAAAAAATTTCATGATGGAATTTTCTATAAAAAATTTCATGATGAAATTTTCTATAAAAAATTTCATGATGAAATTTTCTATTAAAAATTTCATGATGAAATTTTCTATAAAAAATTTCATGATGAAATTTTCTACAAAAAATTTCATGATGAAATTTTCTATAAAAAATTTCATGATGAAATTTTCTATAAAAAATTTCACGATGAAATTTTCTATAAAAAATTTCATGATGAGATTTTCTATAAAAAATTTCATGATGAAATTTTCTATATAAAATTTCATGATGAAATTTTCTATAAAAAATTTCATGATGAGATTTTCTATAAAAAATTTCATGATGAAATTTTCTATAAAAATTTCATTCAATTACATTTTCTATCATTTTTCATAATTTTTTCTTTAAACTCTCTGTAATTTGCCATCAACATTTTATGTCTATTGTAACTATCAAACACGTTTAATATCAGTCATACATGCCAATGTTCCCTTTAAGTTCTACGGAATGCTGCTGTACTCAATATCTTCAAATTCCTGAATTCAACTGAATTGTACAGTGTGTTGATGCTATAAGTTATAGGGAACACGAATAGAAAAAAAATCGAATTTCAATTTCCATTTCTAGGAATTTTCACAAACATTCGCAATTACTACATCTGCTGGTTCTAGGTCTTCAACGTAACACAGTAGAGAAGAGCAAACAAATACCTTGAAATCCTATGACTTTTTCAAGCTTTTGCTATGACTTTATATTTTACCAATACGCCTCTCTCCCCCAACAGATTACGTTTTTTTTTCCATTCCATAGCTCTATAATTTTTTATGGGCTCGTCCAGTCATAAAGGGTATAGCAAAATGTGGCTTGTACTGTAGGTAGTCGTTCCATTTATTCGTTTTGCGACCCTATCTCGTCTCCATGAGAGAGAGGAAAAAAAATTGTATTCTCATATTTAGTATTCCATGATGTTGCTGCTATGCCGCTTCAAGTGAAGAAGTATTGTTGGAAGGAATTGTAATTCAATTGTTATGCTATCTGAACGGGATAAAATCATTTGTGGTAGTTGGCCGCTGAAAACGCTGGCTGGTTTGTTTCGAATTTACAATGGTAGGTCGAATTGTCCTCATTGTTGTTCTGTGTGGGTGAGTGTCTGTGGTTTGTTAGTATCCTTAAGGCTTATGTCTGAAATTTAAACGACTTTGCTCGAAGGATTTTAATTTAAAACTGAATTTTTATAAATGATGAAGGTAACAATGGATAGAGACTTACCTGAAACTTTAGTAGACGACATGGGAGCGGGAGCAGAGACAACGGAAGACATGTTGAGGTTTTTGATGAAAACCCATTTTCCACAGGATACGAAGGGACTCACGGAGACACCGGAATCTTGGAATAATGATGTTGATTGAAGGTTGATAATTACGGAATTTATGGTGAAGGAATCCTTGAGGAGCTTCAAACCATTTAAGTCACCTCGACTTGATGGAATATTTCCGCCGTTACTGCTGAAAGAGGCAAACTATCTGGCGCCTCGTCATATATTCCGAATGCCTGGCAGGAGGCAAGGGTGGTGTTTAAACCCAAGCCCGGCAAGGCAAGTTATGCGACACCAAAGGCCTACAGACCCATAAGCCTTACGTCCTTTCTACTCAAAATCATGGAAAGTATTGTGGACACCATGATAGAGAGTAGGACATCCAGCCAACTGCTCAGATACAAACAGCATGCCTATGTCAAGGTAAGGTCAGTGGAGACTGCCCTGTACGAGGTTGTGCATAAAATAGAAGAATCCTTCGATGCCAAAACGTACACACTGGCGGTATGAATTGACATCGAGGGGGCTTTTAACAATGTGCGGACCGACACACTGATCCAATCCTTAGACCAGTACCGGGTGGACCCGGTCCTTAGAGACTGGATAAACCATATGCTAAGGAACAGGTGGATAAATTCTGTGTGCCATGTCATATATATAAGGGAAAAAGTGGCACAGGGCACGCCACAGTGGGGCATTTTATCGCCACTCCTATGGGTGACCACCATAAATGACCTATTACGGATTTCTGACTGAGGAGGGATTTGAACCCGTCTGCTACGGAGACGATGTTATAATACTTCTAAGGGGTAAGAATCCGAACGAGCTATGTAGAAGGGCCGAAAGGGTCTTGCATATGACTGGGCTCGACCCTGAGGTCTCTAGGACCTATTACGGATGCTGACTGAGGAGGGATTTGAACCCGTCTGCTATGGAGACGATGTTGTAATACTTCTAAAGGGTAAGAATCCGAACGAGCTTTGCAGAAGGGCCGAAAGGATCTTGCATATGGCATATGACTGGGCTCGACCCTGAGGTCTCAATGTTAAACCAGAGAAGACTGAAATATGCCTGTTCATGAGGAAGACGAAGGTGGGCCAATTTAACGCACCACGTTTCCTCAATAAGACGATTTCGATATCTGACAAGGTCAAATACTTAGGTGTGATCTTGGACAGGAAACTGAATTGGAAGTGTCACATTCAGGAGCATACTGAGAAGGCTCACAGATGTCGGGCACTATGTAGACAGGAAGTAGGCTCGAAATGGGGTCTGAATCGTAGGATAGTCCACTGGCTCTACAGGAGCGTGACTAGACCAATACTTACTTACGCCTCAGTAGTTTGGTGGATTGGAGAAAAAGTGCAACATAGGGACCATACAACAGGTTCAGAGAACATGTTGTCTTGGTATAGGCGGAGCGATGAGAACCACCCCAATAAGGCACTGGAGACTATACTAGAAATCCGACCCATTGACATACAGATTAAGTGTGAGGCAGCCACTACGGCTATGAGACTTAAGGCGATGGGAGAATGGATTGAGGATGGGAGCAGCTCATACCATGGTGGTATAATTGAGGCGACGATAGGAAACCTGGAAAGAAGGGAAGTGGTTTCCGATCGGATACCTGAGATGAACCTTGAAGTCGAGTGTGAGGCACCTTTGCCAGCGGCACAGTCATGGATTGATGGAAGCCTAGTATTGCCATCTGGAACATCATGTAACATGTACGGATCAAAGCTAGAGGACAGAGTGGGCCTGGGGGTTTACATTGAGAACCCAGGGATTGAGATTTGTTTTAGACTGTCTGACCATAATATGGTCCTGCAGACAGAGATCCGGGCGATTACGGAATGCGTGAAGTGGTGTGGTGCTAACGCGAGGACGTCGAGTGGGAACTTCTTTACCGACAGTAAAATTGCCACAAGGGCAATAAAAACCTGGACGGTAAGGTCAAGGGCAGTCTTGCAGTGTTAGAAAAAGATTAACTCCTTTTCTGAGTATGGCAAAATCCCTTTGGGTGTCGAGCCATAAAGGAGTAAGGGGGAATGAAAGGGCAGACGATTTGGCGGTGAAGGCCAGAGCAATGCCGTCAGTAAACTTGGTTAACCCGAAGCCTTTTGGGTGGACGCAGTCCGAGTTAAGAACCTAGGCGACGAATGCGCATGCAACCCTGGGGAACAGCGATAATCCTTCTAGGTGATCCAGGTCGTGAGTAGACGATGCTATTACTGAAAGGAAGTAAGAAGGAGATCAGTATAGCTATTGGTATCATAACGGGACACATAGGACTACGAGCTCAAATTGCAAATTTTGCCCATGAACATTCCACTAAGGAACAGGGGCAAACTTCTCACATATCAATGAGTGCTGTCCGATTCATGTTCAAGCTCAATGATAAGGGGCCTCCTTTTTATAGCCGAGTCCGAACGGCGTGCCGCAGTGCGACACCTCTGTGGAGAGAAGTTTTACATGGCATAGTAACTCACAAATGTTGCCAGCATTAGGAAGGGAAAACCACCGCTGAAAATTTTTTTCTCATGGTCTCGCCTGGTTTCGAACCCAGGCGTTCAGCGTCATAGGCGGACATGCTAACCTCTGCGTCACGGTGGCCTCTAGGACTACGAGCTCACTTATGTAAAATCAAACAAACAAATCTGAAAGAAGGCAGGCACAGAAATTGTTCCATTCTGGATATAGTCGAAACCGCATAATTGTAATACGCTTAAGTGCAAAATCTCGGTTAAGTGCAAATTGATGGAAGAAACCATTCACTACACCATTAAGCTGAAAAAGTTTTTACACCCCAAATTTGGTTTTCATATGAAACTGAAGTCGCATAAGTAAAGTAAAGAAATTGTTCCATTCTGGATATAGTCGAAACCGCATAATTGTAATACGCTTAAGTGCAAAATCTCGTTTAAGTGCCAATTGATGGAAGAAACCATTCATTATACCACTAAACTGAAAAAGTTTTTGCACCCCAAATTTCGTTTTCATATGAAATTGAAGTTGCATAAGTGAAAAAATTATTATGGGAAATATTTGGAATTTTAAAAATTCTCGTCATCAATAAAAATCGGAAACTATATTTGGATATATGGCTTAAAATTGCTTCTGACTTTTAATGAGTTATACAGAGCATCGCTGGTTTTTAGCTAAATTGATTTCGTACATTATCAGCAGGTTTATGTGAAAACTCGCTTATAATTATGTCTAGAACGCTTAACAGGAAGATAATTGCACTTATCCGAACTAGGCTTAACTGAAAATTACGGATAAGGGAAACCAAATTGTTTTATTTGTTGTTGTTGTAGCCACATTTTTATGTGGAGGTGGCGATACTCGTCAAGCTCCTGTAGGTGAGCAAGTTTGTTTCGGTCCAAAGGATCAATCGCCGCAGGAACATGATGGCCATTGGTTATTCAAAGGCACCATTAACTCGCCTTGTCATATCGAGCGCTCTGCGCCACGGTGGCCTCTAGGACTACGAGCTCACTTATGTAAAATCGGTGCCGCAAGTGATAGCATGTGTTGGGCATGCGGGGAAGATGACGAGATGTTGGAGCATTTCCTATATCATGAAATTTTAAGTCGAACTAGCCATGTCCGTCCGTCTGTCTGTCCGTCCGTCCGTCTGTCAGTCGAAAGCACGCTAACCTTCAAAGGAGTTAAGCTAGCCGCTTGAAATTTTGCACACATACTTATTTTTAATGTAGGTCGGTTGGGATTGTAAGTGGGCTATATCGGTCCATGTTTTGATATAGCTGCCATATTAACCGATCTGGGGTCTTGACTTCTTGAGCTACTAGAGGACGCAATTATTATCCGATTTGACCGAAATTTTGCATGAGGTGTTTTGTAATGACTTTCAACAACTGTGCTAAGAAAAGTTCAAATCGGTTCATAACCTGATATAGCTGTCACATAAACCTATCTTGGGTCTTGACTTCTTGAGCCGTTAGAGGGCGCAATTATTATCCGATTTGGCTCAAATTTTGCATGAGGTGTTTTGTTATGACTTCCACCAACTGTGCTGATTATGGTTGAAATCGGTTCATAACCTGATATAGCTGCCATATAAACCGATCTTGGGTCTTGACTTCTTGCGCCTCTACAGGGAGAAATTCTCATCCGATTAGGCTGAAATATTGCATGACGTGTTTTGTTATGACTTCCAACAACTGTATTAAGAATGGTTCAAATCGGTCCATAACCTGATATAGCTGCCATATAAACCGATCTTGGATCTTGACTTCTTTTTCCACTAGAGGGCGCAATTATTATCCGATTAAGCTAAAATTTTGCATGAGGTGTTTCGTTATGACTTTCAACAACTGTGCTAAGAATAGTCCAAATGGGTCCATAACCTGATATAGCTGCCGTATAAACCGATCTGGGGTCTTGACTTCTTGAGCCACAAGAGGGCGCAATTATTATCCGATTTAGCTGAAATTTTGCATGACGTGTTTTGTTATGACTTCCAACAACTGTGCTAAGAATAATTAAAATCGGTCCATAATCTGATATAGCTGTCATATAAACCGATTTTGGTCTTGAGCCGCTAGAGGGCGCAATTATTATCCGATTTAGTTGAAATTTTGCATGTGGTGTTCTGTTATAACTTTAAACAACTGTGCTAAGAATAGTTCAAATCGGGCCATAGTCTGATATAGCTGCCATACAAACCAATATGGGATCTTGACTTCTTGAGCCTCTAAAGGGCGCAAGTATTACCCGATTTGGCTGAAATTTTGTACAATGGCTTCTCTCATGACCTTTTTTTATTTTCTTCCACAGTTCTCTATTTTATTTGAGTTCAACTGCATTCTAGCGCTTTCCGTTCGCTCTGGGCAAACAGTTTCCATTTTCGTACAATTTTCAATTTTTAGTGCCTTAACGGTAGCGATATTCGTAATATCACCAAGTCCGACTTTATCTCGTGCCTACGACTCAAACCAACTTTCGTGCATTAGCCGTTTGGGCTGGGCAATGATTAGTCAGTCGGTTAACCACCCGTCTCTTTTACATATAGAAATTTTTATTTTTATAGAAAATGTGAATTGTTTTGTTGGAATGATTTTTTTAGATTTATTTTGATATTTTTATGAAAATTTTCTGTGAAATTTCATTTTTATATACGAAAAATTTCATTGCAATTTTTTATTTCTCTATTTTCTAGTGTTAGCTGTACCCATCGTCGACTTGATTGATTGTGTACCTTTTGACCTTTTCTACAAATCGCTAGTTTTTGTCCTCCCCTTTCTCATTTTTTACTATTTGATTAAGTTTCACAATGTGGGCAACCTGTATTACACGTTCGCAAGATTAATGTTTTTCGCCAACTTTTATTTTTCCAACATCATTCATCTATCTCCTAGGAGGTACCCCCCCACCGCCACCAATCCCCATCATGCCAACAGAGATTTTCATTCATTTGACAGTGGCTTTACGTTTATCCTTTTAGGAATGTCCTTAAAGGCTTTACGTTCAGTGGCATAGAGCATGAGATTTGTGTGAGTTTGGTGGCAGGTCATTAATAAACTTTGACTTCATCATTTTCATGGCAAACGGTCGCAAAACTGTTATTTTAGGACATAATCGCTATGATGAAATTATAATCTTCGAAAAGGGGGACCAGAGCCGCCTTAATAGTGGCATAGCAGCACAGAAAATGAAATGGAGTGAATGAATGACCTCTTTGAATTCCTATTGTTGCTTACTACTAATAACAGATTAATTTCTTGTTGTGGCACTGGCGACTTTAAGAATAGCAGCCTTGAACTGTTAGGTCATCAGGCAGCACCTTAAAGGCAGGGGCAACAAAAAACACACCAAAGATGAAGCAAATCTTTGATATTTTAGCAGCTACAAGACATGGACATTAGGCTTGGTGTTTGCCTATTGGGTTTTTTGTTTTTTTTTCTTATTTCTCTCTATCGCCAGTTGTCTTAAGGATATATAATCTACATGTTAGTCGTTGTCAGTTGTTGGCTTGACAATCTTAATACTGAGTCATTAATGTGTTCACATTTTTATTTTTTTTTTACTTCAGTACCACCATTACTATCACCTACTTGACACTTGGTAACAGACGGAAAGGTGGTTTTGTCCTTGCAGACAATTTTCTAGAAGTGTTGTATTTACAGAAAATTTCCATATAATTTTAGCTTTGGCAAAACATTCGAAACCAGTAAGGAAGGACAAAAGTCGGCCGGTGCCGACTGTAGCATACCCTACACCTACCCTAAAAGTACAATGTGGGAGCTATATCCAATTCTGAACCAATTTTGATGGACCTCGGCGAGCAAATATGTTCAAACTGTAATAACAAAAGACAATATTATTGTAAATTGCCCAAAATCAGACAAACATATATTGGGTTGCCCAAAAAGTAATTGCGGATTTTTTAAAAGAAAGTAAATGCATTTTTAATAAAACTTAGAATGAACTTTAATCAAATATACTTTTTTCACACTTTTTTTCTAAAGAAAGCTAAAAGTAACAGCTGATAACTGACAGAAGAAAGAATGCAATTACAGAGTCACAAGCTGTGAAAAAATTTGTCAACGCCGACTATATGAAAAATCCGCAATTACTTTTTGGGCAACCCAATATATAGGAGCTATATCTAATTCTGAACCGATTTCGAGCAAACTTCTCAGATAATGTGGTAGTCGTCGAGGAAAGCGTTGGGCAAAATTTTGGCAAGATTGTTCAAACAATGCGCTTGCCTTAGCTCTTGGGGGGCGAATCTGTCGATATACATATATGACAGCTATATCTATTTAAATCTGGGCCGATTTCTATGTAATTCACCAGTAATATCGAGAGTCATAAGAATATCCTTCCTGCAAAATTTCGAAAGAATCCATTTCAAACTGAGCACTTTCTTGCAATATTTCTCAAAATCGGACGAACATATATATGGGAGCTATACCTAAATCTGAATCGATTTCGAGCAAACTTCTCAGATACTGTGCTGACTATACAACGTTTTAAGGTCTATATTTGGTGCTGCTTAGGTCGTGCTTAGGCGGAGGCAAACAATTCTGAAAGAAGTCAAACACAGAAATGGTTCCATTCTGGATATAGTCGAAACCGCATAACTGTAATACGCTTAAGTCCAAAATCTCGATTAAGTGCAAATTGATGGAAGAAACCATTCATTGCACCACTAAGCTGAACAAGTTTTTACACCCCAAATTTGGTTTTCATATAAAACTGAAGTCGCATAAGTAAAGTAAAGAAATTGTTCCATTCTGGATATAATCGAAACAGCATAACTGTAATACGCTTAAGTGCAAAATCTCGGTTAAGTGCCAATTGATGGAAGAAACCATTCATTATACCACTAAACTGAAAAAGTTTTTGCACCCCAAATTTCGTTTTCATATGAAATTGAAGTTGCATAAGTGAAAAAATTATTATGGAAAAATATTTGGAATTTTAAAAATTCTCGTCATCAATAAAAATCGGAAACTATATTTGGATATATGGCTAAAAATTGCTTCTGACTTTTGTTGAGTTATACTGAGCATAATCAGAACGTTTACGTGAAAACTCGCTTATAATTATGTCTAGAACGCTTAACAGGAAGATAATTGCACTTATCCGAACTACGCTTAACTGAAAATTACGGATAGGGGAAACCAAATTGTTTTATCGTTAGTTGTTGTAGCCACATTTTTATGTGATGGTGACGATTTAAAGGATCGGAATTTTAAAAATTCATGTCGTCAATAAAAATCGGAAAATTATATTTGGATATATGGCTTAAAATTGCTTCTGACTTTTGATGAGTTATACAGAGCATCGCTGGTTTTTAGCTAAATTTATTTCGTACATAATCAGCACGTTTATGTGAAAACTCGCTTATAATTATGTCTAGAACGCTTAACAGGAACATAATTGCACTTATCCGAACTACGCTTAACTGAAATTTACGGATAAGGGAAACCGAATTGTTTTATCTTTAGTTGTTGTTGTTGTAGCCACATTTTTATGTGGAGGTGGCGATCGGAAGGAACTAATAATTATGTCTAGAATGCTTAACAGGAACATAATTGCACTTATCCGAACTACGCTGTACTGAAAATTACGGATAAGGGAAACAAAATTGTTTTATTTTTTGTTGTTGTTGTAGCCACATTTTTATGTGGAGGTGTCCTTGGTGGCCACCGTAGCGCAGAGGTTAGCATGTCCGCCTAAGACGCTGAACGCCTGGGTTCGAATCCTGGCGAGACCATTAAAAAAAAAAAATTCAGCTGTGGTTTTCCCCTCCTAATGCTGGCAACATTTGTGAGGTACTATGCCATGTAAAACTTCTCTCCAAAGAGGTGTCGCACTGCGTCACGCCGTTCGGACTCGGCTATAAAAAGGAGGCCCCTTATCATTGAGCTTAAACTTGAATCGGATTGCACTCATTGATATGTGAGAAGTTTGCCCCTGTTCCTTAGTGGAATGTTCATGGGCAAAACTTGCTTACTTGCTTGGTGGCGTTCCTCGACAAGCTCCTGTAGGTGAGCAAGTTTGTTTCGGTCCAAAGGATCGATCGCCGCAGGAACATGAAGGCCACTGGTTATTCAAAGGCACCATTAACTCGCCTTGTCATATCGAGCATCATAGGCACTCAGTATTTGTGCAGGAGCCAATGCCACCCGACCTCTCACTGAGAATCTCCGCTCGCTACTGCTAATTGTCCGCAACTGCAATTGCATCAACTCCCTATGGAGCATTTCACTATCCGCCAACTGTGTACGAGCCCGGTAGCTCGCAGCTAAGCTTCTGGTTACAGCAATGAATACCACACAGATCGGACCTCAATGTTGCGGTTTGAGTGTGCTCACAAATTTCCCGTGCCGTGTTTCACTTACGCGCCTTCGACTGTACTGTCGATGCAGAGGGTGAGCCGATTAGCCGAATTTACAACCTCAGACTGCCTGTCGCCGAGACCGATTCAAAAGAGAATTTACAAAATTCGCTTTCCCGAAAGGGAAAAGTGGGAGGCGTTTACTGTGTTTGAAGTGGATGAGACCTCGTTCAAAGACGGCTTCACTATGGAGTTAAAGATGGGATTGATGCTACACTCAGATACATTTGGCATCGGTATGGCTATTAAACTGCCGGCAGGTTCAGGTCTGTGCCGTTACATTGGCAGCAAATGAGATCCGAAGTATGAACCGCTTTCGAAAAGAAAAATGGTCTAAGATTGAGGCGGAGGGTTTAAGGGCCTAAACGAACTCTTGGCTCATAACATTGTGTTGGCCTCAGTTCCTGGACATGTCGCACACTGGAAGCTGTGGTGTTAGGAAGATCGTTTGCAAAATTTCAAGGTCTTAGATTTTCCAGATCCCTCATTTGGGTTTATGTTTTTTTACCCCATTTGGGCCATGATAAAGGTACCATAACTGGACACTGCTCGATAGGCCACGAGCATGGTAGCCCCGAACAACGACTACTGCGGACACTTATGACTGGGTCTACTGGGGTACAGGCTTTGCTTGGGAGGGGGTTTTTCTCCGATCTCGGCGATCTTGCAAAAGTATCCCTGGGAACTTTTCTCAGATATGTGGATTAGAGGATTTCTTTCTACGAGAGACAGGTTAATATCCCGAACACTCGGTACTGCAAGCGTAACCGCGAAATTTTGTTTTTAGAAAAGTTTTCGTAGAAATTTTCTACGAAATTTTTTCTTTAGAGAAAATTTCATAGAAATTTTTTCTTTAGAGAAAATTTCATAGACATTTTTTTCTTTAGAGAAAGTTTCATAGAAATTTTTTTCTTTAGAGAAAATTTCGTAGAAATTTTTTCTTTAGAGAAAATTTCATAGAAATTTTTTCTTTAGAGAAAATTTCATAGAAATTTTTTCTTTAGAGAAAATTTCATAGAAATTTTTTCTTTAGAGAAAATTTCATAGAAATTTTTTCTTTAGAGAAAATTTCATAGAAATTTTTTCTTTAGAGAAAATTTCATAGAAATTTTTTCTTTAGAGAAAATTTCATAGAAATTTTTTCTTTAGAGAAAATTTCATAGAAATTTTTTCTTTAGAGAAAATTTCATAGAAATTTTTTCTTTAGAGAAAATTTCATAGAAATTTTTTCTTTGGAGAAAATTTCATAGAAATTTTTTCTTAAGAGAAAATTTCATGGAAATTTTTTCTTTAGAGAAAATTTCATGGAAATTTTTTCTTTAGAGAAAATTTCATAGAAATTTTTTCTTTAGAGAAAATTTCATGGAAATTTTTTCTTTAGAGAAAATTTCATGGAAATTTTTTCTTTAGAGAAAATTTCAAAGAAATTTTTTCTTTAGAGAAAATTTCCTAGAGATTTTTTCTTAGAAATTTTTTCTTTAGAGAAAATTTCTTAGATATTTTTTCTTTAGAGAAAATTTCTTAGAAATTTTTTCTTTAGAGAAAATTTCTTAGAAATTTTTTCTTTAGAGAAAATTTCTTAGAAATTTTTTCTTTAGAGAAAATTTCTTAGAAATTTTTTCTTTAGAGAAAATTTCATAGAAATTTTTTCTTTAGAGAAAATTTCATGGAAAGTTTGTTCTTTATATGGAAAAATTTTTTTAAAATTGAATTTTCGTAAAAAAAAATTTCGTAGAGATTGATTTTCCGTAAAAACCAAATTTTGTAGAAATTTTGTTTTGTTCCCTAGTGTTGTCATTATCGTTTTCATTGTCTTTCTGCTTATTTTTTCCATTTCTTTTTGTCATTATTAAGCAAAAGGATAACGCCGAATGACTTTAATTCACACGTGTGGGTGTGAAAGTATGCAGGATAAACAAACACCACATGCAAAGCTTCAAGAGCATGTGCGTGGCTGGTTTATGTTCCTGTGTGTCGTCTTTACACTGTGTCCGCCTCAAGAACCCCAAAGAACAGAAAAAAAGAAGAAGGAAAAAAAAAACAAGAAAACGCATATACAAAATATTATGAAATTACAATAAATTATCTTAATGAGAGTCATTAAGTACATTCTTGTTTTGGACTTAACTTCTTTTCTTTGCTGTCATCCCTGCTGTTCCTTTTGTCATGTGCTAATATCCTTTTTGTTTTTGTGTGTGTGTGTGCGTTGTTGTTTCGCTACATTGAAGGTGGGATTGACGGCAGAGCGTTAGTCTTCTACTTAATTCCTAATCTGGCGTATTTGTGTGTGTGTGTGTTAGAGTGCTGTTGTTTTTGTTGTTGTTGTGCCTTAAGTTAAACACAAATACGTATTTATTTAAATTTATTCCTGGGCAAATAACTTAAATGCTAATGAGGCTTTTGTATTGCGATCTTGGTGGTTTTTTTTTTGTCGTCAGCCTTCTTCTTCTTTTTTGCAAATGAAAATGACACTTTTCTTAGTTGTGGTAGGTTGTTTGCAAAATAGGCGCAATGCTCCTTGTTCTCACTCTCTTTTTATTTTCAAATATTTAAGCTCTGGCAATAAAAGCCACAATTTATTGTTGCATGTTTCAATGATAAAAATAAGCAATTGCTAGAGATGTTCTAAAGCGAGATTTGTTTGCCAGCGACTTAATATGGCATATATTTATAGTCAGGAAGGATATGCCAGTGACACCAATGAATTAGTGCTAGGAATTAAAACACGAGTGAGATGAAAACAGCAGGATGTTGACATCTTTGCTCTGCCAAATGCGAAAAGAGATGCGTTGTGAAGATTAAGAAAACTCGTATTGGATTTTGTTTTAAATGAGGCATCTTGGCCATATATTCAGAAGTGGTTAGAGGTGACCTTGGGTCGAGAAACAGTACAATGTTACTGGGGTAGTCACTATAGAAATTTTTAAAAAGTGTAGTTAGAAACATTTATGCGAGTTTCTATAAATCAAACAAAAAATAAAATTATTAAAAAAATTTATGAAAAAAATTCTACCATATCCCCAATGTGGTTAGTGGTATTCCAAGGCCGAATCTTATATACCCTCCTCCATTGATCGCATTTGTCAAGTTCTTTGAATTACTTTTTCAAACATATATGAGCTATGTGAAGTTATTGACCCATATGGACCGAATTTGTCATGCCGTACAAGTCATAGAAAATTTTCAGGCAAATCTTATATATAAAAATTATCTAAAGGGGGGGGCGGACCCTCCCCCTTACCCTAAATTTCAGAAACGCCAGATCTCGGAGATGGGTGGTGCGATTTATCCAAAATTTTGTGTGCTCTCATATAGTACCCTAAATATAAAAATTTCGTATGCAAATTTCGGATGGGGTACCTAGGGGGGCTGTCCCACCCTAAAACCTACCAAACATATATTTAGACCAATCATGACAATATGGGACTCAAATGAAAGGTATTTAGGATATGAAAACGTATCTGATATCCAATTGTCGGACCAAGTGCTAGGGGGACCACCCAAGCCTCAAAACACCCCTAAATCGGACATATTTACCGACCATGGCAATATGGGACTCAAATGAAAGGTGGTAGAATACGAGTAGAATACGAATCTGATATCCAAATGTGGGAACACGTTTCTGGGGGTCTACCCCTTCCCCAAAACACCCCCCAAACTGAACTTATTTAAATAAATTAAATAAAAGGTATTTGAGTGAAGAATTCGAATCTGATATCCAAATATGAGATCAAGTGTTTGGGGGGCCGCCTTTCCCCAAAAACCTCCCCCAAAGGGAACAAAATTACGACTATTGCAATATGGGGCTCAAATGAAAGGTCTTTGGGAGTAAAGCACAAATCTGATATCAATTTTCGGGAAAAGTGTATATGAGGCCACCCAACCCCCACAACACCACCCAACCCCCAAAACACCCCCAAATCGGACATATTTACCGATCATGGCAATATGGGACTTAAATGAAAGGTATTTGCGAATAGAATACGAATCTGATATCCAAATGTGAGATCACGTTTCTGGGGGTCCACTACTTCCCCAAAACACCCCCCACACTGGACTTATTTAAATAAATGGTATTTGAATGTAGAATTCGAATCTGATATCCAAATATGGGACCAAGTGTTTTGGGAGGCCGCCACTCCCCAAAAAACATCCAACAAAGGGGACAAATTTACGACCATAGCAATATGGGGCTTAAATGAAAGATCTTTGGGAGTGAAGCATGAATCTGAAATCAATATTCTGGAAAAGTGTCATGGGTCCACCCCACCACCACAACACCACCCAAATGGGACGAATTTGCTGACTATTGCAATATGAGGCTCAAATAAGAGGGTTTTTAAAGTAGAACACGAATCCGATTTATATTTTCAAGGCCAACTTACTGAGTGGCCGCCCTTTCCCCAAAACACCCCCAAAGCCGGTCATGTTTGCCGACTATGGAAATATGGGGCTCACATTAAAGGTATGTGGGAGTGGACCACATATCTGATATCAAAATTAGGGGCCAACTGTCTAGCGGACGTTCCATCACCATAACAACCCCCAAATAGGACGTATTTGCTCACCAAGACAATTTGGGTCTTAAAGAGAGTGGAACTAAATATTCATAGTTTTTAGGGCCAATACCCCAAACCGGAAATATTTGCTGACTTTTGCAATAAGGAGTTTAAATGAGATTTGAAATCGAATTTGATATCCAATTTTGAGGCCAATGGCAATATGGGGTTCAAATAAATGATACATAGATATATGAGAATAGAGCACGTTGCTGATATATTTTCCTGGCTTAGGGTTTGGGGGACCACCCCAATCCCCACAACATCCCTAAATCGAGCATATTTACCGACCATGTCACTGTGGAGCTTAAATGAAAGGTATTGGGGGTAGAGCAAGAATTGATACCCATTTTCGGTACCAATTTTCTGGGGGTCTACTCCTTTCCCAAAATACCCCACAAATAGCAATTTTTAGTAACCATCGCAATATGGGGGTCAAATCAAAATATTTGGGAGTAGAATACGAGTCTGATATCCAAATGTAGGACCATGTATTTAGGGCATCACCCCTTTCCCAAAACATACCCAAAGGGAAATAATTTTTCGACCATGCCAATATGTGGCTCAAATTAATGACATTTGAGATTAGAAAACGAATTTGATAACCTATTTTGGGGCCATGTGTTTGGGGGATGCCTCATCCTGTAAACTCCTCTTAAGCTAATGGCAATATGGGGTTTAAATACATGGTATTTGAGAGAACAGCACGATGCTGATATTTTTTCAGAGCCAAGTATCTGGGGGACCACCTCTTCCCCCGAAAACACCACTAAATCAGACATCATGAGAATATGGGGCTGAAATGAAATATTTTAAGAATGGAGTACACCTTACATCCAAACTCAAATTCGTAGACCAATAAAAATCAAATGGGATTCAGATAAAGGCACTCATATTGTAAAACTGTTAGTCAAGTTAGCATGGTATTTCACTAAAAGATCTTAAATTGTCGAAAATAAATATTCCAAGGAAACTTTTGTTCCATATAAAGTAAAATAAGGCGCAGCGGAGCAGGCCTGGGTCAGCTAGTTTTATATAAGAAGATTATGTCTTTTCAAAGTTCTATGGAAAATCTTTCTAAATGGTAAATATAAGTAAATTATTAATTTTAATTTGTTGTTGCTGTTTTTATTTAAATCATAATTTTGTGTTTTTTTACTTCTCATGCTCATTTTGTGGTCTGCATTTTGGTATATAACCCCTCGAAGTATGCAATGGTTTTTATTTCGTTGAAAATGGGACTAGTATGTAGAAATTTTTAACTTTTGATTTTTGTTTAAAGAATTGGGAGAGTTTTACTGCAAATTATTTAGAATTTTGTATTGAAAAGATTTATATGTTTGTGGACCCTTTGTTATGCATGGAGTGATTGTGACTTTGACTTTGAATAAAAAATATTTTGCTCCAAGCGTAGGCGTTGGTGTATTTGAATGTCTGTTTTTTTTTAACACCCTCTATTGTATACATTTCCATGCTTTCAACATCTTTTCAACAGCTTTGGTTTTCTTTTAAAAACATTCTCCCCCCCAAAAAAATTTTCTTTATCATCCACTTTTTGAAAGAATAAAATTAAAGATATCCTTTTAAGCCACATTCCTGATACTCACCTGCCAGATGCTGGCTGCTTCTACTGGCTTTGCTGCTATTTTTCCCTTTTTGCAGGCAAATGGCATTTTGTTGTTTTTTATTTATATTCAAATTTCTCTGGTTTTTTCGTATAACATCATAATATGGTTCTTAAATGTTTTTTTTTTTTTTTGCTACACCGCTCTGATACCTAGGCCAACCTGTACGTCTTCTGTAGCTCTCTCAGTTGGAACGAACATACCTTGCTGTTGTGCATTTATGCTACACCTCTACGTGGCCCCCTTTGGTGTTGTTATGTCGTTTGTATTTCATTTTCTTTTTTAATGTAAAGAATATTTTCTTGTTGTTGTTGTTGTTGTTGTTGTTATTTTTTTCTTACATTAAAGGAAAACATTGAAATCGTTGTTGGTTTGTTCACTTGCTTTTACTTTTAGAGTTGTGTGCTATGCGTTGGGTGGGGTGGGGAGGGGGTAGAATAGGGTTTTGTAAGGCTTACGTTTTTTACATTTTCCAGGATTATGAACAAACATTGAAGCTTTTTTTTCTGATTGTTTGTTCAACTTTGTTGTTGAACATTTTTGTGTCTAATGTCCTGTACTAAAAATCATCTCTCACTCTCTCCATCTCTCTGCTAAACATAAATTTCAAAGAGCTTTAGACTATTGCAAGCCAACTGTATATTTTTAATATCAAAATAGAATTTTGTGCTTAATCTTAAAAATCATTTTAACCGCCCACAAAATGTGTGTCCTTAAAATGTTGGAAAGATTTGAAAAACCGCAACTTATGTATGCGAGGGACATTTGAGGTCTTGCATATGAGGAGATTCAAAGAAATTTTCTTCAAAAATTTTACTCTTATATATGAGAAGGTGTTCTCTTGCAAGGTTGTGGTCAATAGGAAAAGTCAAGTTCCATATACATTTAGCAAAACCCCCAGATCTTGCAAATTGCAAATTCGCCCATAAACATTCCCCCAAGTAACAGGGGGAAACTTCTCACATATCAATGAGTGCTGTCCAGTTCAATTTTTAAGCTCAATGATAAGTGGCCTCCTTTTTATAGGCAAGTTCGAACGGCTTGCCTCAGCACGACACCTCTTTTGGGAGAAGTTTTAGCCTGGCTGCCATAACAAATGGTACAGTACCCCCAAAAATGTCGCCAGCATTAGGAGGGTAAAACCACCACTAATAATTTTTTTCCGATGTTATTGCCAGGATTCGAGGCCAGGCTTTCAACGTCATAGGCGGATATGCTAACCTTTGCGTTACGGTGGCCTCTCCTCTATTGGGGAAATATGTCTAAAAAGGTGACAGTTTTTAGTACCATTGGTTACATTTTATTGCAAAAGATTTTCATTAACAACAGCACAAGTCAAATTCCAAAAAATGTTAAACAAAAATCCCTTAAATTTCCTCTAATGGGAAAATAAGTTTGAAGATGTGGAAATTTTTTAGTATTAACGTTTTTTTTCTGACTTATTCGCCAGGATAGACGCTTAGATAGATAGACCATTAGTCAGATAGACGGACAGACAAATAGACGGACAAACAGATAGACAGATTGATAGACGGACGGACCGGCAGACAGACGGTCAGTCAGATAGGAGAGAACGACACATACAAAGACAGACGAACATACAGACTGAAAGACGGACAGACAGACAGAGAATCGTACAGATAGGCAGTCGAACAGATAGCATGGCAGAGGAGCTGATAGACAAACGGACACAGATTATGAAAGACGGATGTAGAAACAGAGATTTGCAAAAGATTGCCATGAAAAACAGCAAAGGTCAAATTCCAAAAATGTTTTACAAAAATTTCTAATAATTGGGAAAAAGTTTGAAGTCATGAAAGTTTTTAAGTATTTTCGATATTTTTTCGTACTTTTTCGCAAGGATGGACAAATGGATAGACGAATAGTCGGACAGATAAACAGACAGACGGATGGACAGACAGATTGAAGGACAGACAAATTGACGGACAGACAGATAGAGGGACGGACTGGCAGACAGACGGTCAAACAGACAAAAGGACACATACAAAGCCAGGCGGACACACAGACTGAAGGACGAACAGGCAGACGGAGAGTCGTACAGGTAGTCAGATCGACGGAGAGCAAGACAGAGGAGACAAACGGACACACCGGCTGAAAGGCTGACTTAAGACATAGATTGTAAAAGACTGTCATTAAAAACAGCACAAGTCAAATTCCGAAAATGTTTAACAAAAATTCCCAAATTCCCTTTAATGGGGAAATCAGATTAAAGATATGGAAATTTTTTAGTATTATCGATATTTTTCTGTATTTTTCACCAGGATGGACAAATAGACGATTATGCGGACAGATAAACAGACAGATGGACGGACAGACCGGCCGACGGACGGTCAGACAGACAGATAGAACGACACACACACAAAGACAGACGGACACACAGACTGAAGGAAGGCAGATCGACGGAGAGCAAGACAGACGAGCTGACACGCAAACAGACATACAGACAAACGGACACACGACTGATAGACGGACAGACAGACAGGGATTGGGAAAGATTGTCATTCAAAACAGGAAAAACAAATCCAAAAATGTTTAACAAAAATCCTCAAAATTCCCTCTAATGGGGAAATAAGTTTTAAGATGTGGAAGTTTTTTAATATAGTCGATATTTTTTTCTGACTTTTTCGCCAGAAGGGACAGATAGAGGGACAGAATGATAGACAAACAAATAGATATACATACGGACCGGCATACGGATGGTCAAACAGACAGATAGAACGACATACACAAAGCAGGAAGCAGACTGAAAATGGACAGACAGAGATTCGTACAGATATCCAAAAAGATGGAGAGCAAGCCAGACGAGCAGACAGGCAGACAGAAAGACGACCTTACAGACAAATAGGTGGACAGCAAGACAGACGAGCAGACAGACAGAAGAAAAAGACAGTCGGACATACAGACGGGTGGACAAACAGATGCCCACACGGACGGACAGAAAGACAGACAGACAGATCATTAGAAGTATAGACAAATAAACATAGAAACGGACTGAAAGGCAGTCAGACAATTGGACTGAAAGAAGGACAGACAGAAAAACATGCGAATATACTGACAGACTATTAGGTATATAGAAGGAAGGAGAGACAGACAGACACTCAGATGGGCAGTCAGAGGGACAGATAGGAAGATGGATAAACAGATAGAGGAATAAAGCTAAGTTGGACCAAAAGAAATATTCTGTATCGATTTGTATATTTGCCAATGGGTCTTTCTCCTCCTGTTATGCTATTTCAACTAACAACATCTGCTGTTTCAACTACAAAATCTGCTAAAACCTTGAACACGCATTACTGCTGAACAGGAAAAATTTGTTGCTATTTTTCAGTAGTTCTGCAATTACAGCAGAACTTGTGCTGTAATAGCAGCAAAATAATCTACTATAACAATTAGCAGACAGTGTCTGCTATTGTCAGCAGATTTTTTCTATAAGTGTACTGCACATGTAAGGAAAATAACTGCAAATTCACCCAAAATATATCGTTACTCTTTTAAATTTACCGATTATTTTCAGGATATTCTCACTTGATACCATTGTTTGCAAGTAAGAATTGAAAATTAAATTAAAAATTTAATAAGTTCCATCTTACTACAACTACAACTTTGTAATCCTTACTAATAAATAATTCCTTTTGTTTACTTACAGGTAAGTGATATATCTGGAAATTTATTTTGAATGGAAATGCAAATTTTTTATGTAAGTACAAGTCATCTAAGCTCATAAAATTGTTTCTTTTATAAGTGATGTTGTATTCACAATAAGCAGTGGAAATGCCTTTGTCACCTTACAGATTTCGGAAGGTCGGTTTATATGAGAACAAAAACAAAAATGTTCAGCTGTGTTTATCGTTCAAAATTTCAACCTAATCGAATATATATTGAGACCTTTAGAGGTTCAAGAAGTCTAATCGAGAGATATGTTTATTTGGGAGCTATATCAAGTTATGGACCAATTCGGATCATTCTTGGCAGATATATTGAAAGTCATATGAGAGCTCGATGTTCAAAACGTCAGCGAAATCGGAAGAGAATTGCGCTGTTTATGGGAGATATATCATGTTATGAACCGATTTAGATCATACTTTACACAGATGTGTGGGGATTCATAAGAGAGCTCGTCGGGCAAATCGCATAAGAGATTGCTCCATCTTAATGTTCCAGAAATGTATTTGTGAGATCGGTTTATATGGGAGCTACATCTAAACATGGACTGATTAGGGCCATTAACAATCCAAAACGACGAACGGATGGTCGGACATGGCTAGGTCGACTTAAAATGTCACAACGAATAGGCATATATATTTCTTTGGGTCTTAGACCATTATTTCGATGAGTTGCGATCGGAGGGTATAACAATTATGACCTAACTAATGCTGAAGACATTATTAAGGTATTTGTAAATTTGCAAATTTTGCCCATGAACATTCCACTAAGGAACAGGGGCAAACTTCTCACACATCGATGAGTGCAGTCCGATTCAAGTTTAAGCTCGGACTCGGCTATAAAAAGGAGGCCCATACTTTTTATAGCCGAGTGTGAACGGCGTGCCGCAGTGCGACACCTCTTTGGAGAGAAGTTTTACATGGCATAGTACATCACAAATGTTGCCAGCATTAGGAGGGGAAAACCACTGCTAAAAATTTTTTTCTGATGGTCTCGCCAGGATTCCAAACCAGGCGTTCAGCGTCATAGGCGGACATGCTAACCTCTGCGCTACGGTGGCCTCCATTTAAGGTATTTAGCCATGTGAACATCGCTCAGAAGTGGTTTGGTATTGGCAAGAAAAAAACGGATCCCCTTTTCATTGAGCTTAAAACGTATCGCATTGCAATCACTCATATAGCCAGGGTAGCCCTGATCCTCAATGGACAGTTCATTGGAAAATTTTATTTCATATATAGATGGCGCAGTGCATTCCCCATATACTTGTCTCAAATTTGCCCTCAGTGGAGGTTTTGAGAGGGTGGGCAGACTCTTACACCCAAATAATAATTATATAAGATTCGTACTCTTTTTTCCTTTTACCTTGCATTTGAGAGCCATTTTATTGCGATTGGTCTATTCTTCCAGATGCATTTTTTATAGGTGGAGCGGCAACCCGTTATCGGTTACCTAATTTATTATCAGATTTTTAACCTATTTTCAAAGACCTTTCATTTGATACCCATATTGTCAGAATTGGTAAACATGCCCGTTTGGGTGGGGCGTTCCCCCCACGTTGATTAACCCAGAGTTTTCCTGAATGCAGGTTTTGAGAGGATGGGCAGACTCTTACAGCCATATAATAATTACATAAGATTCTTTCTTTTTTGCCATATTATACCGATTGGTCTATATGTCCAAATGGGTTTTTTTTTTAAGCTGGGGCGGTAACCAGTTGTTGGTTCCCTTATATTAATATCAGATTGGTGTTCTACTATTAAATACCTTTCATTTGATACCGATATTGTCGGAATTGGTAAACATGACCGTTTGGGTGGGGCGTTCCCCCCTGTAGCTTGACCTCAAATATGTGTTTTTGGCTTGCCATAAGATTACAAAAAAATTATTGCTTTAATTTGTGCAGCCAACTCTGAGATCTAGCGTTTTTGAAAATTATGGTAAGAGAATTTGATTTCTGAATCCTCTATGTAGACTCCTGACCCATTAACGCCTGACCCTCGATTCCCTTGTCCGATTTTGATGAAATCTCATATATTCATCATTTAGAGCATTTATGTTGATGCAGAACTTTTTTTAAATTTTTGTTTAACAAATTTGTATACCCTCCACCGAAGGATGGGGGTAAATTCATTTTGTCCTACCGTTTGCAAAACATTGAAATATCCATTTCCGACACTATAGAGTAAATATATTCTTGATCAGCGTATAAATCTAAGACGATCTAGACATGTCCGTCCGTCTGTCCGTCTGTCTGTTGAAATCACGCTACAGTCTTTAAAAATAGAGATATTGAGCTGAAATTTTGCACAGACTCTTTTTTTGTCTATAAGTAGGTTAGGTTCGAAGATGGGCTATATCGAACTATATCTTGATATAGCCCCCATATAGACCAATCCGCCGATATAGGGTCTTAAGGCCATAATAGCCTCATTTATTATACGATTTTGCTGAAATTTGGGACAGTGAGTTGCGTTAGACCCCTCGACATCCTCCGTCAATTTGGCCCAGATCGGTCCAAATTTGGATATAGCTGCCATATAGACCGATCCTCCGATTTAAGGTCTTAGGCCCATAAAAGCCACATTTATTATTCGATTTTGCTGAAATTTAGGACAGTGAGTTGTGTTGAGCCCTTCGACATCTTTTTTCAATTTGGTCCAGATCGGTCTAGATTTGGATATAGCTGCCATATAGACCGATCTCTCGATTTAAGGTTTTGGGCTCATAAAAGCCACATTTATTATTCGATTTTGCTGAAATTTGGGACAGTGAGTTGCGTTAGGCCCTTCGACATCCTTCGTCAATTTGGCCCAGATCGGTCCAAATTAGGATATAGCTGCCATATAGACCGATCCTCCAATTTAGGGTCTTAGGCCCATAAAAGCCACATTTATTATTCGATTTTGCTGAAATTTGGGATAGTGAGTTGTTAGACCCCTCGACATCCTCCGTCAATTTGGCCCAGATCGGTCCAAATTTGGATATAGCTGCCATATAGACCGATCCTCCGATTTAAGGTCTTAGGCCCATAAAAGCCACATTTATTATTCGATTTTGCTGAAATTTAGGACAGTGAGTTGTGTTGAGCCCTTCGACATCTTTTTTCAATTTGGTCCAGATCGGTCTAGATTTGGATATAGCTGCCATATAGACCGATCTCTCGATTTAAGGTTTTGGGCTCATAAAAGCCACATTTATTATTCGATTTTGCTGAAATTTGGGACAGTGAGTTGCGTTAGGCCCTTCGACATCCTTCGTCAATTTGGCGCAGATCGGTCCAAATTAGGATATAGCTGCCATATAGACCGATCCTCCAATTTAGGGTCTTAGGCCCATAAAAGCCACATTTATTATTCGATTTTGCTGAAATTTGGGATAGTGAGTTGTGTTGAGCTCTTCGACATTCTTCTTCAATTTGTCTCAGTTCGGTCCAGATTTGGATGTAGCTGTCATATATACCGATCTCTCGATTTAAGGTCTTAGGCCCATAAAAGCCACATTTATTGTTCAATTTTGCTGAAATTTGGGACAGTGAGTTACATTAGGCCCTTCGACATCTTTCGTCATTTTGGCCCAAATGGGTCCAGATTTGGATATAAAGGGTGATTTTTTTGAGGTTAGGATTTTCATGCATTAGTATTTGACAGATCACGTGGGATTTCAAACATGGTGTCAAAGAGAAAGATGCTCAGTATGCTTTGACATTTCATCATGAATAGACTTACTAACGAGCAACGCTTGCAAATCATTGAATTTTATTACCAAAATCAGTGTTCGGTTCGAAATGTGTTCAAATTTTTACAAATTTTGTTCAGCGATGAGGCTCATTTCTGGTTGAATGGCTACGTAAATAAGCAAAATTGCCGCATTTGGAGTGAAGAGCAACCAGAAGCCGTTCAAGAACTGCCCATGCATCCCGAAAAATGCACTGTTTGGTGTGGTTTGTACGCTGGTGGAATCATTGGACCGTATTTTTTCAAAGATGCTGTTGGACGCAACGTTACGGTGAATGAACACATTTCGAACCGAACACTGATTTTGGTAATAAAATTCAATGATTTGCAAGCGTTGCTCGTTAGTAAGTCTATTCATGATGAAATGTCAAAGCATACTGAGCATCTTTCTCTTTGACACCATGTCTGAAATCCCACGTGATCTGTCAAATACTAATGCATGAAAATCCTAACCTCAAAAAAATCACCCTTTAGCTGCCATATAGACCGATCCTCAGATTTAGGCCCATTAAAGCCGCATTTACTATCAGATTTTGCTGAAATTTGGGTCAGTGAGTTGCCTTAGGCCCTTCGACATTTTTTTTCAATTTGGCCCAGATCGGTCCAGATTTGGATGTAGCTGCCATTTAGAGCGATCTCTCGGTTTAAGGTTTTGGGCTCATAAAAAGCGCATTTATTGTCCGATGTCGCCGAATTTTGGGACAGTGAGTTGTGTAAGGCTCTTCAGATCCAGATTTGGATGTAGCTGTCATATATAACGATCTCTCTATTTAAGGTTTTTGGGCCATAAGAGGAGCATTTATTGTCCGATTTCGTTGAAATTTGGGGCAGTGAGTTGTGTTAGGCTCTTCGACATTTTTCTGAAATTTGGACCAAATCGGTCCAGATTTGGATATAGCTGCCATATAGATCGATCTCTCGATTTAAGGTCTTGACCCCATAAAAGGCGCATTGTATATCCGATTTCGAGGAATTTTGACACAGTTGACACTTATGTTAGGCTATTCGACATCTGTATCATATATGGTTTAGATGGGTCTTTATTTGGATGTAGCTGCCAAAAAGACCAATATTTTGCTCTACTAAATTGGACAGCCATTATATGACCGTTCCGAATTCGGTCCAAATTGGATCATTTTTCGCTAAAGCTGCTAAGGGTACATAAATTAGGCATTTTTCACCGGATTTAGACGAAAGGTGGTTTACGGCATTTACTTTTGCATTTATCAAACGATTTTCTCAAAGATTTGCACAACGATTTACTCTATGGATGTTGATCGATATACTACATATCAAATTTAAACAAATTATAAATCTGATGACTTATCCTGCATATCCAATGTGGTGTAGGGTATCAATAGGTCGGCTTCGTCCGACTTTAGCCCGTCCTTACTTGTTAACAATGACGTAGTTTCTGCTTGTCAAATGTCAAAGAATAAAAGCTTCAAAACTGACAGCAACCGAAATACTGAGTAATTGAAAATAGCACCTCTTGTTGGAAATGCCTTTACTATGCATTCTCTTGTATACTGCCTTAGGCCCAAAGTAATAGGCAAACCGACAAAACATGTTATATCAGTAACTGCAAACCTTTATTAAGCTCCCTAAGCAGTTGCCATCGATTATAGAAAAACTAACGAGATTCAAGCTAAAATTCTTTAGAGTACAAAAAATAAGCAAATTAGATAATAGGAAAATATTAAAATACAAGTATACCGAATATATATGAAAATAAAATTAAGAAATGCGATTTTAAGAAACTATGATGAAAGACAGAACAATTTCTCCTTTACTATTCTCTTTCCTTTTGGTTTTATTTTTTTCCTCCTTTTTATATTTTTTCCCATTTTTTCCTGTTTTCTTTTCTTCATTTGGTCCCATAAAAATCAAAAGTTTATGGCCTCACATTAACGATGTTTGCATGATGGTAACCTTAGCGTATGAGTGATTCTTAATTTATTATCGTTACTCATACTCACCAGAGGCCAGCTACAAGGTAGCTTAAGGTTGTGCGATGATGTGTTGGTATATGGAGTGAGTAAATTGAGTCCAGCCAAGACTTCATTTTGTTTATTATTACAATGGATTTATGTCGTGTGTGAGGAAGTAAGTGCAAGAGCGAGGTCTAGCTCGCGTTTATCGGTGTGTATGTGTGTGTGTGTGTATGTGTGTTTGTGCGCGAAAGTGTGTCCTGAGTTAAAGATAATATTTTATATCGCTTCAAGCAGCCCATCGTACCAAGTACAAAGCTAAAGAATTATGGAAATAATTTTAAGAGTTTCTTAAGAGGATAATAAGTTAAACAAATCCAAGGTATAGGGGTATTGAGATGTTTATTTACTTGACTGGAGTGTTCATTTCGCAGTATGGGTGAGTACGTGTTATTTATAAAGGCAAGTTTTTCTTCTCTTTTTAATTCAATACATTTACCCTGTGTATCTGGCATCCAAGCCACAGCAGTAAATTGAGATTTATAAAGTCAGGGTGCTGGCAAAACTTGAGGTTAAATTTTTAATTTGCCAACAAGAATTTTAATTACCTTTTGAATTAATGAACCGAGCATAAAAGAGAATTTGATAACTGTTTTTCGAAGCGCGGTGCTGCAGGCCAAAACAATCACAGCCATTTTTATTGCGCATTTATGGAATGTGAAATTTTTGGTTTGTGCGCATTTCGGATCATAAAAAATACATTTCGAGTGTTGGAAGGCTAAATGGAACTGGAAAGAATAAAAGTTATTGTAGTTAAAACAGATTTGGAGGGCTTAGAAATGGAGTTCAAAAATAGTACCTAAGCAAATTACTCATCAATCAATGTACAGTGGTTGCAGATGGAAAAAGTCTGTAACTTGTGACCAAAAAAAAAAAAAAAAAAATATTTAAAAATATTTGTTCTGTATGAAAGCTGAGTTTTTATGACAAATAACGCAGATGCTCGACCGAGTACCAGTGATTGCATAGAATAATTGGTAGTTGATATGGTTCAGTCCAGAAACTTTGTTCCAGGTCGTCCAAATACAAATTTTTCCCATGAACATTCCACTAGGGAACAGAGGCAAACTTCTCACATATCAATGAGTGCAGTCCGATTTAAGTTTAAGCTCAATGATAAGGGCCCTCCTTTTTAAAGCCGAGTCTGAAAGGCGTGCCGCATTGCGACACCTCTTTGGAGAGAAGTTTTACTTGGCATAGTACCTCACAAAAGTTGCCGGCAGGAAGGGGAAATCACTGCTGAAATTTTTTGACGGCGAAAATCTTTTGGAGGGTTCCAGATCGTGAGAAGACAATGCTATTAGAAGACGATCGTGAGAAGACGATGCTATTCCAATCTGTCCTCTAGCCTTGATCAATCTGTGTAGCCTGATCTTCCAGATGACAATTGGGGGTTCTGTCAATCCAAGACTGTGCTGCTGGCAACA
This sequence comes from Stomoxys calcitrans, assembly GCF_963082655.1. Taxonomy (NCBI): domain Eukaryota; kingdom Metazoa; phylum Arthropoda; class Insecta; order Diptera; family Muscidae; genus Stomoxys; species Stomoxys calcitrans. Next base: position 138,292,349 of record NC_081555.1, read on the forward strand.
GTGCCTCGCACTCGACCACAAGTGTCGTCTCAGATAAATTTGCAAATTTTTCCTATGAACATTCCACTAAAGAACAGGGGCAAACTGCTCACATATCAATGAGTGCAGTCCGATTCAAGTTTAAGCTCAATGTTAAGGGGCCTCCTTTTTATAGCCGAGTCCGAAGGGCTTGCCGCAGTGCGACACCTCTTTGTAGAGAAGTTTTACTTGGCATAGTACCTCACAAATGTTGCCAGCATTACGAGGGGAAAACCACCGCTGAATTTTTTTTTGTGTTGGTCTCGCCAGGATTCAAGCCCAGGCGTTCAGCGTCTTAGGCAGACATGCTAACCTCTGCGCTACGGTGGCCTCCGTCGTCTCAGGCATCCAGATAAATTTTCGATGTGCTACAAATGGAATGACGAAATTAGTACACTACCATCCCTTGGGGGAGGGTATAAACATTTCCTAAGGCCTAACGATTCTGCAACTTATAGAAGTATTTCCTCAGCACTGCCTTTCTATACACAACCTATTAATTATTACGCGTTATTCTACACCCTCAACGATTTTTCTCAGGAAAATTCATTATATTTCATTTTCCATTACCAAGCATGTAATGTTACCATGTAATGACGCAAATGCTTGTATTACCCATTTTATGGAGAGCAAAGGCAGGGGCAAAATGTTGCAGTAGCTCCACTTTTTTCTGTGTGGCAGCAATATTTTGTATTATTGGTGAGGTGTGGTTCGGTTTGGGATTTTTCACAACTGCTGCGCTACCGTTAATTGCCAAAGTTTTTCCACGTATTACAACACTCAAGTCGAAATTATTATGCAATTTATGTAACAGCCAAAGTTTTTTTTATTTTCGACAATTATAAATTTATCGATGATGATAAATTACTATTTCCGTGCGACATGATAAATGAGATTTCTTGGAAAACATTTTTTATTGGAAAGGGACATTAAGACGAAGATGTAGGACGAGGAGCATAAAGGGGAAGGAGAGAAAAAATTTATTTTTGAAAATAAATATACCGGAAAAATTTTTACAAGTTTTATTTCTATAGAAAATTTTGTCAAAATTTTATTTCTATAGAAAATTTTGTCAAAATTTTATTTCTATAGAAAATTTTGTCAAAATTTTATTTCTATAGAAAATTTTGTCAAAATTTTATTTCTATAGAAAATTTTGTCAACATTTTATTTCTATAGAAAATTTTGTCAAAATTTTATTTCTATAGAAAATTTTGTCAAAATTTTATTTCTATAGAAAATTTTGTCAAAATTTTATTTCCATAGAAAATTTTGTCAAAATTTTATTTCTATAGAAAATTTTGTCAAAATTTTATTTCTATAGAAAATTTTGTCAAAATTTTATTTCTATAGAAAATTTTGTCAAAATTTTATTTCTATAGAAAATTTTATCAAAATTTTATTTCTATAGAAAATTTTGTCAAAATTTTATTTCTATAGAAAATTTTGTCAAAATTTTATTTCTATAGAAAATTTTGTCAAAATTTTATTTCTATAGAAAATTTTGTCAAAATTTTATTTCTATAGAAAATTTTGTCAAAATTTTCTTTCTATAGAAAATTTTGTCAAAATTTTATTTCTATAGAAAATTTTGTCAAAATTTTATTTCTATAGAAAATTTTGTCAAAATTTTATTTCTATAGAAAATTTTGTCAAAATTTTATTTCTATAGAAAATTTTGTCAAAATTTTATTTCTATAGAAAATTTTGTCAAAATTTTATTTCTATAGAAAATTTTGTCAAAATTTTATTTCTATAGAAAATTTTGTCAAAATTTTATTTCTATAGAAAATTTTGTCAAAATTTTATTTCTATAGAAAATTTTGTCAAAATTTTATTTCTATAGAAAATTTTGTCAAAATTTTATTTCTATAGAAAATTTTGTCAAAATTTTATTTCTATAGAAAATTTTGTCAAAATTTTATTTCTATAGAAAATTTTGTCAAAATTTTATTTCAATAGAAAATTTTGTCAAAATTTTATTTCTATAGAAAATTTTGTCAAAATTTTATTTCTATAGAAAATTTTGTCAAAATTTTATTTCTATAGAAAATTTTGTCAAAATTTTATTTCTATAGAAAATTTTGTCAAAATTTTATTTCTATAGAAAATTTTGTCAAAATTTTATTTCTATAGAAAATTTTGTCAAAATTTTATTTCTATAGAAAATTTTGTCAAAATTTTATTTCTATAGAAAATTTTGTCAAAATTTTATTTCTATAGAAAATTTTGTCAAAATTTTATTTCTATAGAAAATTTTGTTAAAATTTTATTTCTTAGAAAATTTTGTCAAAATTTTATTTCTATAGAAAATTTTGTCAAAATTTTATTTCTGTAAAAAATTTTGTCAAAATTTTATTTCTATAGAAAATTTTGTCAAAATTTTATTTCTATAGAAAATTTTGTCAAAATTTTATTTCTTAGAAAATTTTGTCAAAATTTTATTTCTTAGAAAATTTTGTCAAAATTTTATTTCTATAGAAAATTTTGTCAAAATTTTATTTCTATAGAAAATTTTGTCAAAATTTTATTTCTATAGAAAATTTTGTCAAAATTTTATTTCTATAGAAAATTTTGTCAAAATTTTATTTCTATAGAAAATTTTGTCAAAATTTTATTTCTATAGAAAATTTTGTCAAAATTTTATTTCTATAGAAAATTTTGTCAAAATTTTATTTCTATAGAAAATTTTGTCAAAATTTTATTTCTATAGAAAATTTTGTCAAAATTTTATTTCTATAGAAAATTTTGTCAAAATTTTATTTCTATAGAAATTTTGTCACAATTTTATTTCTATAGAAAATTTTGTCACAATTTTATTTCTATAGAAAATTTTTTCAAAATTTTATTTTTATAGAAAATTATCTGTAAGGTTATCCCAGGAGATTCCTTCATTTCTCTTAAAATTTATATTTTTAAAATAAAGCAATGTTTTTCAATATCCATTTTACAATAGAACCCATATGGTGCTCTACCACCCACCACTACCAATGCCATAGCCATGACACTGACAAACTGATGGACAGCTTTCAGCAATCAACAGCCGCAATACATTTTATTACACCAATGCAAACAGAAAAAGCAACAACTACAACTAAGCAATGGTAGATGCTTTCGTTCGTTCTGCTACAGCCACCGCATCAATGGCTCTCGGTAGTTGAGCCAGGTATAATAACAACAACAGCATGATTGTCAAAGTAAATTGCCAATAAGAAGCTAATAAGAGTAATATAGAGACCTCGGGCAAGAGCGAGAGAGAGCATTATGGGTGAGCTTACCGAGAGCAGCAGAGGCATAAAGGCAAAAGTAGATTTGATCTGTTCGTTGGCTTTGTGAGTTTGTATGGGTGTGTGTGTGTGTGTGAGTGTGTGTTGTGTCAGTGCCATTGGATGGATGAGTAATAAAAATTGTTGCTATACAGTCTGGTGGCTCTTCACACGTGGATTACTGGTAGCTTTTATTTTTGTTGTTCGTTGTTGTTGTTGCCTGTGAATGTGGCTGTTATCATTGCTCGTTCGTAGGTTTATGGTAGTTGGCTTATTGTTTTAGTTTTGTTTTTCATTTTCCTTCTTTTGTCCTATAATGCTGTATTCTAGTTGTTGTTGTCGTTCTCGTTGTTATTGTTGGTTTTGCCATTGTTGTTGCCTTTATATCTCCTTGATTGAACACAATTTGCTAATGTACGCGCGCTAGCATACAATGCAATAAAACTCGAGCACCCACTTACATACGACGTATAGTACATGTGAGTAAGAGACGTGCCTTGCATACAGACAAACCCACAAAAAATGGCTTAACGTATGCAATACCACTGATGAACATGCTTTTGCATCTAGTAGAAATAGCAAGACATCCACAAACAAATTGGTGCTTGCTTGTGTTCATCACAAATGTTCCCATTCATTCATGGCCACATCGCATCAGATATTGTGCTGTTGCCACCGTTGCAAGCGATGCAACCAACGGCTGCACTACAAAATAGTGCTGAACGTGTGGAACGGAAGTCGAATGGGAATTTTAGTCCATTATTGTGCTGATCTTTTCGTCCCTATGTGATTTTTAAAGAAAATTCCGTACAAATTTTAAAAATTCGTAAGATTTTTTTTTTAATATTCTTTTTTGAGATTTTTATAAAATTAAATAAAATTAAAAAAACAAAAATAAAATGAAGTAAGCTAAAATAAAATAAAATAAAGTAAAATAAAATAAAATAAAGTAAAATAAAATAAAACAAAAAATAAAAAAAATAATATAAAATAAAATAAAATAAAATAAAATAAAATAAAATAAAATAAAATAAAATAAAATAAAATAAAATAAAATAAAATAAAATAAAATAAAATAAAATAAAATAAAATAAAATAAAGTAAAGTAAAGTAAAATAAAATAAAATAAAATAAAATAAAATAAAATAAAATAAAATACAATAAAATAAAATAAAATAAAATAAAATAAAATAAAATAAAATAAAATAAAATAAAATAAAATAAAATAAAATAAAATAAAATAAAATAAAATAAAATAAAATAAAATAAAATAAAATAAAATAAAATAAAATAAAATAAAATAAAATAAAATAAAATAAAATAAAATAAAATAAAATAAAATAAAATAAAATAAAATAAAATAAAATAAAATAAAATAAAATAAAATAAAATAAAATAAAATAAAATAAAATAAAATAAAATAAAATAAAATAAAATAAAATAAAATAAAATAAAATTAAATTAAATAAAATAAAATAAAATAAAATAAAATAAAATAAAATAAAATAAAATAAAATAAAATAAAATAAAATAAAATAAAATAAAATAAAATAAAATAAAATAAAATAAAATAAAATAAAATAAAATAAAATAAAATAAAATAAAATAAAATAAAATAAAATAAAATAAAATAAAATAAAATAAAATAAAATAAAATAAAATAAAATAAAATAAAATAAAATAAAATAAAATAAAATAAAATAAAATAAAATAAAATAAAATAAAATAAAACAAAATAAAACAAAATTTATAAAAATAAAATATAAAATATCATAAAATAATAAAAAATTAAATAAAAATAAATACAATAAAATGCAATTAAATAATAAATAAACATGCGTTAAGTTCGGCCGGTCCGAGCTTTGGATACCCACCACATCCGATATATATATAATCCACCTTTCTTCATTATCCGGTGAAAAATGGATAATTTTCGCAACTATATCGAAATATCCAAATTCGGTACGGACATTGAGTAGTCTTATGAGTACAGATCATTTTTCAATTTTGTAGAACAAAATATTGGTCGTTTTGGCAGCTATATCCAGATAATGATTAATCAGATCCATTTATGACACGGATGTCGAAAAACCTAACATAAGTCACTGTGTAAAATTTCAGGCAAATCGGATTACAAATTCGCCTTTTATGGGACCAAAACTTTAAGTCGAGAGATCGGTCTATATGCCAGCTATATTCAAATCTGGACCGATCTTAGCCAAAATGAAGGAGGATATCGAAAGCCCTAACACAACTCACTGTTCCGAATTTCGGCGAAATCGGACAATAAATGCGCCTTTTACGGAACCAAAACTTTAAATCGATAAATCGAGAGTCAGCTATATCCAAACCTTAACCGATCTGGGCCAAATTTAAGAGGCATGTCGAAGGGCCCAACACAACTCTCTGTTCCAAACTTCGGCGAAATCGGACATTAAATGCGTCTTTTTTGGGCTCAAAAACTTAAATCGAGAGATCGGTCTATATGGCAGCTATATTGAAATCTGGACCGATCTGAGCCAAATGGAAAAAAGGATACCGAAAGCCCTAACACAATTCATTGATTCAAATTTCGGCGACATTGCATAATAAATGCGCCTTTTATGGGCCCAAAACCTTAAATCGAGAAATCGGTCTATATGGCAGCAAATTTCGGCGACATTGCACAATAAATGCACATTTTATGGAGCCAAAACCTTAAATCGAGAGATTGGCATATATGGCAGCTATATCCATATCTAGACCGATCTGGGCCAAATTGCAGAACAATTTTGAAGGGTCGAACGCAAGTTTCTGTGCCCAATTTCGGCGAAATCGGACAATAATTGCGTCTTTTATGGGTCCATAATCTTGAATCGATAGATCGGTCTATATGGCATCTATATCTTAATCTGGACATCCGGGTCCAAGTTGAAGAAGGATATCGAGTGACCTAATACAACTCACTGTCCCAAATTTCAGCAAAATCGGATAATATTTAGTTACTCCAACATTTTTTCCACTAGCCGAATGTAGAATAGTTTTCCAAGCGCCTCGATCTTCTGCACTCATTCTAAAATCTCTGACACCAAGTTTCGAGATGTCTCCCACCACTTGATCTTTCCATCGTACCTTTGGTCTTCCCGGTTTGCCTTCAAATGCCTTCTTTGCTGGAGCTTCTTCATCTATTTTGACAACATGACGTAGCCAACGCAACCCTTGTATTTTGATGCGTGTAACTATGCTATCGTCGTCATAGAACTCATGCACCTCGTGGTTCATACGTCGCCTATATTCTCCCTTAACGCAATTTGGTCCATATATTTTACGAAAAATCTTTCTCTCAAATACTCCAAGCATTGCCTCATTTGCTTTCACAAGTATACCCATGCCTCAGAACCATATAACAACACGGGTAGTACCAGTGTCTCTTATAGTGTAATTTTCGTCTGTCGAGAGGTGGCCTTGTTTCTAAACTGCTCACTTAATTTTGTATGAGGTGTACTGTTATGGGTTTCATCAACTCTGCTAAGTATGGTTGAAATCACTCTATATCCTGATATAGCTGTCAAATAAACCAATCTGGGGCCTTGATTTCTTGAGTCTCCATAGGGCGCAATTTCATTTGACTAAAGTTTTGAATGACATGTTTCGTTTTGACTTCCAACTACTGTACTCAGTATGAATCAAATCGGTCCAAACCCTGACATACCTGCCATATTAACCGATTTTGAATCTTGACTTCTTGAGCCACTAGAGGGCGCAATACTTATCCGATTTGGCATGACGTGTTCCGTTGTGACTTTTAATAACTGTGCCAAATATGGTTCAAATCGGTCCATAACCTGATATAGCTGTCATATAAACCGATCTGGGGTCTTGACTTCTTGAGCCTCTAGAGGGCGCCATTTTTATCCGATTTGACCGAAATTTTGCACAAAGGCTTCTCCCATGACCTTCAACATACGGTTCAAATATGGTCTGTATCGGTCTATAGCCTGATACAGCACCCATATAAACCGATCTCGCGATTTGGCTTCTTGAGCCCCTGAATCCGTAATTTTCATCTAATTTGGCTGAAATTAAGCATATAGTGTTTTGTTGTAACTTCTAACAACTCTACCTAGTACGGGGTAAATCGATCAATAACCTGTTATAGCCTCCATATAAACCGGTCTCCCGATTTGACTTCTTAGGCCCTTACAAACCGCAATTTTCGTTCGTTTTGGCTGAATTTTTGCACATGGTGTTTGGTTATAACTTCCAACAACTATGCCTAAAACGGTCCGAATCGGTCTATAACCTAATATAGCTCCCATATAAACCGATCTCCCGATTTAACTTCTTGAGCCCTTACAAGCCGCAATTCAAAATTTACACTATTGAGTGATGCATTGCAGGTATGCCGTGTTGCTGACTAGTTTATGACATCGCGCTTACCTCCGCATAGCTATCTCTGAAAGCCCTTTCCCGTCAATAGTTTAGCTCATGGCACCTCTAGAAACACTCTACCTGGCATATTTGTATAAAACCACCTTAACATTCTCCCGGAAATTTTGCTCATATCTTACTCCGTTCATATATTTCAGCATTATTTGTAATGAATTTTTGATTTGCTACCACCTTGGCGTATAATCGACTTGCATTCACATCACTCATTCGCACCCTGTGTTAGTGCCAGTCTAGTATTAATGTGCTCACAAGCTGACCATGACCCTTATAACTAAACAATATTTTATTAACTTTTAATTGACTTATAGCCTTTAGAAATAGAAATTATGAATTTTTCTCCTGTTCCAAAGGTTTTTAAGAATTTTGCTACGATATTCGTTTAACCTTTCAGTGTGGAAATAAATATGCAATTAACCTTCACTCAACTTATCATAGAACCACTCAAGTAATAAGACTTACAGTAAACATTTGTTATGTATGGCCGAGGGATGGGGAAGGAAAAGAGAAAGGGTATATAGGTACAGGGGCAAAAGTTTAAACATCTGTTGGAATTCCCACAAAAACACATACTAGCACCATAATCAAGAGAATACGTGCTCAATGAACACATACACACATGATTACATTCTCACAAACATTGGTGGTGGTTTTGGGAGGGCGGGAGGGGCATATCCCTCGTGTAACTTAATGTAAGTTAACAACAACACCAACAAGAACTTGGTTAAGGCTACAGGTTACAGTTTAGTTGTCCAATTCTGTAATGCATGGTATGAGGGCCTATAAAGCAATCACAACAAGCTTGTGTGTGAGAAAGAGAGAGGAGAGAACGAAGGAGAGTGGGGCCAGGTGGTTTGGCAAATGTTGTACCTTACTGTCGACAACGGCAAGCAAATATAATTTCAAGTGTAAAGTAAATAAGGCATGTAAACTTTGTAACACATCCTTATGACATGCACATATATATGTGTGTGTGTGTCTGAGTGTATAAGTGCATGGGTATCTCTCCTACCCCAAAAACATATGCACTCAAATGCATCAAAGCCAAAGCTATGAAAAGTAAAGAAAATGAATCGACAAAGGAAGAAGAAAAAACTACAGAAAATAAAGAAGAAAAAAAAAAAAACGCGAAAAATACACAAACACACCAATGCTTAAAATGAGGTCAATAGCAGTTGAATATATGAGTAGTACAAAGTTTTCCTGCTGCAAGGGCATAGTATTGGCATATAGAAAAGAACCCAACTGAATTACTTTGGCAAGTCGTTGTTAATTTTTGCAAAGCTTCCTTTGCCAAGGGGGAAAAAAACAGAAAGAATACCACACACACACACACACCCAACGCCAATGCCGCCATCCCACTTCAGTTGAATGAAAATTGAAAAGAGCTTCAATTTGTACGCTTAAATTGCAATTTGCTTAATGTTTATGCCGACTATAATCAGTTATTTGCTAAATTTTCATCACCAATTGGTTGTACGTGTTGGTGCGTGGGAGAGTATTTTTATGGCTTTGCCTCATATGCAATGATTTTGTGTTTGCGTATGTTTGTACTTTATGTACCAATTAGCAGTGCGTCTTTGAGTTTTGAAGTAAATCCACTCGACATCACACAGTTAATTGCTGCTGCTGATGTTGATTTGCAAAATATTTTCTAATTAATTGCATCGAAATCGTTTAAATTCTCACATATCCATCGATTACCTTGGGAACACAGGACTCACAAGAGTCCTAGATATGTAATAAGCATTAACATCACAAATCTACAGTAATTGCAAGGTCACACATAATTAATGAGTTATGACGGAGAAGGGTGAAACGATGTTTATGGATAGCATCTCAAAGACCGGGTTTGGCAAGTTCTTTATAGGTAGAAACTAAAGAAGTAAAAAGGCGTTATTTTCAACCGGACCAAACTTTGCATACCCACCACCTTGGGTATATATGTAAACCACCTTTCGTCATAATCCGGTGAAATTTTCATAATTTATGCCCCATAGCAGCTAAAGGGTGATTTTTTTGAGGTTAGGATTTTCATGCATTAGTATTTGACAGATCACGTGGGATTTCAGACATGGTGTCAAAGAGAAAGATGACATTTCATTATGAATAGACTTACTAACGAGCAACGCTTGCAAATCATTGAATTTTATTACCAAAATCAGTGTTCGGTTCGAAATGTGTTCATTCACCGTCCAACAGCATCTTTGAAAAAATACGGTCCAATGATTCCACCAGCGTACAAACCACACCAAACAGTGCATTTTTCGGGATGCATGGGCAGTTCTTGAACGGCTTCTGGTTGCTCTTCACTCCAAATGCGGCAATTTTGCTTATTTACGTAGCCATTCAACCAGAAATGAGCCTCATCGCTGAACAAAATTTGTCGATAAAAAAGCGGATTTTCTGCCAACTTTTCTAGGGCCCATTCACTGAAAATGATTTGCAAGCGTTGCTCGTTAGTAAGTCTATTCATGATGAAATGTCAAAGCATACTGAGCATCTTTCTCTTTGACACCAAGTCACACGTGATCTGTCAAATACTAATGCATGAAAATCCTAACCTCAAAAAAATCACCCTTTATATCGAAATATGGTCCGATTTGGACCAAATTCTGCACGGATATGAAGTGGTCTAATAAGTAAAAGTCATTGTTCAATATTGTAGAACAAAATATAGGTCTTCTTGGTAGCTATATCCATATATAGACCAATCTTAACCATATATGACACTGACGTCGAAAAGCCTAACATAATGCACTGTGTCAAATTTCAGCGAAATCGGATTAAAAATGCGCCTTTTATGGGACCAAGACTTAAAATCGAGAGATCGATCTGTATGACAGCTATATCCAAATCTGAATCGATCTGGGCCAAATTGAGGGGGAATGTCGAAGGCCCTTACACAACTCACTATCCTAAATTTCGGAGAAATCGGACAATAAATGTGTCTTTTTGTGGGTCCAAGACCTTAACTCGAGAGATCGGTCTATATGACAGCTATATCCAAATCTGGACCGATCTGGGTCAAATTGCAGAAAGATGCCGCGGGGCCTAACATAACTCTCTGTCCTAAATTTCGGCGAAATCGGACAATAAATGCGCCTTTTATGGGCCCAAAACCTTAAATCGAGAGATCGGGCTATATGGCAGCCATATCCAAATCTGGACGGATTTGGTCCAAATTGAAGAAGGATGTCGATTGACCTAACTCAACTCAGTGTCCCAAATTTCGGCGGAATCGGACAATAAAATCTCAACGGGTTTGGCAAGTTCTTTATATTATTTGCCCAAAAAGTAATTGCGGATTTTTTAAAAGAAAGGAAATGCATTTTTAGTAAAACTTAGAATGAACTTTAATCAAATATACTTTTTTTACACTTTTTTTCTAAAGCAAGCTAAAATTAGCAGCTGATAACTGACAGAAGAAAGAATGCTATTACAGAGTCACAAGCTGTGAACAAATTTGTCAACGCCGACTATATGAAAAATCCGCAATTACTTTTTGGGCAAGCCAATACGTAGAAACTAAAGAAGTAAAAAGGCGTTAAGAGGAATGCCGAAGGGCCTAACACAACTCCCCGTCCTAAATTTCGGCGATATCGGACAATAAATGCTCCTTTTATGGGCCCAAAACCTTAATCCTGAGATCGGTCTCTGGGCCATAATTTCTGAAAGGTGGGCCTAATACAACTCTCAGTTCTAAATTACGGCGATATCGGACAAAAAATGAGACTTTTATGGCCCAAAACCTTAAAACGAGAGATCGGTCTATATGGCAGCTATATCCAAATCTGGACCGATCTTGGTCAAAGTGCAGAATGAAGTCGAGGGGCCTAACACAACTCACTGTATCAAATTTCGGTGACATCGGTCAATAAATGCGCCTTTTATGGGAGCAAAACCTTAAATCGGAACATCGGTCTATATGTCAGCTATATCCCAATCTGGATCGATCTGAACTAAATTGAAAAAGGATGTCGATTGGCCTGGCACAACTCACTGTCCTAAATTTCAGCAAAATTGGATAATAAATGTGGGTTTTATGCGCCCAATACCTTAAATCGAGAGATCGGTCTATATGGCAGCTATATCCAAATCTGAACCGATTTGGGCCAAATTGAAGAGGAATGTGGAAGGGCCTAACACAACTCACTATCCCAAATTTCGGCAAAATCGGACAATAAATGCATCTTTTATAGGTCCAAGAAGAAGTGAGAAGTTTGCCGCTGTTCCTTAAAGGAATGTTCATGAACAAATTTGCAATTTGAATGTAATTATGTACCACTTCGTACCATATTTGAAGGTCATGTCCTTGTGCCCCGGCACCCACCATAGGACCAATATATGGTATTACTGTAGACGCATCAGTAACTCCCTACAGCGACCTAGGCCCTTGGATCTCACACACGTACTGTTTAATGCCTTCAGTATTGCTTGATTGTCGCTAAAACTATGAATTTCCGTTCGGCCGATAATCATAGACAACACAAGCTCCGATGCTACAGTCATCGCATACACCTCTGCTTGAAAGATGCTGCAATCATCCCTCATCCGAAAGGATACATTGATATCGAGTGCGCTGCAATAGATACCAAATCCTTTCTCCATTTTCGATCCATCAGGGATTGTATAATCTGCGCTAATTGGAGGTCACCGTGGGGCAGAGATTAGCATGACCGCCTATGACGCTGAACGCCTGGGTTCGAATACTGGTGAGATCATCAGCACTTATTGATATGTGACAAGTTTGCCGCTGTTCCTTAATGAAATATTCATGGGCAAAGTTTGCGCCAGTATTTTAGGAAACCTATCATCTTTATAGTCGTACAATAGTCGGGTTATGTAGTTCATATACAATAGTAGTTGAAAGTAAAAATATGTCCACTTTCGACACCGGTTTTTATAATAATTCTTTAAATTTTCAGCTTGTATTGGTATGTTGCTACAATTTTCTTCATTTCTGAGCTTCCTCACTATTCTCCACCAATTTCGGGAGTCTATAACACTGTCTATCTGCCTTTCGATTCTATTATCGTCCTGGGACTTGGCTTTAAGACAATCTTCCTTATATCGTTTTTTAGATTGCACATATTATTAAATTTAGCAAGACATTAAAAATACTTTTTCCTAGCATAGTATGATGTATTGAATCATTTATCGAGTTTTTTATGCTTATTTTTTTCTCAGGTATACTTTCATAGGCTTCTTTAATTGTGTTGCTTATTTCTGCAAAAATACTAGGAGTTCTATTGGTTGCAGGAAAATTCGTGATATTATTTTGGTATTACATAGGTCCCACTTTAATTTTGGTAGCAGTGTGTTTGTTTCTTCTTCTAACGAAAAAGTTTTCATCTCACTTGAAAACTCATTTTACAAATTAATTTTAAATAACACATTTAATAAAGCACAATAGCCCATAGAAAATTCAAAACTATTTTGCGCTAAAAACATTTTTTTGTGTTATAAAAACAACCATTTATTCCAGTAGTTGGTAGGTACTTTGTACAAAAATAAGCTGCCACAAGTGCAACATCTTAAGGTACTCAAAAACATTCTAAGTTCGGTTGAGTATAATTAAAAACTTAAATTAACAATAAACATTAAAATGTTGAAGCAAACTACACAGGCAAGCACACAAACACACACACACTAACACACACATAGTCATGCTAAGGCTGAAACATATATGCAAGCTATGCTGCCTGTGATGCTTGCCAAACAGGGTCATAAAAGTTTTTTAATATGCACTCGCGCCAAACACAGAGAGCCAGAGAGTGAGAGTGAGAGAGAGAGACAGAGACAGAGACACCCACCGCGCTCATACGCACTAAAACTAATGCATACTTTGCTACTCTTATGCACTATTTAGTGTGGCTATAAAGTGCAGTGAGCCCAGCAAAACATTTGGTGAGTAGAGAGACTAATTAAAAAATGGAATCAAAAGATTTGAAAAGAGTTAATGGGAGGATGGAGTTGAACTGAATGAATTTAAATTAATCCAAAAATTTAGAAAAATGATAAAAACTGAGCAATAAATTTAGTCTATTTGTCCCATGTTGAAGGCCATGGGAGAAGCCGTTGTACCAAAATCGGATGAGAACTGCGCTCTCTAGAGGCTCTAGATCTAGAGTCGAGATCCCAGATCAGTTTATATGGCAGCTATATCAGGTTATGTACCTATTTGCGCCATACTCATCACAGTTTTTGGACGTCATATTATATTTTTGGCAACATTTTAGCCAAATAGGATGCAAATTGGGCCCTCTAGCGGCTCAATAAGTTAAGATCCAAGATCGGTTTATATGGCGCCTATACCAGGTTATGTACCGATTTGAACCATACTTCGGACAGTTGTTGGAAGTGATATCAAAACACTATGAGCAAAATTTTAGTCAAATCGAACGAGAATTGCGCCCTCTAGAGGCTGCAGAAGTCAAGACCCAAGATCGGTTTATATCGCAGCTATATCAAAACATGGACCGATTTGGCCCATTAACAATCCCAACCGATCTACATTAATAAGAAGTAATTCGGAAGTTAGCGTGCTTTCGACAGACAGGCGAACGGACGGACATGGCTGGTTTGACCTGAAATGTCAAGACGATCAAGAATATATATACGTTATGGGGTCTTAGACGCATATTTCGAGGTATCACAAACAGAATGACGAACTTAGTATACCCCCATCCTATGGTGGAGGGTATAAAACGTTAGGCTCCTTGCCGTTAATCTTTGCACAGTTCGGTTTATCGCCTCTCCACAACATTTTTGTTGGGTTATGCACTTCACCTCTTTCACCAGTTCTGACATATCTTCAATTCAGTTTTTATTACACTCACACACACACTACTGAATGTCTTTGTGTTTGGGTTGGGAAATCTAAAACTTGTCGTTTGTTGTTGAAAAGTAAACACAAGCGGTGCTTACACACACTCATGCCACATACAGATATAACCAAGCAAAATCACATATATGTCGGTATGTATGTGTTTATAGACAGATCTATTGCTACATATATTGTACATACATTGGGCAAAGCCACTGTTGTTGCTACATGCACATTTATGCATGAAAGTTGGTATTTTTAGCAATTTAAACAAAGTACACTCCAGGGAGTTCTAATGGAAGTTTCTACTATTCTCTGATAGCAATGGCAACACACCAAATAGCAACAACAATAACTGTCAAAGGCCGAAGGAGCAACAAACGCAGCGACTGACAGCGACAATAATGACAAGAGCTACTACAGCAGCAACTTTAAGCCAGCATCAACATACAAAACATAAAGGGGAGGCCAACAATTGGAAACTGGCAGAGGGATATAGCAAAACAAAACTTAGCCTGTCCGTTCGTCCGTCCGTCTGTCTGCCTGTTGGTTCATCAAGAAGACAACCAAAAACAATAAAAAGTATTTTGCAAAAGGCGTTGCATACAAATTCTTGTAGCATAATTTTAGGGGCACCACCTAACTGAAGCTGACAATAAAGAATGATGCTTGACAGTTGTTGTTTTTGTTTTTGTTCCCTCTCATCTCTCATAAATAAGAAAGACAACAGAGATACAATATTTTCCTAGAGTGTATAAAAAGGATTTTCCTTCAAGGAATTTTAGCAAAACCATCCTGGGAATGGGTAGAAAATGTGTCTTTTGTGTCTATATGTGCCTTAAATGTCTATATGTATGTTGGAGTATGTATGTTTGTGTGTGTGTGTGTGTCTGCTTCTCTTGACTGCAGCCACGACGGCTAATGTTAGCTTAGATGATAATTTACCTCCGGGAATATAATCGGATTTCACTTTTCTTAAATCTCGGAAAAATTATTTCAAATTATCCCTAATTAAGAGGGGGGAAGATATTCGAGAATTTACTGAAGCATATGATAACACTGTCTGCATGTATAAGCAAAAGAAAATGGAAAATTTAAGGTGCAACATAAGGTGGAAAATGTCGATATTAAAGCTTGGAACATCAAATAACAACAAACACGTAAAAGCATGCTAAGTTCGACCAGGCCAAATATTTCTTTATAGCCAACCGAAAGAAAATCGTTAAGAATTGCCATGCTATTGAAGCTATATCATGTCATACTTCTTTATAGGCAATCGAAGGATAATCGTTAAGAATTGCTATGCTATTGGAGCTATATCATGCCATGGGCCTATTCGGGTCATACTTGAATTGAATGTTAGAGAACATAGAATAAGTCCCAAATTGGATAGGAATTGCGCCCTATAGAAGGTCAAGATGTAAAATCATGAGATCGGTTTATATGTGAGAGCTACATCAGGTTATGAACCGATTTAGATTTATTTTCCATGCCACTCAACTGAGTTGGTATATGTCTGGTATAGTGCAGGTATCTGTTCGACGCGAAATCCGGCCTATGACAAACGAAATGCTTCAACGTATCATCATCTTCCCCGCATGCCCTACACATACTCTCACTTGCCGCACCGATTTTACATAAGTGAGCTCGCAGTCCTATGTGTCCCATCATTATACCAATAGCTATACTGACCTCCTTCTTACTTCCTTTCAGTAATAGCCTCGTCTTCTCGCGATCTGGATCCACCCATAGAATTTTCGTCGTCCTACCAACAGTTTCGCTGTTCCACAGGGTTGCATGCGCATTCCTCGCCCACGTCCTTAACTCGGACTGCGTCGACTAGAAAGGCTTAGGGTTAACCGAGTTTATTAAAGGCAGTCCTTTGGCCTTCGCCTCTTAATCGTCTGCCCTTTCATTCCCCCTTACTCCGTTATGGCCCGGCACCCAAACGATGAGAATTTTGTCTTGCTCAGAGAAGGTTTTAATCTCCTTCTTACACTCCAAGACTGTTCGTGTAGCAGATTCTAGACTGCAATACTAGGGTTCCGTCAATCCAAAACTGTGCCGCTGGCAGCAGTGCCTTGCACTCGACCTCGAGGTTTATCGCAGGTGTTCAATCGGAAACCTTTTTTTCCATAGCAGTCCACCAAACTACTGAGGCGTAAGTAAGAATTGGTCGAATCACGCTCCTGTAGAACCAGTGGACTATCCTCGTATTCAGGCCCCATTTCGAGCCTAGGCCCGGATCCTTCTCAGTGTTCTCCTGAAAGTCGCAGTTCCAATTCAGTTTCCTGTCCAAGATCACACCTGAGTATTTGACAGATATCGACTTTTTGAGGAAACGTATTGCGTTAAATTGGTCCACTTTCGTCTACCTCGTGAACAGGCATATTTCAGTCTAATCTGGAATAACATTGAGAGATCTGAATCTAGCCCATCGCTTGACTCAATTTTATTCGTTACTCCCAAAAAGCTTTCATTTGAGCCCTATATTGCTATGTTTGGAAAATAAGTTCCGTTTTGGGAGTGCTTTGGGTCTTAAACACAAACACTTGACTCCAAAACAGGATTCCTTTTTTTTAGCCTCAAATACCTTTCGTTTGAATCCCATATTGTCATAACCTATGTGGGGTGTTCTATAGAGGTTTAGCTCCACCTATTGGGTTGCCCAAAAAGTAATTGCGGATTTTACATATAGTCGGCGTTGACAAATTTTTTCACAGCTTGTGACTCTGTAATTGCATTCTTTCTTCTGTCAGTTATCAGCTGTTACTTTTAGCTTGCTTTAGAAAAAAAGTGTAAAAAAAGTATATTTGATTTAAGTTCATTCTAAGTTTTATTAAAAATGAATTTACTTTCTTTTAAAAAATCCGCAATTACTTTTTGGGCAACCCAATATATACTTTAACTCAAATTTTAATGTCATTTTCCCAATCTACCCCCGAATTGCTTTTATTTGAGTTCCATATAGCCATGGTCTGCTAATATGCACATTTGCCATCTCTTAATCTACTGCCGAATACCTTTCCTCTGATGTCCATGTTGACATTAACGTCCAATATACTCACATTTTAATACCATATTCGTATTCTAATTTCCAATACCTTTGACTTGATACCAATATTGCTCCTAACGATTGATTTTGGGTGATGTTGGGTACCCCATGGTATGGGGGAGGGTGCGCCCCCTTCCGATATCGAAAAATTATATAGCCTATGTTTCCTTCCAGACCAACAGATACAATCTGTGAAAATTTTAAGAAAATCGTTTAAGCCGCTTTTGCGTCTATACGGAGCAAACAAACAAACCGAGTCCCATATAGTTATGATTGGCCAATATGCCCATTTGGGACGTTTTTTGGGGGGTGGATGTGATTCCCTCTACTTCGATTTGATTTTGTATGCCAGATTCCTAATCTACTCCCAAATACCTTCCATTTGGTCCCCATATTGATATGAACTTTCAATTTGTTTGCTTGAAGGCGTTTTGGGATTAGGGCGACTTCCTAGGTACCTGGACCCAATTTTAAATACCGTACTCTTCAATACATTTCATTTCATACCCACATTGTCCCAATCGCTCCACTTTTGATTTTGGTTGATGTTTTTGGGTTAAGGGGGAGGATTCGCTCCCCTTCCAATATCAAAAAATTATACAGCCTGTTTCTTTTTAGACTTACAATCTACCTACCTACACAATATGTGAAAAATTCAATGTAATCGGTTTACGATTTTGTTTTAGCCCAATAATGTCATGTATTTTGAAGATGGCGATCAAGATCTCGTTCAGATCCACACAAATTATTTTTTTTTTACTTTTTATATACATTCCAAATCATGTTTCAAGCTACTACTTGGGATACCACGTTTTTAAAGATCCGCAGGTCATCCTATGTCCATCCCAATTTGAGAATACCCATTATACTCTACTACCACATACCTATTATTTCTGGCCATTCTATCCTAATCGGCCTTCATTTATTATTTTTAATTCCTTTTTTTGCGTAGGAGTGGAAAGGGGGATTGTCCTCAGATACGTCCTTTCATTTGAGTACAATATATTCTCAGTTATTCTTCATGACATTTTGGCGTTGTTTTTATTGGGAGGACAGGGTCGGTTCCCCCGACGCTAAGACCCAAAAACCAATTTATTTGGGTCTTTTATTGTCCCGATCTATATGTGCTGCCAAACGGTAGAACGTGACATTAGATTCGAACTCTACTGTCATAGACCTTTCTTTTAATTGACATTTTATCCCGATCGAACTACGCGTCCTATTGAAGAGTATTTAGGGGGTGATCCGGTCCCAGACTCTGTCTCAAATGTGTATACCCGATTCGTAGTCTACTCCCAAAGACCTTTCATTCGATACGTGACGTTGGACATTCATGCCCGTTTTTGGATTTTTTGGGGTTGGGGAGGCCCCGTAGACACCTTGTACCAAATTCATATAACAGGCGTGTAATAAACTTCCAAACACCTTTCATTTGATACCCATATTGTCCCAATCGGTAAATATGTCCTGCTGGGGGTTTTGGTCATGCGGAGGGCTCTCAGATACCAAAAATAAATTTGTATGTCAGATTTGTATTCTACTTTTAAATACGTTTCATTTTATACCCATATTGCCTAAAGCGGTTAAAGTGTCCTGTTGGGTGATGTTTTTGGGAGTGGGAGACTCCCTCGAATGCGTTGGGGGAAATTTGTATACCAAATTCATAATCTACCCTTAAATACCTTTCATTTGATACCCATATTGTCTCATTCGGTAAACATGTCCGTTCAGGTGAGTTTTGGGATGGGGCGTCCCCCCAGGTTATTTGACCACAAAATTTTGTACCAACTTCGTGTTTTTGAGGGATCATCAGGTGGCATGCAAAGTTTCGCTTAGTTCGGTTTACCCATTTCCGAGATCTGGCGTTTTTGAAAATGGAGGTATGGGGGAGGGTCCGCCCCTCCCCCTTCTTCGGATATCAAACAATATAGAAAAAAATTGGGAAAATTTCAGCCGTTTTGGAGCGCAATAATTTAGTTTTTATACCCTCCACCATAGAATGAGGGGTATACTAATTTCGTCATTCTATTTGTAACTACTCGAAATATTCGTCTGAGACCCCATAAAGTATATATATTCTTGATCGTCGTGAAATTTTATGTCGATCTAGCCATGTCCGTCCGTCCGTCTGTCGAAAGCACGCTAACTTCCGAAGGAGTAAAGCTAGCCGCTTGAAATTTTGCACAAGTACTTCTTATTAGTGTAGGTCGGTTGGTATTGTAAATGGGCCATATTGGTCCATCTTTTTATATAGCAGCCATATAAACCGATCTTGGGTCTTGACTTCTTGAGCCTCTGGAGGTCGCAATTCTTACCCGATTTGACTGAAATTTTCTATGACGTATTTTTTTATGACTTTCAACAACTGTGCTAAGTATGGTTCAAATCGGTTCATAACCTGATATAGCTGTCATATAAACCGATCTTGGGTCTTGACTTCTTGAGCCTCTGGAGGTCGCAATTCTTATCCGATTTGACTGAAATTTTCTTTGACGTATTTTTCTATGACTTTCAACAACTGTGCCAAATAAGTTTCAAATTGGTTCATAATCTGATATAGCTGCCATATAAACCGATCTGGTATCTTGACTTCTTGAGCCTCTGGAGGTCGCAATTCTTATCCGATTTGGCTGAAATTTTGCGTAACGTATTTTATTCTTACTCTCAACAACTGTGTCAAATAAGGTTCAAATCGGTTTATAATCTGATATAGCTGCCATATAAACCGATCTGGGATCTTGACTTCTTGAGCCTCTGGAGGTCGCAATTCTTATCCGATTTGCCTGAAATTTTGTACGACGGATCCTATCGGATGACTATCAACATTCGTGTTTATTATGGTCTGAATCGGTCTATAGCCCGATACAGCTCCCCTATAAATCGATCTCTCTATTTTACTTCTTGAGCCCCCATAGTGCGCAATTTTTATTCGAATTGGCTGACATTTTACACAGGTCTTCAACATATAATTTAATTGTGGTCCAAACCGGACCATGTGTTGATATCGCTCTAATAACAGAGCAAATCTTTTCTTATATCCTTTTTGCCTAAGAAGAGATGCCGGGAAAAGAACTCGACAAATGCGATCCATTGTGGAGGGAATGTAAGATTGGGCCCGGCCGAACTTAGCACGCTTTTACTTGTTATAAATAGTTTTCATTGAAATTTTGTCTTCTAAACATAATGCCGAGGTAGCCCGGGCGGGCATAGGCCAAATTTTGACTTTAGAGAATTTTTCACTGAAATTTTGTCTCTAGAGAAAATTTCATTCAAATTTTGTAGAAATAATTTCATTGAAATTTTTTCCTTAAAGGAAATTTAATTTCATTCTGTGTTCAAAAAAAAATATTTAAATTTTGTGTGCAGAAAATATTTCATAGCAACTTGGTCTTTAAAAAAATTTCATTAAAATTTTGTCTTAAAAAAAACTTATAAAAATTTTTTCCTTAGAAAAATTATTGAGCCGGACCTGCGCTTGACCAATTTTAATTTTTATTTAGAAAAAAATTTATTGAAATTGTGTCTACACAAAATTTAAAAAGAAAGAAAATTAAATTCTTTGTAATTTGAGCGAAAATTGCTTCAAAAATTTTAATTTTGACTTAAGTAAAAATGTTTAAAAACTCCTTTCGAGAAAATTCTTTAAAGTTTTGTCTTTAGAAAAATAATTTAATGGTTCCCGGGCCTGAACCAAATTTTGTTTTTAGACAATATTTTATTGAAATTTTCCCTTTATAGGATATTTATTGAAATTTTGCCTATGAAAAATTTATTTCGGCTCCCCTGGCTGCGTCCCTGGCTCCCATACTAATCGATCTTCCAAATCTACTCCTTGAGCTCTTATTGGGCGATATTCATATCCGATTTGGCTGAAATTTGGCAAGACGATTTCTGTGACCTCCAACAGTTAACCTAAGTACCTCCAACTGTTAGCCTAAGTATAGTCCGATAGCTCCCTCCTAAACCAACCTCCCGATTTTACTCCTTGAACCGCTTGAGGGCCCAATTCTTTTCCGATTTGGATGAAATTGTGCATGATGACTTCTGCTACGACCTCCATTATGTATAATAGGAATGACCTAAATCTGTTTATCGATCTATCCATTGCACATCTTGAGCATCTACGGAAAGCAACTCTTATCGAAGCATATGAAAACCCCATGGAGACTTCACATTATGAGCTACCATTATCCTATTTTAGTTTCTGCCATGCAAAGAGTTTGACAAATGCGATCCGTGGTTAAAGATATTAAGATTCGTCCCAGCTGAATTTAACACGCTTTTACGAATTAACATTACTTTCTAAACCTTTTGAAAACATTTCTCTAAGAAAGCAAAATTTGAATAGAACATCTCTGGCATAAAAATCCTAGTAATTTATAAAAAGCTTTTATTTCTTGCTCTTTCTTTATTTTCCTATGAATACAAGCAACATTTATTTTCCTTGATTCTTTTAAACACAAAAAAAAAAGAAAATTAAAATATTGTGCAGTTCAGTTTCTTGCGAAAGATTGAGAGGGCTTTCCAAAAGTCTTTAATGTGCTCCTATTCTTTGCTTTTCACTCTCTCTCTCTCTCTCTTCCCTTTGACAACATCTTGCATATTCATTTTTCTGCTAGTTTCCTTTTTATGTTGTGTTTGTTTTTTTTCGGCCAAGTTTCGTTTTGGGAAGGAAGTGAATCAGTGAATGAATGAATGAATAAATGAAACAGGTCGCTCGTCATACTTAGTTTAGAGATACGAACAAAAGGAGCTATTCTCTGTTATATTTTTTTTGCTCATTTTGTTCAAGCATTCAACACTACTACTATTACAACTACACTTTGGGGGGTAAAGCAATTGTTCAGATGTAAAGAAACAGAAATGTCATTAAGGATTTCTGGTATTTCCCTCAACTGCCATCTACGAAAGCTTAGGGTGTCGTCACACCTTTGTTGTTGTAGTTGTTGTTGGCGTTGCAATCACAATCTGAAGACATCAATGTCTACGTTTTTGTTCTTTTGTTGACTTGGTATTCGTGTCACAGTCATCATCATCTTCGACAGTCTTTCTTTCTTTCTTTACAATGTACAAAGATCATATGTGTCTGTTGGTCTTTCCCACTGTCTGCTGTTGCAAGTGAATGTGTGCGAGTGTGTGTGTGTGTGAAAAATACTTACAAAACTTCTTTAAGTTGACGAGGGCACATGCACACACACACAGTCACACTTCAAGTATTCACGTACAAAATAGTTACACGCATTCGTAGAACTTAAACTTACATTCTGGAATATACATCCATACATGCATACAAACATGTCGATTTACTTCCTTATTCAAAAGACATTTAAACACTTGACTGACATATCCAAGACACTAGGCAAAGACAAGGAGTTACAGTGGCACAAGAGCAATTAAAAATTAGATTTTAATATAAAGGGAAATTTATTCGATTGAAATTTTGCATGTTATCTTCTGCTATGACTTCCAAAGTAGATGTCATATGTAGTCTGAATAAGTCCATTATGTGACTTCGTCAGCTGCTAAAAGTTCTGTTCCTGGTGGATAGAAATTTACCGTTGAATAGTTTGCCCTTAGATCTTGCATCACAAATAATTTAAAAAATAGAATAAAATTTGCCGCAAAATATTGAAGAAGTTTCGGCATAATTGCATAATTAAAAACTGTACATTAACAAGTAAAAGCGTGCTAAGTTTGGCCGGGCCGAATCTTATATACCCTCCACCATGGATCGCATTTGTCGAGTTCTTTTCCCGGCATCTCTTCTTAGGCAAAACAGGATATAAGAAAAGATTTGCTCTGCTATTAGAGCGATATCAAGATATGGTCCGATTTGGACCACAATTAAATTATATGTTGGAGACCTGTGTAAAATGTCAGCCAATTCGAATAAGAATTGCGCCCTTTGGGGGTCTCAAGAAGTAAAATATAGAGATCGATTTATATGGGAGCTGTATCGGGCTATAGACCGATTCAGACCATAATAAATACGTATGTTGATGGTCATGAGAAAATCCGTCGTACAAAATTTCGGGCAAATCGGATAATAATTGCGACCTCTAGAGCCTCAAGAAGTCAAGACTCAAGATCGGTTTATATGACAGCTATATCAGGTTATGGAGCGATTTCAACCATAATTGGCACAGTTGTTGGATATCATAACAAAACACATCGTGCAAAATTTCATTCCAATTGGATGAGAATTCCGCACTCTAGAGGCTCAAGAAGTCAAGACCCAAGATCGGCTTATATGACAGCTGTATCAGGTTATGGACCGATTTGAACCATACTTGGCACAGTTGTTGCATGTCATAACAAAACACGTCGGGCAAAATTTCATTCCAATCGGATAAGAATTGCGCACTCTAGAGGCTCAAGAAGTCAAGACTCAAGATCGGTTCATATGGCAGCTATATCAGGTTATGAACCGATTTGAACCATACTAGACACAGTTGTTGGTAGTCATAACAAAACACGTCGGGCAAAATTTCATTCCAATCGGATAAGAATTGCGCCCTCTAGAGGCTCAAGAAGTCAAGACCCAAGATCGGTTTATATGGCAGCTATATCAAAACATGGACCGATATGGCCCATTTACATTACCAACCGACCTACACTAATAAGAAGTATTTGAGCAAAATTTCAAGCGGCTAGCTTTACTCCTTCGGAAGTTAGCGTGCTTTCGACAGACAGATGGACGGACGCACAGACGGACGGTCATGGCTAGATCGACATAAAATGTCACGATGATCAAGAATATATATACTTTGTGTGGTCTCAGACGAATATTTCGAGTAGTTACAAACAGAATGACGAAATTAGTATACCCCCCATCCTATGGTGGAGGGTATAAAAACCAAGCAGAAGGGCATTTTGGTCGGACGGGCCAAATCTTATAAACCCTCTACCATGCATCGCATGTGACAAGTTCTTTGAATGACTTTTACATATATATAAGATTTAAATTAAGTTATGATCCCAATATAAGTCAAAACAGAACTCCACGTTAGAAATTTCAGACAAGAATGGATAAGAATTGCGCCCTCTAGAGGTTCAAGGAGTTAAATCAGGTTTTCAAATTAGTTTATAAGGGAGCTATATCAGGTTATAGATCAATTTAAACTATATCTATGTGAAAAATTTTAGCCAAATTGGATAAGAATAACGCACTCGAGAGAAATGGATGGGTTTATATGGGAGCTATACCAGGTTATAGAGCCATTTTGACCATAACTGCCTCAGTTGTTGGAAGTCATAACTAAAGCTGAGTGGAAAATTTCAGCAAAACCGGATTTGGAATTGCGCCCTCTAGAGGCTCAAGAAGTCAAGAAGAGAGATCGGTTTTCATAGGAGCTTTTTCAATACATGGACCGATTGGACCCATTTACAATCCGCACCTACCTACAATTATATTAGGTTGCCCAAAAAGTAATTGCGGATTTTTAAAAGAAAGTAAATGCATTTTTAATAAAACTTAGAATGAACTTTAATCAAATATACTTTTTTTACACTTTTTTTTTCTAAAGCAAGCTAAAAGTAACAGCTGATAACTGACAGAAGAAAGAATGCAATTACAGAGTCACAAGCTGTGAAAAAATTGGTCAACGCCGACTATATGAAAAATCCGCTATTACTTTTTGGGCAACACAATAGTAAACATTTATACAAAATTTCAAGCACCAAGCAACTTCTTCTTTACTCCTTCGATAGTTAGCGAAGTTTCGATAGAGAGACAGACGGTCTGACATAACTAAATTCACTTAAAACGTCAAGACAATCAAGAAAATATTTACTATATCGGGCATCTGGCAAGTATATCGCTGAGTTACAAACGGAATGACGAAAATAGTATGGCCCAAATTGGACCATACCTGGCACAGTTATTGGAAGTCACAAAAAAAAAACGGTTCGTGCAAAATTTCGCCTAAATCTTAGAATTGCACACTCTAGATGCGCAAGGAGTAAAATCGGGAGATTAGTTTTCATGGGAGCTGTATCAAAACAGCTATCACTTTTGCCTCATTTTTATTATCATATTCGTAATCTACTCCCGAATACCTTTCATTTGAATCCCATATTGTTATGATTGTTCAAAATGCCCAGTTTATGGGTTTTGGGGTTGGGGCGGCCCCTTAGGTACAAGAACCCAATTAAAATCAAATTCGTACTCTACTCCTGAATTCTTTTCATTTGAGTCCCATATTATTCCGATCGGTCCATTTTTATTTTTGGTTAGTAATTTTTAGGTAAGGGGGAGGGTCCGCCCCTTCTCATTATCAATTAATGAAATAACCTACTGTTCCTGCCAGGCTATACTCGTAATCTACTCTCGAATACCTTTCATTTGAGTACCATATTGTCCTGATTGGCACATTTATGTTGTTGGGTAGTGCTTTTGGGGTATGGTGGAGGGTCCGCCCCATTCCGATATCACCAAATTTTTAAGCCTACAGCTCCTGCCAGACAATAATGGTAATCTATCCTCGAATATCTTTCTTTTGAGTCCCATATTGTCCCTATTGGTCCACTTTTATTTTTAGGTGCTGCTTTTGTCGTAAAGGGAAGGGTCCCTCCCCCTTCAAATATCAACAAATTAGGAACCCTTTGACTACTGCCGGACTATATTCGTAAACTACTCTCGAATTATTTTCTTTGGAGTCCCCTAGTGTCCAGATGCGTCCACTTTAATTTTGGGGCGGTGCTTTTGGGGTAAGGGGAAGGGTCCGCCCCCCTTCAAACATTAACAAATTATAAAGCCTATTGCTCCTTCCAAACCATATCCGTATACTACGATCGAATGCTTTTCATTTGAGTCCAATATTGTCATGATGGCTTCAGATTCGGGGCGGTCCTTACGGACCTGCACCCAAATTTTTAATATCTAATTCGTACTCTATTCCCAAATATCCTTCATTTGAGTTCCCTTTTTATACCCTACCACCACCCGACCTCGATTATGGTACAGGGTATTACAACTTAATGGATTATAATACCCGGAAGCAAGAAAGATAGACCCATTGATAAGTTTACCGATCGACTTAGAAACATTTTCTGATCCGATTTAGATATATCCGTCTGTCTGTGTGTCCGTCTATCCATGTTTATTTGTATACAAACTACAGGTCGTAATTTTTCGTCCCATCGTATTCAAATTGGCACATAGACTTTTTTTTTGGCGTAGAGACGAAGCCTATTGAAATTGGAAAAAATCGGTTCAGATTTGGATAAAGCTCCCATATATATGTTCGTCCGATTTGAACTCATATTGCAACCGGTTTGGACACATCATTTGTTAACCGATTATATCGAATTATGGCAGGAAAGAGTTTCTCTTGACTTTCGACATTGCTGGTGAACCTTTTCTGTGGGAAGGGGTGTGCTAAGCGCCTCATTAAATTAACTCACTGCTCTAAATTTGAGCAAAATCGGATAATAAATGCGCTTTTTACATTTTGAAAACCCTAAGTCGGCAGATCGGTTTATATGACAACTATATCGAAGTGTGGTCTGATATGGACCATGCTCGGTTCGGATATCGGGTGGCCTAGTCCAACTCACTGTTCTTTTTATTTTGAACGAAATCGGGTTATAAATGTGGCTTTTTGTCGGCTTAAGACCCTACATCTGCGTATCGGTCTAATTAACAACGAAATTCCAATATGGTCGGGTCTCGGCTATCGACCATACTCCGTTTGGATACTGGGTGCTCCACTGCACTTCTCTTTTCCGAATTTTAGCGAAATCAGGTTATAAATGTGGCTTTTATATGCTTAAGACCCTAAATCATCAGATTGGTCTATATGGCAGCTATATCTTAATGCGGTTTGATGTGGACCGTATTTGGTTCGGATATAGGGTGGCTCACTTCAACTCAATGCCCACACATTTCACCAAAATTGGATAATAAAAGCTTCTTTTAGAGGGCGCAATTCCTTTCCGATTTGGGTGAAATTTTGCAGGACCAGCTTTGTTACGACTTCCAACAACCGTACTAAGTATGGTTCAAATCGATTCATAACCGGTTATAGCTGCCATGTAAACCGATCTGGGATCGTGAATTCCTGAGTCGCTAGAGGGCGCAATTATCATCCGATTGAGCTGAAACAACGGCTTCTCCCATAACCTTCAACATACGTGTCAAATATGGTCTGAATCGGTTTATAGCCTGATGCAGATCCCCTTAAAACCGATCTCTTGATTTTACTACTTGAGCCCCTAAAGGGCGCAATTCTTATTCGATTTGGCTAAAGTTCCAACATTCATTTTAATTGTGGTACGAATCGGACCATAACTTGATCCAATAGCATAGCAATTTTTTTTATCCTTTGTTGGCCTTAAAAGTGATACCGGGAAAAGGACTCGACAAATGCGATCCATGGTGGAGGGTATATAAGATTCGGCCCTGCCGAACTTGGCACGCTTTTAAATGTTTCAAATGGCATAGTACCTAACAAATGTCGCCAGCATTAGAAGGCGAAAACCACCGCTGAAAATGTTCTTCTGATGTTCTCACCAGGATTCGATCCCTGGCGTTTGGCGCCATAGGCGGTCCTACTATTTTCTGCGCGGCGGTGGCCTCCTTACAAGCGATGTGGAGGTAGCGATCCTCGTTAAGCACCTGTTGCAAGCTCGTTTAGCTCCAAAGGACCGATCGCCGCGGGAATATCATGGCCATCCGTTATTGACCCGGCTTGTAATGACACGCTCTCATAGGCCCTCAGTATTTATGTAAGAACCGGTGCCTCCCGTCCTCTCACTGAGACTCTCCGCTCCATACCGCTGATAGTCCGCGACTGCCGTTGCAGCTACTTCTTATGGAGCCTTCCACTATCCGCAACGGTAGCTCACAGCTAAGATTCTCGTGACGATAATGAACAGATCGAAGCTCAAAGTTCCAGCCTGTGTGGTGCTCATATTTATCCCGTGCCAAGTCTTACGATGTGCTAATTGATTTGATTTTGAAATCATTTTGGTGATCTTAGGTAACACCATATTTGAGTTCAAGTGGCGAGAGAGTAATCTAGTATGAAATTTTTCCTTGCAAAGTAAATAGAAAAATAGAACCGTTGCTTAACGTCCAAAGACCCTATATAGACAGCAAATACTAAATTTTTCAACAATTTCCATAATTTCTTTTATTTTTCTTTGAAAAAAATAGCAACAATTGCCATACAGCAGTCTTTCCTCAAATAAAATCAAAATATTATCACTCTCTTCTTTAACGAACCACCGTTCATTGGTGTTGATGGTCTTTTGATCTTGCTCTCGCTCTCGCTCTTATTCAAAATTAAGTTTAGCCAAGCTGTCGCCTGAAAAAAATAGCAACAAAAAAAAAAATAATAATGACGATTACGATTATGTTCAACTGATTTAAGTAATAAACGAATGAATGCACTCTCGAGAGGGAGGGAGTGGGAGAGAAAGAGGAAAGAACGAAAGGAGAAACCATGCAGATGTTAACATACGACAACCATTCAGTTCAACATGCAGCCAACCATAGCAAGCATCGGCACCAACATCATCAACAACAACAACAATAA
This sequence comes from Stomoxys calcitrans, assembly GCF_963082655.1. Taxonomy (NCBI): domain Eukaryota; kingdom Metazoa; phylum Arthropoda; class Insecta; order Diptera; family Muscidae; genus Stomoxys; species Stomoxys calcitrans. The sequence continues at coordinate 138,321,485 of NC_081555.1, forward strand.
AAGCAACAAACAAAACGAATCCTCTATGAATGAATAAACACACCGAAAGACATCTGGACTACGAATGAACGAAACTCAAAGCCCTCATCATTTCTTGGGAGCACATTTCTCTTTCTCAATTGGGGACAACTGCATAGTAGGCAAACAATAAGAACAATAGCAGTAGCAGCAGCGTCAGCAGCAGCCGCAGCAGTAGCAGCAGTAGCAGCAGCAGCAGCCGCAGCAGCATTAAAAAGCTTACACAGAACAATTGAAATGAATAGAAAATAATTTTAGCTGACTAAAAGGTTAAAACATTCTGATTCTCTCACAAAGAGGCCGAGATAAATAAACAACAAAAGCTGTAAGCCAGCAGTGAGTGCCAAAAAATTACCAGCAAGTGTCTCTCAAAAGGTCTCAGCATTTTAGGGTCCCTATTTTTTTTTTAATTTTAATTATTTATAGTTTTCTCTGAAATCTTTTCTTAATTGTTTTTCTAAGCCCACAGAAGGTTTTGGTAATTTCCATTTTTGAAATGTTGCCATTGCCTTTGTTGAAGAGAAAATCACATGGAAATTTCGAAACAAAATTCTTAATGTACGTTTTATTATACACTCGAAGAAAAAACAATAGAAACAAGCAAAAACGAATTAAGTTTGGCTGGGCCAAATCTGATATACACGGCTTCTCTTTACTTGTATAGGCAGTAACTGAAGTAGGATAATGAGAGGTCATAACAATAAACCCCCCTAAATGTTGTGCAATACAAAAATTACTTCCTGTAGGTACTGAGGAGGTTGTATTATGATATCAATTTGTATGGGAGCTTCACCTAACATGTACCGATCGGGTTTATTTGGCCATACTTGGCATAAATGTTGGAGCTCATTAAAGAAGTCATCCTGTGAAATTTCAGTCAAATCGGATATTAATAGCGCCCTCTGAAGGCTCAATATGTCAACTCGGCAGATGGGTCTATATGGAAGCTGTATCAGCTTATGGACCGATTTGGACCAGTCTTGGTAGGAATGTTGGAGGTCATAATTGAAGAATCAAAAAGTTAAATAGAGAGATCGGCTAATATAGCAGCTAAGTATAGCCCTTCAAGGTTAAAGGGGAAGTCATTGCGCATCAATTTTTTTTTCTGTCAGCCAACACGCTTGGGGATGTCCCCTATGAATGCAGTGCATTGCTTTGGGGAGAGGAAATTAGGAATTGGAGGGGGGGGAAAACGATGTAGTGCTTATTGACATTTGTCTTAAATCTTTGGATGTCAAAGTGGGTGGGAAAAACATTAGCCGGAAGTCGATTCCACATACGAACGGTTCGGCCGAAATAAGAATTCTTTCTATAATACATTGTGCGGTACAAACAGGTGTGAGTTCCTGGAATGTCTAGTATCCCCGACATACATCCTTACATCAGGAATAAGAAGACGAATATCAGACGAACACACACCATGAAAGTACCGATAGAACAGCGCCAAACAACCCACATTACGACAATGTTCAAGGGGTGCAATAGAGTTGGATACCCTACTGTCCCCAATTAACGCAATCGCTCTCCTCTGTACACGGTCCAGTAGCTCCAGGGATGATTTTGAAGCTCCAGCCCATACATGTGAGTTGTGCCTTATGAAGGCCGAAAATGGAGCACAAGATCAGACGGAGTGAAGTAATTCTTACACCGTTTAAGGAATCCTAAACACTTGAATGCTTCTTTCGACACTTCGAATACATGTTTAGCCCAACGGACATCACTTTGTATTTTCATGCCCAGAACATCAAGAGCTTCTGATTGCTCAACATCTACACCGTTGATATACAAAGATGGTCGTTATGGGTCAGCGAATCGTTTGTGTGACAACAAGCAGCACTGAGTCTTCCGTGCATAAAAATCTACTCGATTCATTCGACCCTACTCAGAAATGGCCAGCAAATCATGGTAGAGTGTATCGTCCATAATCCGCCTCTTGTCCGCCTCCAGTGAGGGCAGAGTGGTAGCGAAATGGAAGAATTGCATTCTATAGATGCTCAAGAAGTTAGATTGAGAGGACGGTTTATATGAAAGCTATTACAGGTTATGAATTGATTAGAGCCATACTTGGTACAGATGTTTGAGGTCACTGTGGAAACCATAGTGAAAACTTATAGCCAAGCTGGCTAAAGTAAATCTAGGGATGCGTTTATATGGCAGTTATATCAAGCTATAGACCGTGTCGGGCAATACTGAGTATAGCCCTTCAAAATCACAGGAGAAATAATCGTGCAAAACTACACCCCCAATCGGTTAAGAATTGCGCCCTCTAGAGGCTAAAACGATAAATCGGCTTATGTGGAAGCTACATCTGGTAAATGGCTGATCAGAATTAAACTTGGTAGAGGTGTTGAAAGTCATGAAGAATTCATATTGAGAAATTTCAGCCAAAGGGTTTAAGAGTTACGCCTTCGACAGTCTAAGGAAGTAAAATCGGGAGATCAGTTTATATAGGCATTATAACATGTTATGCACTCATTCGAATCATACTTGGTATAGCTGTTGAAAGTCATAGGAAAAATCGTTGTGCAAAATTTATGGAAAAACGAATAAAAATTGCGCCCTCTACAGGCGCATAAAAAATTGCGCCCTCTACAGGCTTCAGAAGCAAAATCGGGATTTCCTTTCATAACGGAGCTATATTGTTTATAGGCCAACTTGGCACCTAACCTGATATGGCTGTTAGAAGCATTGCAGATCTCACCGTGCAAATGTTTAGCCAAATCTGACTAGAATGACCCCTTCTATTGGGTTGCCCAAAAAGTAATTGCGGATTTTTCATATAGTCGGCGTTGACAAATTTTTTCACAGCTTGTGACTCTGTAATTGCATTCTTTCTTCTGTCAGTTATCAGCTGTTACTTTTAGCTTGCTTTAGAAAAAAAGTGTAAAAAAAGTATATTTGATTAAAGTTCATTCTAAGTTTTATTAAAAATGCATTTACTTTCTTTTAAAAAATCCGCAATTACTTTTTGGGCAACCCAATAGAAGCTTAAGAAATCAAATCGAGAGATGGGCTTATATGGCAGCTATAACAGTTTATAGAACAACTCAGACCGATTCAGACGTTGAAGGTCGTAGCTTAAGTTATAGTGAAAAATTTTAGCCAAATTGAATAAGAATTAAGCCCTCCAGAAGCTCAAGAAGTGAAATTGGGAAATCAGTTCGAAAGGCGTTACAAACAACATAGAGCTACCGAACTGCAGGTAGTGTCTGAGAAAGTGGAGCAAGGCAAGTAATTGGGCCGACCCCACGTCAAGTATTACTAATAGTTCCGCAGGATCATGGAGAGAGGGGTCAGGATGAGAACGTAGGAATCGTGCATGTTTTTCAGTGCGGACTGAATACATTTTTCGAAGATTCCACACCTCCAGCGGTGAAAAAAAGGAAAAACAGACAGAGAAACAAACAATCGGGTAGACAAGCAGGCAGACGGATGGACAGACAAACAGTCAGACGGATGGATGGACGGGCAGTCATGCAGACAGACAGGTCAAAAAATAGCAAATGCAAATTTTGCCTATGAACAGGAGCAAACTTCTCACATACCAATGAGTGCAGTCCGATTTAAGTTTAAGCTCAATGATAAGGGGCCTCCTTTTTATAGCCGAGTCTGAACGGCATGCCGCAGTGCGACACCTCTTTGGAGAGACGTTTGACATGGCAGAGTAACTCACAAAAGTTGCCAGCATTAGGAGGGGAAAAATTTTTTCTGATGGTCTCGCCAGTATTCGAACCCAGGCGTTTAGCTTCAAATATGGCATGGGAATAAGAGATCTTCTGGACACACTGGTCTTACTCACCGGCAGCATATTTGTATGCCCCTCTTATTGGGACCATATTTTGTGTAGCAATTCTTGCAAAACCGGATGCCAAGATTTGTCTTCAGTCTATAAGGGGTTCTTTTAGCTTCAATCATTAAACACGGTTTCTTTAGAACAACTTTCTGTCCACTTGTGAAGTAGGCATCTTTTTTTTATGTGTCCAAGTTCCTTAACGTACTTCTAGGAGAATATTTGAAGGCCATTTTGAATAAGGAGTTGCATCACCTTTTGCAAGTGGCCTTCTTACGTATGTGCCAAATATGATATTAAAAGTTCTAATTTTCTATGTAATTGTCATGTGAACTGTTTTGCTATTTGGGCATTTTTAGTTACTTAAAATTATTTTTTCAACAAATTTCAAAATTTTTGTGTATTTAATTGGGTTGCCCAAAAAGTAATTGCGGATTTTTCATATAGTCGGCATTGACAAATTTTTTCACAGCTTGTGACCTGTAATTGCATTCTTTCTTCTGTCAGTTATCAGCTGCTACTTTTAGCTTGCTTTAGAAAAAAAGTGTAAAAAAAGTATATTTGATTTTTGCATTTACTTTCTTTTAAAAAATCCGCAATTACTTTTTGGGCAACCCAATATAAATACCCTGTTTTTAACTGCATTGGTGTCTATTCTATCCTTTTTAAGACCCCCTTCGATTTGTCAGATCATGTCAAGTTTGTTTAGTTTCTATTATGTGCACCCATTTTTCTCTCATCTTTCTTTTCGAGTGTAGTTTAATGTCTTCTCAATATATGAGAGTGTATGAGTGTGTATGTGTGTGTTCTAGCCTCTGTGTGAAATACAATTGCTCAGCTTAAGACTGTCACATTGTTTGGCTTATGCTTTTGCCATTTGTGCATTTGTATGGTGATGAAAGTTTTTGTACGGTCTGCCACCTCTTCACTGTAGCAGTAGACTGCTTATGGTGTGGAAATGAAAGTGGATGAAGGATGACAATCGTCATCTATGAATCATTACAATTGTAGCTGAAGTATAACAGCATGGCAGGACGACAAAACATAGAAATGACATAGAAGAACGCTACCACAAACACACACACACACACACACATGGTTACATTAAAGAAATCCTAGATTTGTCATAAGCACATACGAGCGACCTATACAATGTCTATTCCTTCCCTTATTAAAGCCTTAAAAAGTCAAAGACTGGCAAACAGCTACACTGGCAGACATACTCTCAAGTGAGGCAAATAAGGAAACTAAATGTGAAGCAAAGCTGTTGGAAACTGAAACTGAACGTTAGTTAAGCACCAAAAGGAAACCGGATATGAATGAAATTGTTTTTTTCTCTCTCTCTCTGTCTCTGTCTCTCTGACTCTGCTGCAAGTGACTGTGGAAGTACATTTGCCAGTAAGTAACTGTGAGCGCACAAAAGGGAAAACAACACCACACCTAGTCCATGGGATTTGTAAATATAACAAACAAAAAATCCTGTGGGCAAATATGAATTGCTCTTTTGTATTGTTGACATTCTTAGAATCCTTTGGCCACTGTAGCACTAAGTGCATGGACACATGAAATTGAAAACTCATAGAGCGAGTGTGTGCGCCAGGCAGCATATGTATAGGGAGAGTATGATTGACAAAGTATGACATATCCTCTTGGAATAGAAATCCTTTTCATTCGCCTCTGTTGGAGAATTTATTTGTACAAATTGTTAAAATGCTGAGGAGAAAAACATCATGAAATTGACATTGAATTATGGTGAAATAATATTTGTGATAAGGAAAAAAACATGCATGAATTTTAAGTACTTTAAAGATGATCTTAAGATAGGGGTAAGGAAAAATTGAATTTAGGTGATGCTGGGGTTGACCCTAAGGTACCATCAAAGGAAAGATTCGCAGATGTGAACGAAAAAAAAAAAAAAATTGAACAAATATCACAATCACAATTGATTTTTGACAAAATTTTCCACAAAAAGTTAGTTTTAATCAAATTTTCTATAAAAATAAAATTTGCGCAAAACTTTTTATAAAAATAAAATTTTGGGATAATCTCTCTCTCTATCTTCTATATATGTCTGTTTGCGCTTTCTTTTTTCCGGTATACTGCAATGTAATCTCAATATCTTCTTCTATACATATAAAAATTAATCTGTGTTTGTTGGTTATACCCTCCACCATAGGATGGGGGTCTATTATTTTCGTCATTCTGTTTGTAACACCTCGAAATATGCGTCTAAGAACCCATAAAGACAATTAAGTCGATCTAGTCATGTCTGTTCGTCTCTCTGTCGAAAGCACGCTTACTTTCGAAGAAGTAAAGGTCGGGTGGAATTGTAAATGGGCCAAATCGGCCCATGTTTTGATATAGCTGCCATATATGCCGATCTTGGGTCGTGACTTGTTGAGCCTCTAGAGGGCGCAATTCTCGTCCGATTTGTCTGAAAGTTTGCACGTGGTGTTTTGGTATCACTTCCAACAACTGTGCTAAGTATGGTTCAAATCGGCTCATAACCTGATATAGCTGCCATGTAAACCGATCTTGGGTCTTGACTTCTTGAGCTTGTAGAGGGCGCAATTCTCGTCCGATTTGGCTGTAATTTTGCACGTGGTGTTTTGATATGACTTCCAATAACTGTGTTAAGAATGGTTCAAATCGAACCATAACCTGGTATAGCTGCCATATAAACCGATCTGGGGTCTTGACTTCTTGAGCCACTAGAGGGTGCAATTATTTCCCGATTTAGCTGAAATTTAGCATGAGGTGTTTTGTTATGACTTCCAACATCTGTGCTAAGAATAGTTCAAATCGAACCATAACCTGGTATAGCTGCCATATAAACCGATATGGGGTCTTGACTTCTTGAGCCACTAGAGGGCGCAATTATTAACCGCTTTAGCTGAAATTTCGCATGAGGTGTTTTGGTGTCACTTCCAATCGCTGTGCTAAGTATGGTTCAAATCGGTTCATAACCTGATATAGCTGCCATGTAAACCCATCTGGGATCTTGACTTCCTGAGCCGCTAGAGGGCGCAATTCTCATTCGATTTGACTGAAATTTTGCATGACGTGTTATGATTTTTAACAACTGTGCTAAGTATGGCGCAAATTAATACATAACCTGACATAGCTGTCATATAAACCCATCTGGGTTCTTGACTTCTTGAGCCTCTAGAGGGCGCAGTTATTATTCAATTTGGGTGAAATTTTGTACATCGGCTTCTCCTATGACCTTCAACATACATATTAAATATGGTCTGAATCGATCTATAGCTTGATACAGCTCCCATATAAACCGATCTTCCGATTTTGCTTCTTGAGCCCCTATATGGAGTATATAGGATTCGGGCCGGCCGAACTTTGCACGCTCTTGCTTGTTTTTAAGTTTGTTTGTTCGGTATAGGCTCATTAACCGCTGGACCGATTTTCTTGAAATTTCCACAGGTGGTATAGGTTGGTCTGGCAGGAGCAATTGGCCATTAAAATTTTTTGATATCGAAAGCGGGGCGGACCAACCCCCTCCCCTACCCCTCCCACTCCCTCTCCCCCTCCCCTCCCCTCCCCTCCCCTCCCATATTAACCGATCAAAGCAATTAGGGAGTAGTTTGGGAAAATTACATTAACATTTTCGTTAAGGGTATTTTGGTGGCGCTTAAGCTCCTTAAAACACCTCAAATAGGGAGGTATTTGAGTTTAGAAAAGGAATCTAGTTTTGGGGCCAAGTGTTCGTGGATAAGCCTAAAAGCACTTATTGACGAAAAATTCAATACGGGGCTCAAATGAAATGATGGGGGGCCCCAAAACGCCCCCCAATCCATACATGTTTGTGGACCATGGTGATTTTGGGCTTAAATGAAAGGTATTTGAGAGTAGAGCACGAATTTAACAGCCATATTTGGGCGATGGATATATAGACCGTCAGATGGATATATAGACCAATCACGAGAGTATAGAAGAGAAATGAAACACGACTTTTTTTTATCGACAACGGTAATATGGGGCCCATATTAATAGTATTTGAGAGTATAGCACGAAGCTTATATTTACTTTAAGGGCCAAGTGTCTGGGTGGCCACCTCACTCCCAAAATACAAATACTCCCAAACCTGGACATATTTTTTTACCCACTACAATATAGGAATCCAAGGAAAGGTATAAGGAAAGGGAGCAAAAATTTGCCCATAAACATGCCATTAAAGAACAAGGGCCAACATCTCATATCAATGATTCCTGTCCAATTCAAATTTAAGCTCAATGATAAAGGACCTCCATTTTACATATCTTCTATGCATGGTATAGTGCATCACAAAAGTCGCCTACATAAGGGGGGGATAACCACCACTTAAAATGTTCAAAATATTGTCGTCAGGATTCGAATTCATGCGTTTAGCATCATTGGCTGACTTGCTAACCCCTGCGCTTTAATGACATTTTCGATATTCGATATCCACAATTCGATATCCACATTCGGGACGAAATGTCCTTATCTTAAATCTCTGCCAAAACAGCATTTATGTATCGACCATTGCAATAAAGGGCTCAAATAAAAGATATAAGAGCGTTATAGAAGACGCAGCAGAGCGGGCCAGGTTCGGCGAGCTTTCTTTAGATATAAAATTTTAACAACATTTTTTATAGAAATAAAATTTTGAAAAATTTTTCTTTCCAAGAAATTATGTTCCTTCTATGACCAGGGATATCGCAGTTCCAATCAGTTCCATCTGGAATAGTGGTACAATACTTTTTATTGAAAAGCGGCTCAGGCAGGGTGCAATCCACACTGTGTGGAACATCCGACATTGTATTAAGGATAACGTAGTGTCCATAGCCGCCACATGATCAAGAGAGAGCTCCCTTAACCTCACAGCCGTGGTCGCAGCAATTTGTCTAGCCACAATGTCCGGAGGTATTAGATGTAGCATTAGATTCAGTGCAACAGATGGTGTCCTCGTCAGTGCGGCTGTGATGCACAAACAAGTCATTCTTTGGATCCGGTTGAGTATTGAAGGTGGACTTTTGAAGCGCTGTCCACCAGACCACAACACTATATAGCATTATGGGTCTAACAACTCCAGTGATTACCCAGTGCATGACACACGGTTTAAACCCCCAACTTTTGCCAATGGCTCTCTTGCAGGTGTATAGGGCAAGAGTTGCCTTTCTTGCCCTTTCCAAAATGTTGGATTTAAAGTTCAATTTCCTGTCCAGCAAAACACACAGGTATTTTGCGTTTTCTGTACATGGGACTTTCTCTACACCCAAGGAGACAGGTGCCACTGAAGGCAACTTGTATCATGATTGATGTCGGTTTTACTTTATGGAAAGTCCCTTCAATAGCAAGAAATGCTACCATTGTATATTCCTTGACAGACAGAGATCCCTCTATTCGTAAAGGGCTGTTTCATTGGACTTGACTTTACTATATACATGCTGTTGCCGAGACACGCGATATCCGGGGATCTTTGCCCTAAGATATGTTTCTATAAACCTCTTAAAAGTCTTCAGCATGAAGGATGACAGACTACAGATGACTACGGTTTTCCTTACGGTCCTTAGCCCAGAGGCCTCAGATGCATCCTCCACGGAGCTGCAGAATTCCACCCAGAGTTTGTTGTGAGCCTTTCTCAGTTCGCCCTTCATTTATATACCCGTACCGCCATAGGATAGGGGGTATATTCATTTAGCCTTTCCGTTTGCAACACATCGAAATATCAATTTCCGACCCTACAAAGTATATATATTTCGGATCGTCGTAAAATTCTAAGACGATTTAACGATATCCTCGTGTCTGTCCGTTTATGCGTCTGTCCGTCCGTCTGTTGTAATCCCTCTACAGCTTTCAAAATTGAGATATTGAGCTGAAATTTGGCACAGATACGTCTTTTTGATACACGCTGGTTAAGTTCTTGAACGGGCCAGATCGGACCATATTTGGATATAGCTGCTATATAGACCGATCTGCAGATAAAGGGTCTAAAGTCGATAAATGCCTTTTTTATCCGATTTCGCTGAAATTTAAAGCAGTGAGTAGCTTAAGCCTTCCCGACATCTGACCCATATGTGGTTCAGATCGGACTATATTTAGATATAGCTGCCATATAGACCGGTCTGCCGATAAAGGGTCTGAAACCCATAAAAGCTTTATTTATTGTTCGAATTCACTGATATTTGAAATATTGGGTTAATTTAACCCTCCCGACATCTGATGTAAATATGGTTCAGATCGGACTATATTTAGATATAGCTGCCATATAGACCGATCTCCCGATTAAGGGTCTGAAGCCCATAAAAGCTTTATATTTTGCCCGATTTTGCTGATATTTGAAATAGTGGGTTAGTTTAAGCCTCCCGACATCTGACCCAAATATAAGTCAGATCGGGCTATATTAAGATATAGTTGCCATTTAGACCGATCTGCCCATAAAGGGTCTGAAGCCCATAAAAGCTTTATATTTTGCCCGATTTTGTTGATATTTGAAATAGTGGGTTAATTTAAGTCTCCTGACATCTGTCCCAAATATGGTTCAGATCGGACTATATGTAGATATAGCTGCCATATAGACCGATCTGCCTATAAGGGGTCTGAAGCCCATAAAAGCTTTATTTTTTAACCAATTTCGCTGAAATTTGCAACAGTGAGTTGTTTTAAGCCTACCGACATCTGACCCAAATATGATTCAGATCGGACTATATCTAGATATAGCTGCCATATAGACCGATCTCCCAATTAAGAGTCTGAAGCCCATAAAAGCTTTATTTTTTAACCAATTTTGCTGAAATTTGAAACAGGGAGTAGTTTTACGCCTCCGAACATAGGACCCAAATATGGTTCAGATCGGACTATATGTAGATATAGCTGCCATATAGACCGATCTAACGATAAGGGCCGATAAAACCCATAAAAGCTTTATTTTTTATCCGATTTCGCTGAAATTTGAAATAGTGGGTTAATTTAAGCCTCCCGACATCTGACCCAAATATGATTCAGATCGGACTGTATGTAGATATAGTTGCCCGATTAAAGTTCTGAAGCCTATAAAAGCTTTATTTTTTATCTGATTTCGCTGATGTTTTTAAAACTTTTGTTAAGTAATTTGTCTTAATAATAGAGTTTGTCTGCATTTTGTTTCTACAATAAAATTCTTATCTGGCTCTTTGGTGAGGCTAAGTTCTAAACATTCTATGCCATAATGTGTGCCATTTTTCCCATTTTTCCATCCCTAACTTGCACTCTTCCACATCTTTTACATTCTGGTGCAACGTTTATGGGCGCTCCATTTAATTTCAGCTATTATTTTAATTAGCTCTTCTTAACTATAACAATGAATGGCAATTATAAGGTTTTTGTTCCCTTTTTTGCTCTCGACATTTGAGTTCTTAAAGTATATGCTGCTTGTTATTCTAACGCTTATCATGTTTGTTTTTCTCTTTTTGCAGGTAAGTGGACATTGCAGTTGGTTTTATGCTCTTCATCTCCAAGGATTTGATGAGTGCCTGGTGAGTTTGAGTGAGTGTGTGTTTATAACGTAAAAGGATTGTGACCTCAAATTAACCATAATCGAGACCAGTTAAGGTAAGACCATAAGTACAGCTAAATAGCATGGCCATAAAAGATGTCAAAACAAGGCAAAGCCAAAATTATTTTAAGTCCATAGAGACCAGATGCAAACTTTTTACCCAAAAGGAGAATATATTGCCATAATTTTGCCTATAGAAAATGGGATATTGGTAATTTATAAAGGAGCCAATGAAAACACTCACACACACACACACATGTATAACAGCTGTTAATGTCTGCATAGGTTGGCCATACATGAGATCAAATAGCATTTTCATTCATTGTTGTTTCATTCACCCATTATTTTGCTACCATTTGTGAAAAAACCTATCTAGTTATCCAAATCTCACCACTTTCCCCACCCAAAATGTTTCCCTAAGCCTTTGTTACAGTGATTATAAGGCTTAACTAACTCATGGCCTAGTGAAGAGGCTAAACATATCACTAAAGTCCTTGCTGCTATAAATAATTGTTCTGCCTTGACTGGGGAGGAAGCCTGGCATCCTTTGCTCAATTGTCTGGAGACCACATTAAGGTTGGCGCCATCAACATAGCCATACTGAGTTGATCGCCCACTTTATATTGCCTTTGCTTTCAGTGGCTTATATTTATTTTGAGGTCAACCTTCAACAAAATAAATGTGGTTAAAATTTTGTGAGAAGGAAATTCAAAATTTATTATCCTTTTTGTTAACACAACAAGGTTTATGGGTTACTTGGAAGGTTTTTATTATCCAAGGGGGGGGGGGGGGGGGGATAACAGGTGGAGTCCAAAAGTTAATTGAAGAGGAATTTAGAAAGGTTAATGGTCAGTCTTTTGAATTTTTAAAAAAAGGTGACAAAATTTTTTAGAAAAAAAAGGTATTTCTTCAAATTTTTTCAATAGAAATATAATTTTGGAAAACTTTTCAAAGAAATATAATGTTTACAAAATTTTCTGAAGAAATAAAAATTTTTAATTAAAAAAACATGTGCCAATTGGCACATTACTAAAACAAATATGACAAAATTTTTTTTATTAAAAAAAAAAAAATGTCAAAAATGAAATTTTGACTCAATTTTCTTTCAAATAGATTATATATAAAATTTTCTTCTAAATAACATTTAAACAAAATTTTCAAGAGAAATACGATTTTGTCAAAAATTTTTAATAAAATTAAAAAAAAAAATAAGAACATTTTTTTTTTAGAAAAGATTATGACAAAATTTTTTATGGAAAAAAAATTGGCAACCGCACCCCCAAAAACAACACCCAACAGTAATCTTTTACCGCTTTGGGAAATATGGGTATCAAATGATAGGTATGTAAAAGTGGAGTACAAATCTGACGTAAAAATTTATTCCTTGGTGTCTGAGGTGCAAACAAACCTCCCCCCAAATCCCCCAGCAGGACATATTTACTGAATGGGACAATATGGAACTCAAATGAATCGGTAACTTCGGCCGGGCCGAATCTTGGGAACCCACCAACATGGATTCTGCTACAAATTTATACAAAATAAATAAAGTTGTACTGCATAATTTTATTCTCTATACCAAACTTCTGTCAAACCAGCAAAAATTTAAGCTTCTATGAACCGAACAAGGACGATCGAGAGACCGATTTACATGGGAGCTATACCAAGTTCTTGACCGATTTGAACCGTACTTGGCACAGATGTTGGATGTCATAAGAGAACACTACATGCAAAATTTCAGCCAAATCGGACAAAAATTGCGGCTTGTAAGTGCTCAAGAAATCAAATCGGGTGATCGGTTTATAATAGAGCTACAATAGTATATCGCTTGACTAACAGTTTAACAATAAAAGTTCCTTTATCTAATTCCCATATGATCTTTATTGGTCTACGAATTTAAGTTTGGATGTAAGGTGTACTCCATTCTTAAAATACTTCATTTCAGCCCGATATTCTCATGATGTCTGATTTAGTGGTGTTTTCGGGGGAGAGGTGGTTCCCCAGATACTTGGCCCTGAAAAAATATCAGCATCATGCTCTTCTCTCAAATACCATTTATTTAAACCCCATATGGCCATTGGCTTAAGAGGAGTTTACAGGATGAGGCGTCCCCCCAACACATGGCCCCAAAATAGGTTATCAAATTCGTTTTCTAATCTCAAATACCTTTCATTTGAGCCACATATTGGCATGGTCGAAAATTTTTTTCCCTTTGGGGGTGTTTTGGGAAAGGGATGATGTCCTAAAAACATGGATATCAAATTCGTATTCTACTCCCAAATACCTTTATTTGAGACCCATATTGCGATGGTCAGTAAAAAAATTACTGTTTGTGGGGTATTTTGGGAAAGGGGTAGACCCCCAGAAAATTGGTCCCGAAAATGAGTATCAATTCTTGCTCTTTCCCCCAATACCTTTCATTTAAGCCCCACATTGTCATGGTCGTTAAATATGCCCGATTTAGGTGTTTTGGGGAGTGGGGTGGTCCCCCAAACACTAAGCCCGGAAAATATATCAGCAACGTACTCTATTCTCATATAACTATATACCATTTATTTGAACCCCATATTGGCCTCAAAATTGGATATCAAATTCGTTTTCTAATCTCATTTAAACTCCTTATTGCAAAAGACAGCAAATATGTCCGATTTGGGGTATTGGCCCTAAAAACTATGAATATTTAGTTCCACTCTCTTTATGACTCAAATTGTCTTGGTGACCAAATAGGTCCTATTTGGGGGTTGTTATGGTGGTGGGACGTCCGCTAGACAGTTGGCTCCTAATGTTGATATCATATACGTGGTCTTCTCCCACATACCTTTAATTTGAGCCGCATATTTCCATAGTCGGCAAACATGACCGGCTTGGGGTTGTTTTGGGGGATGGGCGGCCGCTCTGTGAGTTGGCCTTGTTCCACTTTAAAAACCCTCTTATTTTTAGCCTCATATTGCAATAGTCAGAAAATACTTCCTATTTGGATGGTGTTGTGGCGGTGGCGTGGCCCCGTAGACACTTCTCCCGAATATTGGTATCAAATTCGTGCTTTACTCCCAAAGACCTTTCATTTGAGTCCCATATTGCTATGGTCGTAAATTTTCCCCTTTGGGGGATGTTTTTGGTGAGAGGCGTCCCCCAAGCACTTGCTCCATATTTGGATATCAGATTCGTATTCTACATTCAAATAACTTTTATTTAAGCCCCATTTTACTATGGTAAGTAATTAGGTCCTGTTTGGGGGGTGTTTTGGGAAAGGGGTGGATCCCCAGAAACATTGTCCCACATTTGGATATCAGATTCGTTTTCTACTCGCAAATACCTTTCATTTGAGTCCCATATTGCCATGGTCGATAAATATGTCCGATTTAGGGGTGTTTTGGGGCTTGGGGTGGCCCCCCTAGCACTTGTTCCGACATTTGGATATCAGTTACGTTTTCCTATTTCAAATACCTTTCATTTGAGTCCCATATTGTTGTGATTGGTGTAAATATAGTTTGGTAGGTTTTAGGGTGGGGCAGCCCCCCTAGGTACTCCATTCGAAATTTGGATACCAAATTTTTATTTTTAGGGTACTATATGAGAGCACACATAATTTCGCTTAAATCGCACCACCCATCTCCGAGATCTGGCGTTTCTGAAAATTAGGGTAAGGGGGAGGGTCCGCCCCCCCCTTCGGATATCAAAAAAATGTAGTACCCTATTTTCACCACGGGGTCAATATGTACCATCTGTGAACATTTCAAGAAAATCGGTTCAGCCGTTTCTGAGTCTATAAAGAACACACAAACATACAAACAAACACAAATTGATTTTTATAGGGTTGCCCAAAAAGTAATTGCGGATTTTTCATATAGTCGGCGTTGACAAATTTTTTCAACGGCTTTTGACTCTGTAATTGCATTCTTTCTTCTGTCAGTTATCAGCTGTTACTTTTAGCTTGCTTTAGAAAAAAAGTGTAAAAAAGTATATTTGATTAAAATTCATTCTAAGTTTTATTAAAAATGCATTTACTTTCTTTTAAAAAATCCGCAATTACTTTTTGGGCAACCCAATATAAGATGACATTTGACAGATAGAGATAACTCTTTGAACTTTGAAGAGGTTGGAGCTGAGGTGTTAGCGAGATCATGTGCAAAATCTCAAGGCTTTAGTTGGTCAATTTGGCATTTCGAAAAATTGTTCGGGATGTCAAATCTTCATTTGTAGACTGATTTTCAAAATGTGTTTTGTTTTTTTTTTGAGATATGCAATATCTCCAATGGTTTCAAAAATATTCAACTTAAAATTTTTATTTTTTTTTTAATTATGGTCGATTTGGGGCGCCCCGGTAGCCGAGTTGGTAGCGTGCTTTGTTATTCAACAAACGTTTTTTCATTGAAAAACCCCATGAGTTCTAAAAACGCAAAGCCCAGATCCCCCTTATATTTTTTTACTTTATATTTCCCGTAAACCCATGCAAAAGTGTTTTGTGTCAAACAATATTTGTAGCCTCATCAGCAAATTTACTAAAAAATGGCGATTTTGAAATCATCTTTGCCCGAATTGGGAATTTTGGGGATTTTTGTAAAATAAAATTGGGAGTTTACTCGGACACTCGACATCTTCGTATTGACACTACCATCTTACGCATGACATTTCCGCCGGAATTTTCTATGGATATAAAATTTTGATACAGTTTTCTGTGGATAAGTAATCAGCGAAAAATTTTTATAAAAATAAAATTTCAATACATTTTTCTGTTAAAAATTTCCCAAAAATTTCATACATATAAAATTTTTATATCAAATTAAATCCCTTATGACTTACTCAAGAGAACACTCATAACCAAAAAAGGAAAAAAGAAAACCAAAGTAATTTTCTTTAATGTACCAGAAAAATATAATCAACATCTTGACGCCTTTCCTTTTATCCAGGCATATGTATAACAAGTGTATGTATAAGACCCGGAATACCAGAAGTGCGGAAGTCAGAGTAAGAAGTGTTGCTGATTTATGCTCTGATACCAAAAGAAACGCAAAAAAAGAAAACACTTGGTCAACATCACATTCAAGGAGTTATGACCTTACAGGACAGCATGTAGCTACGCGCCACAGCCAATGTGGACGTTGTCACTTTTGGTGTTGATATTGTTGTTATTGTTTTCTTTTTTTTTTGTCATGGTCCAAGCAGATCCACTTCCGGTGACCCCCGTTATCCTCTTACTACTCACACCAACCCACCTCCTCTTGTACACAAGTCTTATAATGAAAGATGAAAGATAAAGAATTTTATTATACCTTAAATAGGAAACGCATAACAATGTGCCAGTGAAGGTGGCCAACAGATGGCAACAGAACAAGGGACAAGGGGATAAGGGAATTTACTCACACTAACATAGACTACTATGACTGTAATAGAGTTCTGTTTCTGCCTCGGGAGGGGAGGGATAAGGTAGAAAAATTCAATTTATTTCATAATTAGTAAATAAGTCTTATCTGTGGATGATATGCTCTCTTTCTCCAAATGTCAAGTCTGCCTTTACGGGCCAACACAAAAATGGGTAGCTTTGGGGCAAATGAAATGAAAATTCTTGCAAACTAAGTTAAGAAGGCCAGATGAAGCAACTATGCAGCATTTCTTGCAACAAAAATTTCAAAGTGCATTCTCTAAACAAGGATGCTAAGAGATATTCTTGCTATGATGGCCATTTGCTAAGGTGCGATGCGTTTGCACAATGTTTTCCAAAAGCCACGGGGCTAAAGTGGAAAATAAGTAAAAATTTATTTACTTCCAATTGGTCTGAAGCTGATCTAAACAGGGAGCTAATAAGATTTGAAATACTAGGTTAGGTTGAAAAGAGGGTGCAGATATTAATCCGCCCCCTGCCACTATGGACATACACCTAAGCCAGTAATCGACTTTCTTGAGCTCTAGAAACTATAAAGTAACCTCTACAAAGAATATTTTAAGTAAGAAATTCTGTGCTTCTTACAAAATCCTTCATTGTCTTCAATACCACTCCCCTGAGATGGTTCTTATCTGGTATTGTGCCTCCACCTAAGTCCCGGTATCTTTTAGACGCGAAAGCCGGGCAATGACAAAGGAAATGCTCCAACGTCTCATCATCTTCCCCGCATGCCCTACACATGCCATCACTTGCCGCACCGATTTTACATAAGTGAGCTCGTAGTCCGATGTGTCCCGTTATTTTACCAACAGCTATACTGACCTCCTTCTTGCTTCCTTTCAGTAATAGCCTCGTCTTTTCACGATCTGGATCGCCCCATGGGATTTTCGCCGTCCTACCGACCGTTTGACTGTTTCACAATGTTGCATGCGTATTCGTCGCCCACTCCCTTTATTCGGACTGCGTCGACCCGAAAGGCTTCGGGTTAACCAAGTGTTGACGGCAATCCTCTGGCCTTCACCGCCAAATCGTCCGCCCTTTCATTACCCCTCACTTCGTTATGGCCCGCCATCCAAACGATGCAGATTTTCAGAAAAGACGTTAATCTCCTTCTTACACTGGAAGACTTTTCAGGACCTTACCGTCCTGATTGTTATTGCCCTTATGGCAATTTTACTGTTGGTAAAGATGTTCACAATCGGCGTCCTCGCATAAGCAGCACACCACTTCACGTATTCCGTGATCGCCCGAATCTCCCCGTGCAGGACAGTATTATAACCAGGCAGTCTAAAACAGATCTCAGTCCCTGGGCTCTCAATGTAAACCCCCACTCTGTCCTCTAGCTTTGATCCATCCGTGTAACATGATCTTCCAGGTGGTATTTCAAGGGTTCCTTCAATCCAAGACTGTGCCGATGGCAGCAGTGCCTCGCACTCGACTTCAAGGTTCTTCTCAGGTATCCGAAGGGAAACTTCTTCCCTTCCTTGCAGGTTTCCTATCGTCGCCTCGATTATACCGCGATGGTATGAGCTGCTCACATCCTCAATCCATTGTCCCATCGACTTTTGTCTCATAGCCGCAATGGCTGCCTCACACTTAATCTGTATGTCAATGGGTCGGATATCTCAAATAGTCTCTAGTGCCCTAGTGGGCGTGGTCGTCATCGTTCCGCCTATGCCAAGACAACATGTTCTCTGAACCTGTTGTATGGTCCTTATGTTGCACTTTTTCTCCATAGCAGTCCACCAAACTACAGAGGCGTAAGTAAGTATGGGTGTAATCACGTTCCTGTAGAGCCAGTGGACTATCCTCGGATTCAGGCCCCATTTCGAACCTATGGCCCGTCTACATAGTGCCCGATATCTGTGAGCCTTCTCATTACGCTCCTGAATGTGACACTTCCAATTCAGTTTGCTGTCCAAGATCACAACTTACTATTTGACCTTGTCGGATATCGAAATCGTCTTATTGAGGAAACGTGGTGCGTTGAATTGACCCACCTTCGTCTTACTCGTGAACAGGCATATTTTAGTATTCTCTGGGTTAACATTGAGACCTCTGGGTCTAGCCCAGTCATATGTCATATGCAAGACCCTTTCGGTCCTTCTACATAGCGCGCTCGGATTTTTACTCCTTAGAATTTTTATAACATCGTCTGCGTAGCCGACGGGTTCAAATCACCCTCCTCCTCTACCCGTTATAGGTCATTTATGGTGGTCACCAATGGAGTGGCGATAACATGCCCCCTGTGGCGTGCCCTGTGCCACTTTCTCCATTATATTTATGCCATGGGACACACAATTTATCCAGCTGTTCTTTAGCATATGGTTTATCCAGTCTCTAAGGACCGGGTCCACCTGGTACTGGTCTAAGGATTGGATCAGTCGGTCCGCACATTGTTAAAAGCCCCCTTGATGTCAATGCATGCCGCCATTGTGTTCGTCTTGGCATCGAAGGATTCTTCTATTTTATGCACAACCTCGTGCAGTGCAGTCTCCACCGACTTTCCCTTGACATAGGCATGCTGTTTGTATTTGAGCAGTTCGCTGGATGCCCTACTCTTTATCATGGTGTCCACAATACGTTCCATGGTTTTGAATAGAAAGGACATAAGGCTTATGTGCCTGTAGGCCTTTGGTGTCGCATAACTTGCCTTGTTGGGCTTGGGTATAAACACCACCCTTGCCTCCTGCTAAGCTTTCGGAGTATATGTTAGTCCTAGGCACGCTGTGAAAATGTTGGCCAGATGAGGCCCAGATAGTCTGCCTCTTTCTGTAGTAACGCCGGAAATATTTCATTAGGTCCGGGTGAACTTCTCAAGGATTTCTTCATCACAATTTCCGTAATTATAAAACTTCGATCAACGTCATTCCAAGATTCCGGTGTCTCCGTGGGTCCCTTCGTATCCTGTGGAAAATGGGTTTTCATCAAAAGCCTCAACATGTCCTCCGTTGTCTGTGCTCTCACTCCCATTTCGTCTACTAAAGTTTCCGTTTGGACGAGGGTTTTTGAGAGAAACTTTTTTATCTTGGCGGCGTCATTAACGCTATCGACCTGTTCGCAGAAAAGCTTCCAGGAGGCACGTTTTGCCGCTCTGCTAATCTTATTGTATTCCTTGAGCCGTGTGTAATACACATCCCAATAAACGTTCGCTTTTTTACGACGTGCTCTGTTTAAAAGTCTGCAGACCTCTTTCCCAATATTGCCAAACTCCCCGGTCATCCAGGGTTTTTCTTGGGCTGATTTCCTTTCCGGAAGAGGACAACTATCTGCCAAGGACTCCACCAGTGCAGTCGTAATCCTGTTGACATTTTCGTCAATGTCTTCTATGCTTGGACAATCTAAATTATCTTGCCCAAGTCTTCTTCTGAGTAGCCCGTCCGAATTTTGTCCAGTTGGTTTTCAACTTATTCAGGAAGTTTATCGGATTCGCCGCTGGCCGTGGTATTCTAAACCTAATGTAGCGATGGTCAGAGAAAGAGTGTTCCATGGAGACCCTCCAATACTGAACCTCATCGATTAGATTTTCCGAACATACCGTCACATCTAATAGCTCCTCCCTAATCCCATTAACAAAGGTAGCGGTGTTACCAACATTAAGTGTAATTAGGTCGTTAGTATTCAAGAAATCTGCCGGGGCTTGGCCCCGCTTATTAGTGTTGGTACTTCCCCACGAAATTAGGTGAGAGTTTAAAATACTAAGAAACGCAATTTTTTTAACTACGATTCGACGTGCCACGTTTAGTCAACAGAACGATTTCCAAATCCGGTAAGTTTGAATACTTGGGAGTGATATTGGCTAAGAAACTGTGCGGTATTCTTCAAAGTCAGGATACATGGGGCCTGCATGCGAAAAATGTCCTTTGGCTCTACAAAAGGGCTATTAGGCCAATCGCAGAATAATCGAGGCGCTGCACAGTGTTGCCACTTAGAGTATTCGTTGGACAGAAAAAAGTTAGAGGTAACATAGACCGTGCTCTGTTATTAAATACCTTTATTTTGAACCCCACATTGTAATGGTCGGGAAATATGTCTGATTTGGAGGCAAATTGATTATGGGCAAATTTGCATTTACATAAGAGTGCATACAAAATTTCGCTTTAATCCAACCACGCATCTTCGAGATCCGACATTTTTAAAAATTATAGTGAGGGGGAGGGTCCGCTCCCCCTTGAGATGTCAAAAAGTGAAGTACCCTATTTTCACCACGAGACCATTCTTTATTTGAAATGAAAGGTCTTAGCGACAACTAAGTCTGCACACCCATAGTGGTGTAGGGTATCAAAAGGTTGGCTTTGTTCATTTAAAGCCTTTCATTGCATTTATTGATAACAAATTTTGACCAATTTGTTTGTACAGAAAATTTTGCCGTAGGGTCAACTCTCTCATCGGATGTCAACAAATGTAGTACCCTATTTTTACCACGGTACTATTCAACAGCTCAAACAAAAGGACTTTGCGACGACTAAGCCTGCATACCCGAAGACTTGCCGCTCGGCGGCACTCCTTTCGGACTCGGCTATAAAAAGTAGGTCCCTTATCTTTGAGCTTAAACTTGAATCGGACAGCATTCATTGATTTGTGAGAAGTTTGCCCTAGTTCCTTAATTCAATGATCATGGCCAAATTTGTATTTGCATAAGAGTGCATACAAAATTTCGCTTTGATCCCACCACGCAATTTCAAGATCCGACATTTTTGAAAACTATAGTGAGGGGGAGGGTCCGTTCCCCCTTGAGATGTCAAAAAATGAAGTACCCTATTTATACCACGAGACCATTCTTTATTTGAAATTAAAGGTCTTAGCGACGACTAAGCTTGCACACCCAAAGTGGTGTAGGGTATCAAAAGGTCGGCTTTGTTCGTTTAAAGCCCTTCATTGCATTTAATGATAATAAATTTTGTCAAATTTATTTGTACAGAAAATGTTGTCGTAGGGTCAACTCTCTCATCGGATGTCAACAAATCTAGTACCCTATTTTTACCACGGTACTATTCAACAGTTCAACCTAAAGGACTTAGCGACGACTTAACCTGCATACCCAATGTGGTGAAAGGTCGGCTTTACTTAACAAAAGCCTTTTCCTTACATGTATTGATAAAAAAAATTTTGCGAAATTTGTTTATACAGAAAATTTTTTCGTATTTATTATACCCTCCACCATAGGATGGAAGTATACTAATATCGTCATTCTATTAGTAATTCCTCGAAATATTCGTCTAACACCCCATCTTGATCGTCTTGACATTTAAAATCGATGTAGCCATGTCCTTCCGTCTATCTGTCGAAAACACTCTAACTTTCGAAGGAGTAAAGCCAGCCGCTTGAAATTTTGCACAAATACTTTTTATTAGCGTAGGTCGGTTCGGGAATGTAAATGGGCCATATCGGTTCATGTTTTGATAGAGCTGCCATATAAACCGATCTGGGTCTTGATTTCTTGAGCCTCTAGAGGGCGCAATTATCATGCGATTTGTCTGAAATTTTGCACGACATGTTTTGTTATGGCTTTCAACAACTGTGCTAAGTATGGCCCGAATCGGCCAATAACCTGATATAGCTGTCATATAAACCGATCTGGGGTCTTGACTTCTTGAGCCTCTAGAGGGCGCAATAATCATCCGATTTGGCTAAAATTTTACATGGTGTGCTTCGTTATGACTTCCAACTACTGTGCTAAGTATGGCCCGAATCGGCCAATAACCTGATATAGCTGTCATATAAACCAATCTGGGGTCTTGACTTCTTGAGCCACTAGAGGGCGCAATTATCATCCGATTTGGCTGAAATTTTGCAAAACATGTTTTCTTAAGGCTTCCAAGAACTGTGCTAAGTATGGCCCGAATCGTTCAATAACCTGATATAGCTGTCATATAAACCGATCTGGGGTCTTGACTTCTTGAGCCTCTAGAGGGCGCAATAATCATGCGATTTGGCTGAAATTTTGCATGACATGTTTTGTTAAGGCTTCCAACAACTGTGCTAAGTATGGCCCGAATCGGCCAAAAACCTGATATAGCTGTCATATAAACCGATCTAAGGTCTTGACTTCTTGAGCCTCTAGAGGGCGCAATAATCATGCAATTTGGCTGAAATTTTGCATGACATATTTTGTTAAGGCTTCCAACAACTGTGCTAAGTATGGCCCGAATCGGCCAATAACCTGATATAGCTGTAATATAAACCGATCTGGGGTCTTGACTTCTTGAGCCTCTAGAGGGCGCAATAATCATCCGATTTGGCTGAAATTTTGCATGGTGTGCTTCGTTATGACTTCCAACTACTGTGCTAAGTATGGTTCAAATCGGACCATAATCTGATATAGCTTCCATATGAACCGATCTTGAACCTTGGCTTCTTAAGCCACTAGAGGGCGCAATTCTTATTCGATTTGGCTGAAATTTTCCATGGCATGTTTTGTTATGACTTCCAACTGTACCAAATATGATTCGAAACGGTCAATAACCTGATGTATCTGCCATATAAACCGATCTGGGATCTTAACTTCTTGAGCCTCTAGAGGGCGGAATTATTATTGGGTTTGGTTGAAATTTTGTACAATGGTTTTTCCGTGACCTTCAACATACGTATCAAGTATGGTCTGAATCGGTCTATAGCCTGATACAGCTACCATATAAACCGATCTCCCTCTTTTAATTCTTGAGCCCCTAAAGGACGCAATTCTTAATCGAATCGGCTGAAATTTTACAAAATGACTTTTACAAGGGTCTCCAACATTCAATTCGATTAAATATGGTTTGAATCGGTCTATAGCTTGATGCAGCTCCCATATAAACCGATCTCCCTATTTTACTTCTTGAGCCCCTAAAGGACGGAATTCTTATTCGAATCGGCTAAAATTTTTCAAAATGACTTCTACTATGGTCTCCAACATTCAAATGGATTACGGTCCGAATCGGACCATAATTTGATATAACCTTTGTTGGCCTGAAAAGAGATACCGGGAAAAGAACTCGACAAATGTGATCCATGGTGATGGGTATATAAGATTCAGCCCGGCCGAACTTAGCACGCTTTTACTTGTTTTTCTCTAGAAAATTTAGGAAAAATTTTTTCTATTGAAAACGTGTCAAAACTTTTTTCGTAGAACATTTTGTCAAAATTTCTTCATAGAACATTTTTCCAATTTTTGGTTTATAGAAAAATCAGTTTGTGCTTTGCTTTCTGATTTCCATTTTTAAATGGAGTTTGCTTTACTCGCACATTGATGTCCTTTGTATTTTTACACCCACTGTGCCATTCAGTTTGTCTACATTGAACACCATAGGACTATTGGCATCCTTAAATATGTCATTAATTTTGTAATGCAGTCGTTATAGCCATTAGCTTTTACGCTGGAAATTGTTTTTGAATATTGGACACTCGAATAATTTCGCATAATTTTTGTATTTATAAACCAATTTATTACGATTTCAATGAATGTTTATGAATGCTGTTGCAGCGCACAGTGTTGCCATATCGAAAAATCTTGAAAATAGTTCTATAATTTTTGAACAGACGGAGATATGTTGAGATATGAGATATGCTAGAAATAGATCTGATCCGATTCTGATGAAATTTTGCACACACATTGGGACGTCACAAAAAGTACTTCGTGCAGAAGATCGGACTAAAATTGTGTCTTCTACAGCCTTAACAGACCATATCGGATGAAAAATATATATGGGAGCTATATAAAAATCTGATCCGGTTCTTATAAAATTTTGCGCACATATTGGGACGTCACAAAAAGAACTTCGTGCCAAATTTGGTAAAGATCGGACCAAAATTGTGCCTTCTACAGCCTAATAGGTCATATCGGATGAAAGTTATATATGGGAGCTATATAAAAATCTTATCCGATTCTTATAAAATTTTGCACACATATTGGGACGTCACAAAAAGAACTTCGTGCCGAATTTGGTAAAGATTGGACCAAAATTGTGCCTTCTACAGCCTTAACAGATTTGCACATGTATGTATTAAGACGTCACACGAAACATCTCATGCTAAATTTTGTAGAGATCGGATAGAAATTGTGGCTCCTACAGCTTCAAAAGGGCATATCGGATGAAAAATATATATGGGAGCTATATAAAAATCTTATCCGATTCTTATAAAATTTTGCACACATATTGGGACGTCACAAAAAGAACTTCGTGCCGAATTTGGTAAAGATTGGACCAAAATTGTGCCTGCTACAGCCTTAATAGGTCATATCGGATGAAAGATATATATGGGAGCTATATCTAAATCTGGACCGATTTCAATGAAATTTTGCACATGTATTAAGACGTCACACGAAACATCTCATGCTAAATTTTGTAGAGATCGGATAGAAATTGTGGCTCCTATAGCTTCAAAAGGGCATATCGGATGAAAGATATATATGGGAGCTATATATAAATCTGATCCGATTCTAATGAAATTTCGCGCATATATTGGGACGATAAAAAACGCACTTCGTGCCAAATTTGGTAAAGATCGGACTAAAATTTTGGCTCCTACAGTTTTAAAAGACCATATCGAATGAAAGATATATATGGTAGCTATATATAAATCTGATCCGATTCTTATAGAATTATGCACACATATTGGGACGTTAAAAAACGGACTTCTTGCCAAATTTGGTAAAGATCGGACCAAATTAGTGCCTTCTACAGCCTTGAAAGACCTTATCGGATGAAAGATATATATGGGAGCTATATCTAAATCTGGACCGATTTTTTTCAAAATCACTAGCATTCGTCCTTGAACCAAAGAAGAGACTTATGCCAATTTTTGTGAAAATCGGACTACAAATGTGACCTGTACCTTGATTAAAAGAATACATGGACAGACAGACAGACAGACAGACGGACATAGCTAAACAGAATCAAGAAGTGATTCTAAGTCGATCCGTATACTTATAATGGGTCTAGGGTATAAATATTTGTAGGTCCCATAACTCATAGACCGTAAAGGATATTTCAGACCGTTTAATTGTTAATTGTTTGTTCGGTTCTAATAGCTCATATCTTAAAAAAAAGCCGATCGTTCAAAAATGTATATGCTCGAGGTGACCAATTATCAAGTCCCTTGGACTAACCTCTGGACCCACTAGATTCCCCAAATATTGCATACTTATTGCAAAACACCTCAACATAGACTATGCAAAGTTTCGAGTACATAGCTCTATGTACGTTCAAAAGTTCCAGAATTTTTCCAAAAATTTTTCGATTTCGTAACACTGTGCAGCGTTTATATAGTCAACTTCCCTTAAGTGGAAATGTTTAATTATTATTTTTGGGCATAGCTATCATTGCTGTTGTCGTTGTTACAGATTGTTTGTTGTGACGCCACTATGATAATTATTGGTATTAGTTTGCTTTGAGCGCAAAAAATCATATTTCATATCAAAACAAAAAATTATTATTGTAATTGGTTTATAATGAATCTGTTTATAATTAAACGCAATGATGGTGAAATAGAATGATGGTTTAATTGAAATTGAAAAGAAATTAGAAATATGGTAATTAGGAAATCAAAAAAAGCATATTTTATATGGTCATCTTTTGAAATAAAATGAACACAAGTCCTTTTTCCTACAGGGTATTGAACAGTGCAGTGAAATAGATCCACCACTAAGGAGAGTGGAAACTTTCCCCTCTGTAGTTGCCTCAACACCTTGTCTCTCTATTTTTGCAAGCGGGGCATGTGTTTGCCTTATCAGCGTATTGCCTAAGGTCTTAAATAGTTCAGCTGGTAACCTATCGGCTCCTGCTGCCTCGTTGTTTTCTTTTTCCGACTAAATGATATGCATTCTATATCATCATCAGTTATTACTTCTGGGACAACCTCATCGCCACCATGTATTTTGTGCATTCTAACCAGTATAGGGGGTTTCACTTATAGTTCCTCATTCTAGTAAGACTTGTAGTCGAAATTCCAAACTTTCGTTTAGTGTTTGTTTTTAGAATAAAATATTTTTTTTCTTCGCCCCCTTTCTTTGACTTCCATTCCAATTTGAAGAACTTTATTTCAAAATAATTATTGTAATTAACTTAATCGCTAAATCTGATAAACTCAGTTACTTAATCTGATTTGTGAGCGTTTCAATATCCGCCTCTTGCATTTTTTTTGTGTGAAAATAAATCAACAATATTTAATCTACTCTACAAATCTACGACTAAAATGGTATTTATTTTGTTCTTCACTTTGTCCTTTCTCAATAGTCCTTTTCATTGGAAGAACGAAAAAAAAAACTTATTTAATAGCTTTTGCTGTGTGTTTACCCTTATTGCGCGTTAAACAGCGACGACGATGGGTGCTTTGCATCAACTATGAGAAATGTCATTGTGTAAGTGAACATTTACTTGCTGGGAGGTGGAGGTTTGAAAACTTCCTTCCTTGCTTTTCCGTTACATCTATTCCACTAATTTCCAATATTTATAGTCGAAACATTTTGTTATTTATATAGCGAGGTGCAATTGAAATGCTCCAATACCTTTATGTGGCAAATAAATTTAATGTGGCAAAATATTTATTTTAGCACTTTGACCGTTGGACAGCTTTAACGACTCTTAAGCCAACGAAACGGTATTGAAAGAAATTAATTTCTATGAGAACCAATAAGAAAAGTAAAAAGGCATTAAGTTCGGCCGGGATATAAACCGATCTGAACCACAAAGGACAGGGATGTTAAAAAGCCTAACATAAGTCACTGCGTTAAATTTCAACGAAATCGGATAATAAATGCGCTTTTTATAGGACCAAGACTTTAAATCGAGAGTTTTTTCTATTTGGCACCCTTTAACCAAATCTGGACCGATGTGGACCAAATTAACCAAGGATAACCAATCATCCTACTTTATTATAACTCCTCTACTATATACGTAGTTAAATGTTAATAGGGTCTGGTCTCGATCATATTTTATTCTGGTCTCGAGAACTCCTATGCAAGTAACATTTTCAAAAAAATTAATCTGGATTTTATGGGATTAGGACCCTAAATTGGAAGATCGTTCTATATGACAGCTATATCTATATGGTCCGATCTGAACCATATTTGGGTCAGATGTCGGGAGGCCTAAAACTACTCACTGTTTCAAATTTTAGCGAAATCGAATAAAAAATAAAGCTTTTATGAGATCGGTCTACATGTCAGCTAAATCTAGAAAAAGTCCGATCTGAACCATATTTAGGTGATATGTTGAGAGTCTTAAATTAAATCACTGTTTCAAATTTCAGCGAAATTGGGTAATAAATAAAGCTTTCATGGGCTTCAGACCCTTTATCGGGAGATCTACATATAGTTCGATCTGAACCATATTTAGGTCATATGTTGAGAGGCTTAAATTACACCACTGTTTCAAATTTCAGATAAATCGGGAAATAAATAATGCTTTTATGGGCTTCAGATTCCTTATAGACAGATCGGACTATGGGACAGCTATATCTAAATATAGTCTGATTTGAACCATATTTGGGTCCGATGTTAAGTGGCCTAAAACTGTTTCAAATTTCAGCGAAATTGGATAAAACAAAGCTTTAATGGGCTTCGGACCCATTATCGGGAGATGGGTCTATATGACAGCTATATCCAAATATAGTCCAATCTGAACCATACTCACGTCAGATGTCGGGAGGTTTAAAATAACCCACTGTTTCAAATTTCGGCGAAATCGGGTAATAAACAAAGTTTTTAGGGTATTCAGATCCTTTATCGGGAGAGCGGCCTATAGGGCAGCTATTGTATATCTTAATATTGTCCAATCTGAACTATATTTAGGTCAGATTAAATTAACCCACTGTTTAAATTTTCAGCGAAATCGGGTAATAAAAAAAAATTTTAAAGGGCTTCAGACCCTTTATCGGCAGATCGGTCTATATGACAGCTATATATAAATATATAGTCCAATCTGAGCCGTATTTGGGTCAGAAGTCGGGAGGCCTAAAATTACTCACTGTTTCAAATATAAGCGAAATCTGATAGAAAATAAAGCATTTATGGGCATTAGACCCTTCATCGGCAGACCGGTTTATATAGCAGCTATATCTAAATGTGGTCCGATTTGGCCCGTTCAAGAACTTAACCAGCGTGCATTAAAAGGACGTATCTGTGCCAAATTTCAGCTCAATATCTCAATTTTTGAGGCTGTAGAGTGATTACAACAGACGGATGGACAGACGGACAGATACACGGACATCGTTAAATCGTCTTAGAAAATTGATATTTCGAGGTGTTGCCAACGGTATGACTAAATGAATATACCCCCTATGCTATGGTGGTGGGTATAAAAAATAAAAATGATTTAGAAAAGATTTTGTATGAAGAAAAATCTTTAAAAAAAAAATTGTGAATGGCCATTATTTAAATTACTTATAGAAAATGCTTCTTTTAAAAAAGCATTTGTGTGAAAAAAAATTTCGTGTGAAAAAAAAGTTTCGTGTGAAAAAACTTTCGCAGCGAAAAATTTTTCGTTAAAATATTTTTAGTTTTAATAAAATTTTCGTGCAGAAAACTTTTTGAATTAGAAAATAGTTCATTTAAAAAAGCATTTGTGTGAAAAAAATTTCGTGTGAAAAAACTTTCGTAGCGAAAAAAGTTTCATTTGGGAAATTTTTAGTTTAAATAAAATTTTTGTGTAGAAAACTTTTTGGTTAAGAAACATTTTTCGCACAGAAGATTTTTCGTTCTGAACAATTTTCATTTAGGAAACTTTTTCGTATAGAAAATTTTTCGCTTATGAAAAATTTTCGTACGGAAAAATTTCGTTTGGTAAATTTTTAGTTTAAAAAAAAATTTTGTGTAAAAAACTTTTTGTTTTAGAAAAAACAAACGACGAAAATTTGTCATTTCGATCAATATTCATTTACGAAACTTTTTCGTATAGAAAATTTTTCGCTAAAGGTAGATTTTCGCACGGAAAATTTTCGTTTTCCGTAAAAAAAAACTTTTTGTATAGAAAATTGCTTTTCATAAATTCGCAATGATATCGCTATAAGTACATGCTACAATTGTAGGACTCTTAAAGCCTCCACACCTTAGGGAAACTGATAAATGACCTCCTCAATTAAGAGGTCGAAACGCGTCACACTGTGATTGGTGTTGGAGATTTTTCTGGCTTTACTTTTCCTTTTCAAAAATTTTTCGGTTATAAAGTCTCGTCTCGAAGGAGAAATAAAATACAACATTTTGAGTCAAGAAAAATTTTTCTTTTAGATAAAATAGATAGATTTCGTGAAATTGAATACTCATCGTGGATGACAAGAATTCAAATAGCGACTCTTTAGTTATCGTTTTTATACTTTTTCCATTCATCTTGTTTCTCACCTACTTTAAGCGTTTTGAATGATTTTGCTTTAGCTGAAGAGTTATGACGTTTGGACTTAGTATTACTCCGCTGCATCACAAACTCTCATGGATCTATTCTTTAAGAGCTCTAAAGATCAGATTTTATTTTATGACCAATTGTCGGCAGCTATGTTTTCGAAACATGACCTCTATTTGATGATCTACAGCTGCCACCGTAGTGCAGAGGTTAGCATGTCCGCCTATGACGCAAAACGTCTGGGTTCGAATCCTAGCGGGACCATCACAAAAACATTTTCAGCGGTGGTTTTCCCCTCCTAATGCTGGCAACATTTGTGAGGTACTATGCCATCTAAAAGTTCTCACCAAAGAGGTGTCGCACTGCGGCACGCCATTCGGACTCGGCTATAAAAAGGAGACCCCTTATCATTGAGCTTAAACTTGAATCGGACTGCACTCACTGATATGTGAGAAGTTTGCCCCAGTTCCTTAATGGAATGTTCATAGGCAAAATTTGCAATTTTTACAGCTGCCATTCTCAGACTCAGTCAGTCCTACTCATACAGAGACTTTAAGAATGTTAATTATAACAGACTGCAGAGCGTCTTGGCCAACATCTCTTGGGACCAAGTTTTTTATATGATGTCGGTAGATGATCAGATAGCTTTCCTCCAAGGCAACATAAATAGACTCTAGGAGTGTTACCTGCCATTAAAGGATAAAACCGTTCTTGATCCAAAGAATCCGTGGTTCGGCGAGGAGGTTAAACATACGATGGCAATGAGGAATACATCCTACTCTTGCTGGAAGAAGTTTAAAATTCCGCAGTTATATGAGGATTATAGGATCCTTCGCAACAAGGTTTCATACCTAATTAATCGCAAGAAGGCGAGTAATTGGAGGAACATAAAATCTTTAGGTATTGGTAAAACTTGTACGAGAAATGCTTTTGGTGGTGACTTAAATGAGTTGAATAGAGATTTTGTTAATGTACCCATGCAGGACGCAGATGGAGGTTTTTACAGACCGTCCGGCAATAATGGTGTTGGTACGGATACAAGCAAATTCGGCTTTAGACATTTTTCAGCGGAAGAAGTTTTTAATTGTTTAAGGGAGATCAAGTCGAATGCAGTGATTTTCGAGGGAATTGATGCAAAGTTTTTACGCATAATTTTTCCATACATTTTATTTTATGTTCTGCACATTTCTTAATTTAATCCTTACCAAAAGACAAGGGCGAAAATCGGCCCATAGCTATAATTCCAGTTCTTACAAAGTTATTTGAAAAGCTTTTGAGTAATCAAATGAAGGAGGATATATGCGAATGTGCGGATGATGTTCAGGTATACATAAATGCACCAGAATCAGATTTTCGAAACTGTATTGAACGTTTAAATAGCGAATCGTAGTCTGGGAAAGGGCTAACGGTTTGAGATTTAATCCAAAGAAATCGAAATGTTTAATTATAAGTACGGGATCATTCCGCAGACCAGACGATATCACGATAAAACTGTCATAACGAAAATTGAGATTGTTGACCGCGCTAGAAACCTTGGGGTGATATTTAATAGTCGTTTGTGGCTATTTCCTCCCTAAGACCCCGTGATTAATTTTTTTCAGTTGTAGGACTATTAAAAATGTATGAGTAACGCTTTTCTTTTCTTTTTTGTATATTAAAGGGAAATGTTAATTTTCATTATTCATGTCTTCCGGCTGCATTTTACTGGATTTTTTTCTTTTTGCTTTCTGCGAGTCATTGCTGCTATCGGATTGTATGAGTCTACAACATGCCATAACAATTATGTAAATTAATGTTTATTTTTAAAATAATAAAAAAGAAAACAGAATGGGTGACAAAAAATAATTAAAACTCATACAGAATTATGTTTGTGCAAGCTCTCCTACTGTTCTTACACCTTACGCCTGATGGAGAATGTTGAACAGCAACAAGCCAAGTCATTCAATCCATTTCGATGCTAGAGACAGAGAGTAAGAGAGAGAGAGCGATGAGAGTGACTTCCCATCATACCATTGAGATTCATTCGATTGTGCTTATTTAAATATGTATGTACTGGTTAATGTACACATTGAAGGATTATGCTAATTTCCTTTCTCACCACTCCATTCAATTTATTCCTATGCCCCATGGCCAAAGGCAAAGAGCAAAGTGTAGGGGGAGATTGAGTGACAGATGGAGTGGATATCTGAAGAGCTCTTTAATTTTTTTTTTTTTTTTTTGTTTGTTTGTTTGCTTTACTGATTGTTAAACTTCCCTCCACCAAAAACCCCTTCATTTGTCTGTATCTGCTTTTAGCTCCTCTCTGGGGGATTGGCAAAGATGGCAAAATGTTTTTAATGGACAAACATTATGCTTGCATTAATATATTAAAATTTAATTAATAAAAAAAATTCATTTTATACCACACAAAATTTTCATTAAATTTTGACACAAAAACGTAAACCAATATGTACACCTTTGTTGATTTACCACAAATCAGTGAGCGTAATTAATTTTTTTTGCCAGCCCAAAAGTAGACTTTGATTTTTCTCATAATGTAACCACAACCACCGCCGCCGCAATATATGCTTCAATTAAGGTACAATTTATAATAGCAATTACATTGCGGTTCGGCAAAAAGGTGAATGATTAAACTTTGGAAATATTTATTTCAATAATAAAATGGCCTAGAGCAAAATTTTATTTTGAGAGAGTGCGAGGGTGTGGTTAAATTTGGCAACAATGAAAATTAAATTTTAATTATTTAACAAAAATTTTTTCTTAAGGAAGATTTTTTCTTAAGGAAAAATTTTTCTAAAAGAAACTTTTTTCTAAACAGAAACGTTCTATGCGAAATGTTTTATACGATACGAATTTCAATCTTTACTAAATTTTTGTCTTCAAATGGAATTTATTTCAGGTTATTTCTTGTTAATATTTTGGTCACTTCTGCTTTTGTTCCTTTTTATACCCTCCACCATAGGATGGGGGTATACTAATTTCGTCATTCTGTTTGTAACTCCTCGAAATATGCGTCCAAGACCCCATAAATTACAAATATTCTTGATCATCGTGACATTTTAAGTCGAACTAGCCATGTCCGTGCGTCTGTCTGTCCGTCCGTCCGTACGTCTGTCTGTCTGCCCATCCGTCTGTCCGTTCGTCCGTCTGTCCGTCCGTCCGTCCGTCTGTCCGTCTGTCCGTCCGTCCGTCTGTCCATCCGTTCTTCCGTCTGTCCGTCCGTCTGTCTGTCCGTTTGTTCGCCGTCCATCTGTCCGTCCGTCCGTTTGTCCGTCCGTCTGTCTGTTCGTCCGTCCGTCCGTCTGTCTGTCTGTCCGTCCGTCTGTCCGTCCGTCCATCCGTCTGTCTGTCGAAAGAACGCTAACTTTCGAAGGAGTAAAGCTAGCCGCTAGAAATTTTGCACAAACATTTCTTATTACTGTAGGTCAGTAGCGATTGTAAATGGGCCAAATCGGTCCATGTTTTGATAAAGCTGCCATATAAACCGATCTGGGTTCTTGACTTCTTGAGCCTCTAGAGGGCGCAGTTCTCATCCGATTTGACTGAAATTTTGCATGCGGTGTTTTGATATCACTTCCAACAACTGTGCTTGGTATGATTCAAATCGGTTCATAACGTGATATAGCTGTCATATAAACCGATCTGGGGTCTTGACTTCTTGAGCCTCTAGAGGGCGCAATTCTCGTCCGATTTGACTGAAATTTTGCATGACGTGTTTTGATATGACTTTCAAAAACTGTAATGAGTATGGCACAAATCGGTACAAAACCTGATATAGACGCCATATAAACCGATCTTGTATCTTGACTTCTTGAGCCGCTGGAGGGCGAAATTCTCATCCGATTTGGCTGAAATTTTGCATGAGGTGTTTTGATAGCACTTCCAATAATTTTGCGAAGATGGTTAAAATCTGTTTATAACCTGATATAGCTGCCATATAAACCGATCTGTGGTCTTGACTTCTTGAGCCGCACAATTCTCAACCGATTTCACTGAAATTTTGCACGTAGTGTCTTGAGTTCAATTCCAAGGACTGTGCTAAGTATGGTTCAAATCGGTTCATAAGCTGATAGAGCTGCCACATAAACCGGTCTGGGGTCTAGACTTCTTGAGCTTTAAGAAGGCGCACTTCTCATCCGATTTGGCTGAAATTTTGCATGAGGTGTTTTGATATCACTTCCAACAGCTATGTTTAGTATGGTTCAAATCGGTTCATAACCTGATATAGCTGCCATATAAACCGATCTGGGGTCTTGACTTCTTGAGCCGCTGGAGGGCGCAATTCTCATCCGATTTGGCTGAAATTTTGCGCGAGGTGCTTTGGTATCACTTCTAATATTTTTGCGAAGTATGGTTAATATCGTTTCATAACCTGATATAGCTGCCATATAAACCGATTTTGGGTCTTGACTTCTTGAGCCGCTAGAGGGCGCAATTCTCATCCAATTAAGCTGAAATTTTGCATGAGGTGTTTTAGTATTACTTCCAATATTTTTCCGAAGTATGGTTAAAATCGGTTCATAGCCTGGTATATGTGCCATATAAACTGATCGTGGATCTTGAGTACTTGAGCCGCTAGAGGGCGCATTTCTCATCCTATTCGGCTGTAATTTTTGCACGTGGTGTTTTGGTATCACTTCCAATATTTGTGCGAAGTATGGTTCAAATCGGTTCATGTGTCATATACTCCTTGAGCCGCTAGGGGGCGCATTTCTCATCCGATTTGGCTGAAATTTTGCATGAGGTGTTGTGATATGATTTCCAATATTTTTGCGAAGTATGGTTGAAATCGGTTTATAACCTGATATAGCTGCCATATAAACCGATCTGGGATCTTGACTTCTTGAGCCTCTAGAGAGAGCAATTCTCATCCGATTTAGCACAAATTTTGTATAACGGCTTTTCCCATGGTCTGAATCGATCTATAGCTTAATGTAGCTTCCATTTCAACCGATCTAACAATTTTGCTTCTTGAGCCCCTACAATTCGCAATTCTTATCCGATTTGACTGAAATGTTACCCAATGACTTCTACTATGGTCTTCAACATTCAACTTTCTTATGGTCCGAATCAGACTATAACTTGATATAGCTCCAATAGCATAACAGTCCTTATTCATTATTCTTTGTTTGCCCAAAAAGATATGCCGCGCAAAGACCTCGACAAATGCTATCCATGGTGGAGGGTATATAAGATTCGCCCCGGCTGAACTTGGCACACTCTCACTTGTTTTCACTGTTATTGTCCATCGAAGGTTTAACTTGGGATTTTTTTTTGACGGATAATTGTAATTTCTTTTAATTAACTTTTATCGTGGATATATTGCGATATAATTGAATTTTCTTGTAACTTCATGAAAGTAAAATGCATTTCAGATGAAGGTGTTCGTTCGATGCGCAAGCATCGTGGATGTTAATCAACTTTATCTCCATGAGGCTAAAGGTTGACAATGCATTGTCATTCTTTGGCGTACAATGATGATGGAAATGCAATGAATAGTCTTTTAACTGGTTTACCGTGTAACTGACAGAAAACAAAATCTGAAATTGAGTTATGAAGAACACAATGAATGCAGCAGTTGTATTGTGTTCTCTTTGATGTATCAATAAGACTTTTTCAGAAGAAAATTTATTTTCCTTTTAATTTTTCTTTAATTTTCCTCAAATTTCTGAAAAATGGTTAACTGTACAGGGAAAAATTTCAGAGTTTCTCAACAAAACTTTCGTCACACCAGGGGTCCTTCTATTTTTCTTTTCTTTTGCTTTGACTTATCAGCATTTTTTTGTATGCATTATAGCATTACAACTCAATATACTCCATTTTATGGTCCTGTTTTTACCATTGGCCAAAGCTATAAAACAACTTAAATGTCTTTTAATTGTCTGGGTTAGTAACCGCAAAGAGGGTTTCAAGATTGAGTTGTTTCTTTTCAAATAAAATCTACAATTAGTCGTTTGTCAAGCATCGTTAATTTTATGCATTGCCTTTGAAACGTTGGGATAGAGCTTTGCCAAACATTTAAATTGAAGAAAAGAGATTTTATTTTAGATCTAATTTTCAACCAATTAAAAAGTTTATAGAAGTACTCTTCTTTTGTAAAGCCATCCAAGGCTTCCCCTATTAAGAGGGAGAAAATCAAGAAATAATGCATAAACAGACCATTTTGTTTTAAATGTGTAATTCAAATACACTGAAAAAAAAAAATATTAAAGTTTGCCTTATAGACTCGAAAACGGCTAATTCGATTACCTTGAAATTTTCACAGATTGTGTAGGCTATATAATTTTTCGGTATCGAAGGGCGGACGGACCCTCCCCTTTATGCCAAAAACACAACCCAAAATCAAAAGAGGACCGATCGGGACAATATAGGTATCAAATGAAAGGTATTGGAGAGTAGAATACCAATATGGTATTAAACTTCGAGTTTAAGTACACTTCGGGCCGTCTCAAGCCCAAAACTCCCCCAAATAGACATATTGGATGATAATTTCAATATGGGGCTCAAATGGAAGGTATTTAGGGAGTAGACTTCGAATCTTGGCTATAAAATCAGATCGAAGTATAGGGGGTCATTGAAATCTAATTTCAGTGCAAAGTGCCGGTAGCCGCCCAAACCCAAAAATACCCTCCAAACGGTTCATATTTACCGGCCCTGGCAATATGGGGCTCAAATTAAAGGGATTTGATATTCATATTTGAGTCCAAATGTCTGAGGTTTGATATCCATATTTGAGTCCAAATGTCTGAGGTGCCATCCCTCCCCTAAGGATGAACATTACCACCAGCAACCGAGAGGGGGCAAAGACTCACACATCACTGAGTGTTTTCCGATTCAAGTTAAAACTCAATATTAAGGGACCATTTTTACAGCCGAGTCCAAACGGCGTCCCGCAGTGCATTGTACCACGCAAATGTCGCTTAAACATTAAGAGGGGATAAACACCGCTTTGTCCGATGTTCTCGCCAGGATTCGAACGCGTTCAGCGTCTTAGGCTGCAATAGCACGAGTTTGATATCCGCGTTCAGGGCGAAGTGTCCCCACCCTAAAATGATATCAGAGAGTTAAAGAAATCGCAGCGGAGCGGGCCCAGTTCGGTTGGTTTTCTATAGAAATAAAATTTTGACAAAATTCTCTATGGCAACAAAAT
Source organism: Stomoxys calcitrans (assembly GCF_963082655.1). Lineage (NCBI taxonomy): Eukaryota > Metazoa > Arthropoda > Insecta > Diptera > Muscidae > Stomoxys > Stomoxys calcitrans. The sequence goes on from NC_081555.1 coordinate 138,358,646, forward strand.
TTTGACAAAATTTTCTATAGAAATAAAAATTTATTTTGTTGTTGGTTTAACCAGCTTAGACCAATGTGTTTTTATTTCTTGCTTCTATTTCAAAACAACAAAAACACTTTAAAGAGTCTCAACATTTGCGGTGTGTTAAATGTATCAAGGGGCGGGCTGAAATGATCGCGATTTCGGCCCTTGCCAGGGGCCTCATCAGACTGCTATGCCACCAAAAGATTACATGATTCCACCTACCCACTAATTAGTGAGCAGTGCAATGGTGGAAGCATGTCCTCTAAATGAAATTTTGGGTCTTGTTATTCAACCTTTTCTTATAGCGCAGTAAGAGAAAGATAAATTCTAACAGCCAACATCTCTTCAAAAAGACATCTGTAGAGCCACAAGTGAGTTCCCATCGCAGGAAAATCTTACATGATTCTGTTCACTATTTCAATAGGTATGCAAAAATTCAAATTTGAATAGATTTCAACATAGGTTCCATGTATTGAAAGAAGTACGTATTCTTGGTGGTGTAGGGTATCAAAAATCGTCCCCGGCCGACTTTTGCCTTTCCTTGCTGGTTTACAAGATTAGCTTAGGTTTAAGTGGCTGTCTGCCATCAGGAACAGGAACAGAAGAAGGAAGATGCCTTCTAGTTCCTACTGTTGTGAGCATCCAGATCGCTTTAAAAAGCCCAATAACTAGCGAATGTTCACATACGCCAACTCAGACAGGTTCTCAAAGAAGTTAGAACCTAGTGTGGAACTCCTTTTGACTGATAGTGCGGGACAAATACACAGAAGGTGTTCTATAGTCTCTACTTCTTCAATGTCCTTACAGCTTCTGCAAAAGTCGTTGCTGGCAACCTTTAGTCTGTCAGCATGTTTTCCGATTAGAGAGTGACCTGTCATGACGGACACAATGACTGAGATGTCTGTTCTAGCTAATGTCAGCAAAGCAGTAGACCTCTTCAAGTCTTGATTAGGCCGCATAGTTTTGGAATGCTCACAGCCCCCTCTGTGTGGCCATCTATCATTCGTTGTCCTTCGGGCCTGGTCCTGAGAACTTAGCTTACGTGTCGCTAGAGGCATACCCACAAATACCAGTATCCCTAGGGTAGTTCCTAGTCTCGCAAGCTCGTCCGCTTTACAATTCCCTGAAATATCTCTGTGGCCCAGCTCCCAGAACAGATAGCTTTTGAACTGTTCAGCCATCTCATTGAGAGATCTGCGACAGTCGAGGGCGGTTTTTGTGTTCAGAAATACGTTCCTCAGGGATTTAATGGTTGCCTGGCTGTCTGAGAAGATATTTATGCCAATCGTCGTAATGACATTGTATCTTAACCATTCCACCAAATTTTGCCCATGAACATTCCACTAAGGAACAGGGGCAAACTTCTCACACATCAATGAGTGCAGTCCGATTCAAGTTTAAGCTCAATGACAAGGGGCCTCCCTTTTATAGCCGATTCAGATCGGCGTGCCGCAGTGCGACACTTTTTTGGAGAGAAGTTTTTCATGGTATAGTACCTCACAAATGTTGCTAGCTTTAGGAGGGGAAAACCACCGGGATTCGAACCCAGGCGTTCAGCGTTATAGGCGGACATGCTAACCTATGCGCTACGGTGGCCTCCATCTTAACCATTCTACCACTTCCTTAATTGCAAGGATCTCGGCTTGATACATTCTGCAGTGGTCGGGTAACCTTTTCGATATGACCAGTTCTAGAGTACACCCCAAAGCCCAACTGGCTTAGAACCATCCATATAGAAGTCTATGTATCTCCTATTATCAGTGAAATCGTAGCTCCAATCGGTTCTATCAGTAATAGTGGTGCAGTACTTTTTATCAAAAAGCGGCCAAGGCAGGGTGTAATTTACACTGCCTTGGATCCGGTTGAGTATTGAACAGTAAGTGGACTTTTGAAGCGCCGTCCACCAGATCACAACACCATATAGCATTTTAGGTCTGACAACTGCAGTATATACCCAGGTATTGAACAGTAGGTGGACTTTTGAAGCGCCGTCCACCAGATCACAACACCATATAGCATTTAAGGTCTGACAATTGCAGTATATACCCAGGTATTGAACAGTAGGTGGACTTTTGAAGCGCCGTCCATCGGATCACTACACCATATAGCATTTAAGGTCTGACAACTGCAGTATATATGCAGGTGTATTGGGCAAGAGTTGCCTTTCTTGCCCTCTCCCAAATGTTGGATTTCAAGTTAAATTTCCTGTCCAGCCAAACACCCTGGTGTTTTGCGCTTTCTGTGAATGAAACTTTTTCCCCTCAAAAGGAGACAGGTTCCACTGTAGGCAACTTATATCTCATGCTGAAGAGAACTACTTCTGTCTTGGACGTATTTATACCTACAACACTTTTGGTAGCCCATTTCGCTGTTGCGGGAAGAACTTCTCTTAGAGTGCTGGGAAAATTTCCCCTAACCGCATTTGCCACGTCATCAGCATACACGACCACTTTGACGACTTTTTCTTCCATTGAAAATAATATTGGGTTGCCCAAAAAGTAATTGCGGATTTTCTAAAAGAAAGTAAATTCATTTTTAATAAAACTGACAGAAGAAAGAATGCAAATACAGAGTCACAAGCCGTGAAAAAATTTGTCAACGCCGACTATATGAAAAATCCGCAATTACTTTTTGGGCAACCCAATATATTGTTAATGGCTATATTCCAAAGCAGAGGAGCTCCTCGGCTGACCCAGCTTTTAAGATCCACAGATCCCAAGCCAGCAGTAATGCATCTTTCAGTAAGTTATTAATAAACTTTCTTACGGTAGAGTTGATGCCTAGAAACTCCAACTCCTTCCTGATTGTCGTCGGGGTTACATTATTGAAAGCACCTTCAATGTGTATTCCCTGACAGCGAGAGAGCCCTCTATGCAGCCGAGTAGGTCGTGAAGGGCTGTTACAGTGGATAAGTCTTTGCTATTGGGTTGCCCAAAAAGTATTTGCGGATTTTTTAAAAGAAAGTAAATGCATTTTTAATAAAACTTAGAATGAACTTTAATCAAATATACTTTTTTACACTTTTTTTCTAAAGCAAGCTAAAAGTAGCAGCTGATAACTGACAGAAGAAAGAATGCAATTACAGAGTGCAAGCTGTGAAAAAATTTGTCAACGCCGACTATATGAAAAATCCGCAATTACTTTTTGGGCAACCCAATATATGCATGCTGCTGCCGCGACAGATGATCTGCAGGCATCTTTGCCCTAAGATATGTTTCTATCATCCTCTCAAGAATCTTCAGCATAAAGGATGACAGACTAATAGGACGAAAACCTTTCACCTCATTTGTGGTAAGGTTTTCCTGCTTTCGGAATGAAAATGATCTTTTCGCCTCATAACTTTCTCGGCTCAAACACAATTTCCCTAAAAACCTCCGACAAATGCATCCAGTGACAAACTCTTCTGGCACCACGTTGTCCATTGGAGAATTTCCCGTGAAATGTGTATCAACGTGCAGTTCTAGTGTTTCTCTCAAGACATTGTCCATACAATTCTCTGACGTCTGAATATACGCCAACGTAATAGGTCTCGAGGACAAAATCTTCCTTAGCCTTGAGGCCTCAGATGTTTCCTTCACGGAGCTAGAGAAATCCACCCTGAATTTGTTCTGAGCCTTTCTCAGATTGCCCTTATATTTTCTTAGCTCAGCATTGTAGATGTCCCAATCGTGTGGTGCACTTGTGGGATATGGGCCATACTATATGGGATATGGGTCATACTATATGGGATATGGGCCTTACCATATGGCATAGTTGTTGACGGTCATTCCAAAACACTTTATGCAAAATTTCAGGCAATTGGGATAGCAATTACGCCCTCTAGGGGCTTAAGAAGCCAAGATCGGATAGATATGGACCCATATAGCCCATTTACAATCCCAATCGACTAACACTCATAGGAAGTATTCGAGAAAAATTTCAAGCTACAAAATTTCGACAGGCGAACGATGTGATGCAAACAGAATGACGAATTTAGTATAACCCCATCCTACGGTGGATGGTGTAATAGAAGGACGCTGGCTGTTTTTAATTTTTAATTTTCAATTTTGCATTTTCTTTATCACTTTATTATGCCATAGAATGTTCCATTCAATAGATAACCATGGATATTTCATGACATTTAATTTGCTTAACATTTTTACAAGCACACAAATAAGCATTCTCACATACCTCTCTCTCTCTCTCTCTCCCTCTCTCTCTCTCTCAGCTCAGTACAAATGTACAATGCATACCCACAAACAGTTTTAAAACACAATCAGCTAATTTCGAATTTCGAAATTTGCCCCCATGCATATATAATTTTTTTTTTTGCTTTCGTTTTAATTGCTTATTCTTTTACCCTGAGATGTAATTAAATATGGGGCATTCCACGAAAAAGCGGGAAAGGGAAAACAATTCCCTCTTTGACTTATTGAGGCACTGGAAGCCGCAATTTTTGTCCGATTTGGCTGAAATTTTGCATATACTGTTCCGTTATGACTGCCAACCACTGTGCCTAGTACGGTCCAAATCGGTCTTATACCTGATATAGCTCCCATATAAACCGATCTCCCGATTTGACTTGTTGAGCCTCTGGAATCCTCAATTTTCATCCGATTTGGCTGAACTTTTGCACAAAGTATTTCTTTATGACTTTCAACAACTGTGCCAAGTACTGTTCAAATCGGTCAAGAACCTGATATAGCTCCCATCAGTGACGTAGCCAGGATTTAATTTTGGGGGGGGGTCCACCTCACATTTTTTTTTTAAATCGAAAATTTGCCAAAATTCGTCTGTTACTGTGAAATTAGTAAAGATACATCAAACTTTTTTTTGAAAATTGTTGACGCTACTGGGTGCAGGGACTGACCCTTCGGCGTTGATATTTGGTTAAACTCATAGCTGAATTTTGCACTGCTTGCCACCACACTATTTAAGGGCAGGTCATTATCTTTCAAAGCCTTCAAAATGTGTGTTGCGAATATCTTAGTTGTATGATAATAGTTTTGGCGAATCAGCTTCAATATTTTGATGATTTTTTTCTTTTGCGCTCATTTCAATTTGCTCTCAAATTAGATTTATGGTTTCAACAGGTTATTGTTTTGTAGGTCAATTTGTTTTACATGACTTTTATTTCCATAAAATTTTACGCAAACAATTTAAAACATTTAAGCAACTATACCTTTGGATACCCACCACCTTGGATGTATATGTAAACCAGCTCTCGTCATAATCCGTTTTATGGACCTTAAATCCAGAAATCGGTCCATATGACAGCTATATTCAAATCTTGACCGATCGGAACTAAATTGAAGAAGGACGTCGAGTGGCTTTAAACAACTCACAGTCCCAAATTTCAGCGAAATCGGATAATAAATGTGGATTTTATGGGCCTAAGACCCTAAATCGGCGAATCGGTCTATATGGGAGGCTATATCAGAATATAGTCCGGATATAGCCCATCTTCCAACTTAGCCTGCCTATGTGCAAAGTTTCAGCTCACTATCCCTATTTTTAAAGACCGTAGCGTGATTTCAATAGACTGACGGACGGACATGGCTAGATCTTCTTAGATTTGTACGCTGATCAAGAATATATATTCTTTATAGGGTTGGAAACCGATTTTTCGATGTGTTGCAGAGTGCCAAAATTAATATATCCCCATCCTCTCGTAGTGCGTATAATAAAGAAATTCATTAAAACTTAGTCTTTAGAAAATATTTATCTGAAATTATGGCTTTGGAGAAATTTCATTAAAATTTTGTTTTTAGAATAATTTTCATTAAAATTCTGAAATATTGTCTTTCATTGAAATATTGTCTTAAAATTGTGTCTATAGAAAAATTGTCGTTGTCATTTTGTTCAGACTTTAGAAAAAATTTATTTGAAATTTTTATCTGTAGAAAGATTTCATTGAAATTTTTGTTTTAGAAAAAATTTTATTGAGTTTTTTCCTAAATTTTGTCATTGTAATTTAAAATTTAGGAACATTTCATTGAAATATTGCCTTACGAAATAAATTAATTTTTTAATGTTTTTTTTTTCTATATACAAAATTATTTTTGGAAGGGGGCTCGGGCCCGAGGCCTCTCCCTAGCTACGCCCCTGGCTCCCATATAAACCGATCTCCCGATTACTTACGAAATAAATTTATTTTATTAATTTTTTTTCTATATACAAAATAATTTTTGGGAGGGAGCTCGGGGCGGAGCGCCCACCCCCCCCTTGCTACGCCCCTAACTTCCATATAAACCGATCTCCCCATTACTTACGAAATAAATTTATTTTTAAATTTTTTTCTATATACAAAATCAATTTTGGGCCCGAGGCCCCCCCTGGCTACGTTCCTGACTACGTCCCTGCCTCCCATATAAACCGATCTCCCTATTTTACTTCTTGAGCCCCTGGAAGCCGTAATTTTTGTCCGATTTGGCTGAAATTTTGCTAATAATGTTCTGTTATGTCTTCAAAAAACTTAGTCAAGTTCAAATCGGTAAAAAATATGATATAGCTCCCATATAAACCGATTCCCCGATTTTACTTCTTGAGCCCCAAGATGCCGCAATTTTTGTCCGATTTGGCTAAAATTTTGCACATACTGTTCTGATATGACTTTCAGCAACTGTACCAAATACGGTCCAAATCGGTCTATATCCTGATATAGCTCCCATATAAACCGATCTCACGATTTGACTTTTTGAACCCTTGCAAATGCAAATTTTGCCCAAAGAACAGGGGCAAACTTCTCTCATATCAATGAGTGCACTCCGATTCAAGTTTAAGATCAATGATAAGGGGCCTCATTTTTATAGTCGAGTCCGAACGGCGTGCCGCAATGCGACATCTGTTTGAAGAGAAGTTTTACATGGCTAGTACCTCACAAATGTTGCCAGCATTAGAAGGGGAAAACTACCGCTGAAAATTTTTCTGATGGTCTCGCCAGGATTCGAACCCAGGCCTTCAGCGTCATAGGCGGACATGCCAACCTCTGCGCTACGGTGACCTCTTGAGCCCTTACAATCTGCAATTTTTGTCCGATTTGGCTGTAATTTTGCATGTGGTATTCTGTTGTGACTTTCAAAAACTGTATTAAGTAAAGTCCAAATCGGTCTATAACCTGGTATAGCTCTCATAAAAATCGTTCTGCCGATTTGACTTCTTGAGTCCTTACAAGCCCCAATTTTTAGTGCGCATTGGCTGAAATTTAGCAAGCGATGTTCTCTTACGACTTCCAGCAACCAATTGCCAATTTCAAACTGCGTCCCAGGTTTCTTTAACTAGACACATAAATCAAGAAAATATGACTTTCTGAATTTGTCGATTCCTTGTGGGGTACCCCATATGTTATATTCATATATGAGTTTGAGAGAAGAGTGCCATTCTATGTTGGTTTAGTTTGGTTTACAATTAAATGCAAACATACACACATACCAACAGCAAGTCATATCCCATTTTGATGAACACACACACACACACACACACACACACACACACACACACACACACACTCACCCAAAAACACACATGAGGATTTTTTAAGTAAACACTCGCCTGTTTCGTCCTTTTACAGCAGAAGCTGATTTTTCATATTTGTTAGGAATTTTGGCATTCTCATCGTCATCGTATCGTCATCTGTGAACAAATCCCAGAGTCATAGTCATTGCCATTGTGTTCATCGTGATTTCAGTTTACCCATCTTGTTGAACTAATTGCACATGCAAACTTTCTCTCTACCCGTGGTACATTAAAAAAAATCCGCTAAACAACTTTAAGCAACAAATTTTCCTAATTTTCCACCTGCTTTTATTGTGGTGCATTCCAGTGGTAGCAATAAAATGCATGATTAGTTCAAGTACGGTTAAAAACAGGGAGCGGATATTCCGCCCCATTCATGATTAATTAAAGGAATTAGGGAACAGTTAAATGCGGGGCTGAATCTTTTAGACCCTCCACCATGGATAACATTTGTCAAGTTCTTTGCCCGGTATCTTTATAGGCAAACGAAAGATGATGGATAAGATTTGCTTTGCTATTGAAGACATGTCAGATTATGGACCGATTCGGTTTGGATGATGTGGACCACAATGGAAGTCATTTTGCAAAATTTCCGTATAGCCCTATAGAGGCTCATGAAGTAAAATCGGGAGATCGGTGTATATGGAACCATTATCAGGTTATGAACCTATTCAGACCATATTTGGCACATAGGTTGAAATTCATAGGAAAAGTCGCTGAGTAAGATTTCAGCCAAGTCAGACAATAACTGCGTCCACTAATGGCTCAAGAGGTATAATTGGGAGATCGGTTTATATGGAAGCTATATCAGGTTTTAGACTTTCGGACCATACTTGGCACATCTGTTGATGTACAACATCAACTTCGTAGTATTTTTACTCTTCATATTAAATTTCAGCCAAATCGAATAATAATAGCGCCCTCTAGAGTTATCAAATCCGAAGATCGGTTTACATGGGAGCTATATCAGGTTCTAGACCTATTCAGGCAATACTTAGCAGTTATGTTGGAGGTCATGAAAAAAATTCATTGTGAAAAATTTTAGGAAAATCGCATAAGAATTGTGTCCTTAGCACATCTGTTGAAAACGGCACAGTACAAAATTTTAGCCGAATTGAATAATAACTGCGCCCTCTAGAGTCCCAAAAAGTCAAATCGGTAGATCGGTTTATATGGCAGATATATGAAAACATGGACCGAATTGACTCATTTACAATCCCAACCGACCTGCACCAATGTTGGAGGTCATGAAAAAAATCATTGTGAAAAATTTTAGTAAAATCGGATAAGAATTGTGCCCCTAGCACAAAATTTCAGCCAAATCAAATAATAATTGCGCTCTCTAGAGGCTCAAGAAGTCGAATCATGAGATCGGTTTATATGGCAGCTATATCAAAACAAAATACCTGGGCGTTTTGCTGGATAGGAAATTGAACTTCAAATCCAATATTTTGGAAAGGGCAAGAAAGGCAACTCTTGCCCTATACACCTGCCAGAGAGCCATTGGCAAAATTTGGGAGTTTAGACCACTTGTCATGCATTGGGTATATACTGCAGTTGTCAGAGCGATAACGCTATATGGTGTTGTGGTCTGGTGGACGGCGCTTCAAAAGTTCACCTACTGCTCAATACTTAACCGAATCAAAACGATGACTTGTTTGTGCATCACAGCCGCACTGACGAGGACACCATCTGATGCACTGAATCTAATGCTACATCTAATGCCTCTGGACATTGGGGCCAGACAAATTGCAGCGACCACTGCCGTAGGTTACGGAAGCTTTCCCATTGGTTATGTGGTGGCGTTTTGCTGGACAGGAAATTGAACTTCAAATCCAACATTTTGGAAAGCGCGTGAAAGGCAACTCTTGCCCTATATACCTGCAAGAGAGCCATTGGCAAAATTTGGGGGTTTAGACCGCTTGTCATGCATTGGGTACATACTGCAGTTGTCAGACCGATAATGCTATATGGTGTTGTGGTCTGGTGGACGGCGCTTCAAAAGTCCACCTACTGCTCAATACTTAACCAAATCCAAAGGATGACTTGTTTGTGCATCACAGCCGCACTGAGGACCACATCATTTGATGCACTGAATTTAATGCTACATGTAATGCCTCTGGACATTGGGGCTAGACAAATTGCAGCGACCACTGCCGTGAGGTTAAGGAAGATTTCTAATTGGTTATGTGGTGGCTAGGGTAACTGTGTTATCATTGATACAATATCCGATGTTCCAGGCAGTATGGATTACACCCCACCTGAGCCACTTTTTGAAAAAAAATTACTGTACCACTATTCGTAATAGAACCGATTGGAACTACGATATCCCTGGTAACAGAAGTTACATAGACTTCTATACGGATGGTTCCAAACTAAACAACCAGGTGGACATTGGGGTGTATTCTAAAGATCTAGAACTGGTCATATCGAGAAGATTATCCGACCATTGCAGTGTGTATCAAGCGGAGATCCTTGCAATTAAGGACTGACTGAATTTCGTGCTCTACTCCCAAATACCTTTCATTTGAACCCCATATTGCCATAACCGGCCAATATATATGTCTGACTTAGGGGTGTTTTCTGAAGTGAGGTGGTCCCCCAGACTTTTGTTAAAAAACTTGGAAATTGGATTTTGGCTCTTCAATTGTCGCAGTTTTTTTCTATGCGATTGTAAGGGGAATCGTTATGCACTTACATTTACATTATTGGGTATTCCCGGTTCGGTTCGGCTGTCTTCACTTTCCATTTTCAAAGGATAATGTTTTTTGCCCTTTTTCAAGGTCTCCGTATTCTGCTTCTTCCTTACACTTCCCTGAAAACAAATCTGTTCATATTTATTTACATTCCATCGTCGGACTCAACATTAGGCACACAAAGCCAATTAAGCCAATATTTATAATGGAAGCATAAATCCTTCATCAACACCTGTGCTGCATCTGCTGCTGCCTATAAACCTTCTGCTTATCCTTCAATTCTCATATCATATGCATGGTTGGATGTATGGGAAATCTTTTCTCAACGATACAAATCAAATATTGACAAAAACAACAAAGCAAAGGCATTCATTTACATACCTAACTATAAAAATTCCTACTCAATTTGCACAAATATCTGTGTGAAGACATCATTGAGGACAGCCTTCAATGGATTTTTGCTACTGCTCAATAGAAAGGATAGAGATATGTTAGAGTAAAGGCTTTTGGTTGCAAATTGCAAATGATAAGAATGGGAGAGGGGACAAGAAAAGTGTCGATTTTAAATTGCAACTTTAATTACAATGTTACAAAGTCATGTAAATATTGCTGAACTACTCAACCTAGCTGGGCAAATGCAAATTTTCCCATTAACATACCATTAAGACACAAACTTCTCACATATCTATGAGTGCTGTTCGATTTATACTTTAAGCTCAATGACAAGGGACCTCCTTTTTATAGCCAAGTGCGAATGGCTTGGCATAGTTTGACAATTCTTTGGGGAGAAGTTTTTACATGGCATAGTACCTCACAAATGTCGACAGCTTCAGTCATTTAGAGCTACGGGGTCCTCCACTCAACCCAGCTACCCTGAAAAATTATTGGAATTATTATAAAAATTTAAAATTTTTTTTTATTGTTATTGCTATTTTTGTTGTTTTGTATGCATTTTAAATATTTCTTGTTGTTTTGTAAAATACTTCAAATTGAATAATTTGAATTTTTAAATTTTATTTATTTATTTTATTCCTTCTTTAAAGATTGTCTGTATTTATGCTTCTTTTATATCTTTTGCTTGGATTTATTTGATCTTGTGTGTGGGTGTAGGTGTATTTGTGTGTGTTGTGTTTATTGCAATTAAAATGTTATATGTAAATGTGTTGCAAAATGTGTTGTTCAAGTATCATGTATTACAAGATTTATTTTTACACTTTCTGCCTCTTAGACATGTTTTGTGTCTGCAATAAAAATTTATTCCAATGCATACTTTTAGGAGCTTATGCAAAAACACAATCTCTCATTGAAAATTTAAAAATGTTTATCCTTTCTCTTTATTCTTGGAATTGCGTTATAATTTTCTTGCCCCAAGACGCCCCATGAAGTTACCACATATAATCTACTACCAAGACAAAGGCTTTAACAATTCACATGTGAAATTTTATTATAAAACATATTGACATTGTCTGCATTTCTCTCGTTCACTCTGCATCGAAACCTTTGTCACAATTGTATTTATAGATAAATATAATTTTAATTGTTGACCCAACTTGAAATATTTCCAATGACAAACAGCTATGTTTGTTTGCTCTTATGTATGTAAATGTGTAAAATTACAATACATATATGTGAGAGGATATTGATAGCCTTTGAAATTAGTTTTGTAATATGAAATTGTGGTTTGATTTAAATGGCAAAACTTGATATTTAGTATAATGAAAAGGTTAAGAGTTCATGTGAACTCAAAGTCAAAGCGATAAGAAAGCAGGAATAAATTTATTATTTTAAGCTTTGACATGTTGCAAATGTCAGAAGGAATTGTAAAAGCACAATCGGGAGCCAAAACGTTTAATCGAAAAATTACCATACAAAATAAACAAAGAAAGAAAAATGAATAAAACTCAAGAGCATGTTTTGTCAAATTGCTGTTTTTATGGACAACTAGCCGAAACGAGCCCGCTCCACTACGACTTCTTCTTCTTCTTCTTCTTTATATGGAACAAAATTTTCCTTGAAATATTTATTTTCGACAATTAAAAAGCTTTTAGTGAAATGTTTGGATGTAAGGTGTACTCCATTCTTAAAATACTTTATTTCTGCCCGATATTCTCATGATATCTGATGTGGAAGTGTTTTCGGGGGTGAGGTGGTCCCCAGACACTTGGCTCTGAAAAAATATCAGCATCGTGCTCCTCTCTAAAATAACATTTATTTAAACCCCATATTGCCATTGGTTTAGAGGAGTTTACACGATGCGGCGTCCCCCAAACACATGGTACCAAAAAAGGTTATCAAATTCGTTTTCTAATCTCAAATACCTTTCATTTGAGCCACATATTGACATGGTCGAAAAAGTTTAACCCTTTGGGGAAGTGGTGATGCCCTAAATACATGGTCCTACATTCGGATATCAATTTCTTATTCTACCCCCAAATACCTTTATTTGAGCCCCATATTGCGAGGATCAATAAAAAGTAGCTGTTTGTGGGGTATTTTGGGAAAGGGGTAGACCCCCAGGAAATTGGTCCCAAAAGTGCGTATCAATTCTTGCTCTACCCCCCAATTGCTTTCGTTTAAGCAGCACATTGACATGGTCGGTAAATAAGTCCGATTATGGGGTGTTTTGGGGATTGGGATGGTCCCCTAAACACAAGACCCGGAAAATATATCAGCAACGTGCACTATTCTCATATATCTATATATCATTTATTTGAACACCATATTGCCATTGGCCTCAAAATTGGATATCAAATTCGTTTTCTAATCTCATTTAAACTCCTTATTGGCCTTGGTGGCCCCAGAGACACTTTTCCCGAATATTGATATCAGATTCATGGTTTACTCCCAAAGACCTTTCATTTAAGCCCCATATTGTTATGGTCGTAAATTTGTCCCTTTGGGGGGATGTTTTTGGGAACAGAAGGCCCCCAAACATTTGGTCACATATTTAGATATCAGATTCGAATTCTACACTCAAATACTTTTTATTAAAGCCCCATATTCCCATAGTCAGTAAATAAGTCCTGTTTGGAGGGTGTTTTGGAGAAGGGGTGGACCCCCAGAAACGTGGTCCCACATTTGGATATTAGATTCGTATTCTACTCGCAAATACCTTTCATTTGAATCCCATATTGCCATGGTCGGTAAATATGTCCGATTTAGGTGTGTTTGTGGGCTTGGGGTGGTCCCCCTAACACTTGGTCCGACAATTAGATATCAGATACGTTTTCTTATCCTAAATACCTTTCATTTGAGTCCCATGTTGTCGTGGTTGGTCTAAATATATGTTTGGTAGATTTTAGGGTGGGGCGGCCCCCCTAGGTATCCCATCCGAAATTTGGATACCAAATTTTTATTTTTAGGGTACTGTATGAGAGCACACAAATTTTAGCTTAAGGGTAAGGGGAAGGTCCGCCCCTCCTTCAGATATCAAAAATGTAGTACCCTTTTTTCACCACGGGATTATTATGCACCATCTGTTAATATGTCACGAAAATCGGTTCAGCCGTTTTTGAATCTTTAAGAAACAAACAAACCTACAAACAAACACAAATTAATTTTTATATATAAGACTAGCCGAACCGAGCCCGCTCCACTGCGCCTTCTTTAACTCTCCAATATTTTTTTAAGTATGGGGACACTTCGCCCTGAATGTGGATGTCGAATTCGTTCCACTATCGCCTATGTTCTCCTATAACGCTGAACACCTGCGTTCGAATCCTAGCGAGAACATTGGACGAAATTTAAAGCGCCGTGGTTATCCCTTCTTAATGCTGGCGACATTTGCGAGGAACCATGCCATGCATGGCCATGTACAGAATTCTCCACAAAGAGGTGTAGCACTGCGGCACGCCGTTCTCGGATAGAAAAAAAGGTCTCTTATCATTGATAAACTCAACTTGAATTGTAAAGCTCTCATTGATGTGTGAGAAATTTACCCCTGCGTGGTTCCTGGGCAAATTTTCACTCTACTCCCAAATGACTTTCTTTTGAGTCCTATATTACCGATTTGGTAAAGAGGGGTATTTCAGGGGTGAGGTGGCCACCCAGACACTTGTACCTTAAAGTGAATATAAGATTCGAGCTCTACTTTCAAAAACATTTCATATGAGCCCATAATGGCATGGTCGGTAAATAGATTGGGTTTAAAGGAGGGGTGGACCCCATGGTCTTTGTCCCGAAAATGAATATCAATTTCCCGAAAATCAATAAATTTTCACCCCAAATAGCTTTTGTATAATAGGGAGGTATTTTGGGGTGGGGTTGCTACCCAAAAGAGTTTTGGGTGGCCCTCGCAGCAGCTGACCCCAACAACAGAAAAAGTCTTCAAACCATAGACGAAACGCGTCCCATAGTGGTTGGTGTGTGTTCGTGCTCCACTCCCCAATCCCTTTAATTGTCCTCCATATCCCTTCAATCCCTTTAATTTGTAACCTATATTGCCATGGGTGGTGTAGGCCACCGTAGCGCAGAGGTTAGCATGTCCGCCTATGACGCTGAACGCCTGGGTTCGAGTCCTGGCGAGACCATCAGAAAAAATTTTCAGCGGTGGTTTTCCCCTTCTAATGCTGGCAACATTTGTGAGGTAATATGCCATGTAAAACCTCTCCCCAAAGAGGTGTCGCACTGCGGCACACCGTTCGGTCTCGGCTATAAAAGGAGGCCCCTTATCATTGAGCTTAAAAACTTGAATCGGACTGCACTCATTGATAAGTTTGCCCCTGTTCCTTTGTGGAATGTTCATGGGCAAAATTTGTATTTGTTGTATTGCCATGGTCGGGAAGTATGAACCGTTTGGAGGTGGTTTTGGGCCTGAAGCGACCACCGGCACTTTTCCCTGAAAATAGACATAAAATTCGTTCTTTACTCCCAAATACCGTTGATTTGAGCTCTATATTGCCATAGTCGGAAATGAAGTTCAGTTCAGGGGGTGCTTTAGGGCGTAACCCCCAAACACTTGGCTCCAAAATTGGATATCAAATTCGTTTTCTACTCTCAAATACCTTTTATTTAAGTCCAACATTATCATAATGGGTAAATTAACTTATTAGGTTGCCCAAAAAGTAATTGCGGATTTTTTAAAAGAAAGTAAAAGCATTTTTAATAGAACTGAGAATGAACTTTAATCAAATATACTTTTTTTACACTTTTTTTCCAAAGCAAGCTAAAAGTAACAGCTGATAACTGACAGAAGAATGCAACTACAGAGTCACAAGCTGTGAAAAAATTTGTCAACGCCGACAATATGAAAAATCCGCAATTACTTTTTGGGCAACCTAATATTTGATGTATTTTTAGAAGGAAAAGTGCCATCTAGACTTGAACGCAAATTTTGAAGTCATATTCGTAATTTACTCCCAAATACCTTACATTTGAGTCCCATATAGCCATGGTCGGCCAATATGCCCATTCTTGATTATTTAGGGGTGGGGCGACCTTCCATTACTTGGACCTAATGTTTTATGCCATATTTGCAATCTACTGCCGAATTCTTTTCATTTCAGTCCCTTGTTGACATGAACGTCTAATATATGTGTTTAGAAGAGTTTTCGTGTTGGGGCGTCCCGCTGGACTTGAACCCAAAATTTAATACGATATTGATTTTCTACTCTCCAATATCTTTCATTTTATACCCATTTTGTGCCTTTCGGTCCACTTTTGGATTTGGGTGGCCTTTTCGGGCTAAGGGGGAGGGTCCGCCACCATCCGATATCCAAAACTATATGTTCCCTTTCAGACAAACCTGCACAATCTGTGATTTTAAGAAAATCGGATCAGCCGTTTGCGATTCTACGGAACAACCAAACAAACCGAGTCCCATATAGTCATGATGAGTCATATGCCCGTTTGGTGAGTAATCTGATTTTGTATGCCAGATTCGAGATCTACTCCCGGATACCTTTCATTTGAGCCCCATATTGACATGAACGTCGAATATGTCTGTTTGGCGGAGTTTTGGGGTTGGGGCGGGCCGATGGGTACTTGCAAATGCAAATTTTGCCCATGAACATTCCACTAAGGAACAGGGACAAACTTTTCACATATCAATGAGTGCATTCCGATTCAAGTTTTAAGCTCAATGATAAGGGGCCTCCTTTTTATAGCCGTGTCCGAACGGCGTGCCGCAGTGCAACACCTCTTTGGAGAGAAGTACCTCACAAATGTTGCCATTAGCATTTGGAGGGGAAAACCACCGTTGAAAATTTGTTTTGATGGTCTCACCATGATTCGAACCCAGGCGTTCAGCGTCATACTGGGACATGCTAACCTCTGCGCTATGGTGGGTACTTAGACTCAAATGTTAATACCATATTCGTATTCTATTCTCCAATAGCTTTCATTTGATTACCACATTGGCCTTATCGGTTCACTTTTGGTTTTGGGTTGTGTTTTTGGCATAAGGGGGGGGGGGGGGGGGGGGGTCCGCCCCCCTTCCGAAATCAATAAATCGTTTGGCCTATGTATCCTTCCCGACCAACCTATACAATCTGTGAAAATTTCAAGGTAGTGGATTGAGCCGTTTTGGAATCTATACGGAACAACAAACAAACACATTTTTATACCCTCCTCCATAGGATGGGGGTATACTAGTTTCTCCATTCCGTTTGTAACACCTCGAAATATTCTAATATTATAGCCATTCCCGTCCGTCCGTCCATCTGTCGAAAGCACGCTATCTTTCGAATGAGTAAAGCTATGGGCTTAAAGTTTTGTAGATCAGTTGGGATTGTAAATGGGCCATATCGGTCCATGTTTTGATATAGCTGCCATATAAACCGATTTTGGGTCTTGACTTCTTGAGCCGCTAGAAGGCGCAATACTTATCCAATTTGTCTGAAATTTGGCATGCATTGTTTTGTTATGACTTTCAACAACTGCGAAAAGTGTTGTTCAAATCGGTCCATAACCTGATATAACTGCCATATAAACCGATCTTGGAACTTGACTTCTTGAGCCACTAGATGGCGTAATTCTCATCCGATTTGGCTCAGATTTTGCATAAAGTGTTTTGTTATGATTTCCAACAACTGTGCTAAGTATGGTTCAAATCGGTATATAACCTGATATAGCTAACATATAAATCGGTCTTGGGTCTTGATTTCTTGAGCCACTAGAGGGCTTAATTCTCATCCGATTTGGCTCAGATTTTCCACGAAGTGTTTTGTTATGATTTTCAACAACTGCAAAGTATAGTTCAAATCGGTATATAACCTGATATAGCTGCCACATAAACCGATCTTGAATCTTGATTTCTTGGGCCTCTAGAGGGCGCTTTTCTTGTCCGATTTGATTGAAATTTTGTACAACATCTTCTCCTATTACCTTCAACACTCGTGTCCAATATGGTCTAAATCGATCTATAGCCTGATACTGCTCCCATATAAACTGATCTACCGATTATGCTTCCTGAGCCCCTACAAGGCGCAATTCTTATGCGAATGTACTGAAATATTACCCAATGACTTCTACTATGGTCTTCAACTTTCATTTCATTTATGATAGCATACCAATTCGTTTCCACTATTCTTTGTTTGCTTTAAAAGAGATACCGCGCAAAGTACTCGACAAATACGATCCATGGTGGAGGGTTTATAAGATTCGGCCCGGCCGAGTTTGCACGCTTTTACTTGTTGTATATAAAATTTTGTCGAAATTGTATTTTTTAGAAAATTTGTTCGCAATTTTAGAATATGCAGGTTTTGTTTTTTTTTTATGTTTTAAGTCTCAACGACATGATGCTTTGATTTGAAGCCGATCGGTTCTAAAAGTAACTTATATCAAATATTTTCTATACATAGTCGGATAGTCTTTCTTCAAAAAAAGGTTTTTCCATCATTCGTTGATGGAAAGGTTTTCGGAAAAAATGTAGATTTAAATGGCATCTGCTCCTGTATGAGACTCGTGGATTTTTCTTTCTCCTTTGACCAAAAAAAAAGCAAATAGCAATTTATGCTGAGAGACACACACATTGCAAAAAAGTACAAACGATAGCATGTATGTGTGTGCGTGTGATCGTACATGCACATTAAATAAAAATGCAATCACAGTGAAATATACACAGCCATAGATATGAAATGACATGGCAGCAATAAAAATTAATGACACAACGTATACGCAACCATCCACAAAGGCAAATAGACTCACGCATCCCATACAAACATGAAGGCATATGTATGCAAACACACAGGCATTTGATGTTCACATATGCATATGTGTGAGTGTGTTTGCGAGTGAATTGCTTCTCGCTGTACTAAGTTAGAGATGAGTATGAGAATATCAAATGCAAGCTTTGGGGCATATGACAACGCATAAGTTTGCATTTTTTTTGAGAATGATATTCCAGAACATTTAACAAAGAAGTCAACAAACTAATGCTAGGGGAAGCAAAACATTAAACAGAGGTTTTTAAAAGCAAATTTAGACGTTTAAAGAGGGAATGGGACTTCAACAGCAAAAATTAAATTGTTAATGTGTTACACTTAACTAATATCAGCACCATGATGGAAACAATTTTCGGAAAAATAAAGGAATGACGGAAAAAGGAATGAAAACCAGTTAGGAAAGGCAAAAGTCGGGCGGAGCCGATACCTACCCTAAAATTATAAATTCGGGCAATATATGAATATACATGTATATGAGAGCTATATAAAGGGTGATTTTTTTGAGGTTAGGATTTTCATGCATTAGTATTTGACAGATAACGTGGGATTTCAGACATGGTGTCAAAGAGAAAGATGCTCAGTATGCTTTGACATTTCATCATGAATAGACTTACTAACGAGCAACGCTTGCAAATCATTGAATTTTATTACCAAAATCAGTTTTCGGTTCGAAATGTGTTCATTCACCGTTCAGCGATGAGGCTCATTTCTGGTTGAATGGCTACGTAAATAAGCAAAATTGCCGCATTTGGAGTGAAGAGCAACCAGAAGCCGTTCAAGAACTGCCCATGCATCCCGAAAAATGCACTGTTTGGTGTGGTTTGTACGCTGGTGGAATCATTGGACCGTATTTTTTCAAAGATGCTGTTGGACGCAACGTTACGGTGAATGAACACATTTCGAACCGAACACTGATTTTGGTAATAAAATTCAATGATTTGCAAGCGTTGCTCGTTAGTAAGTCTATTCATGATGAAATGTCAAAGCATACTGAGCATCTTTCTCTTTGACACCATGTCTGAAATCCCACGTGATCTGTCAAATACTAATGCATGAAAATCCTAACCTCAAAAAAATCACCCTTTATAAATCGGAAACGACTTTTAAACAGATGGTTTGAAAATTGTTGCTATTACGGCCATATAAGTGCAAAACCACCGATAAATATGTATGGGTGCTATACCCAAATTTGAAACGATTTTGATGAAATCTCGCTGAAAAGTTAATATCAGTGACAAAA
Source organism: Stomoxys calcitrans (assembly GCF_963082655.1). Classification (NCBI taxonomy): domain Eukaryota; kingdom Metazoa; phylum Arthropoda; class Insecta; order Diptera; family Muscidae; genus Stomoxys; species Stomoxys calcitrans. The sequence continues at coordinate 138,378,253 of NC_081555.1, forward strand.
CAATCCGTGCCAAATGTTGTGCAGATCAGTTACAAATTGTGTTTATTACAGACTTATAGGTTTTAACCTGCGATACATATATATGGGAGCTATAGCCAAAACTGAACCGATTTTAGAGAAATCTCATATGTTACGATCAGTAGCAAAACAATCTGTGCAAATCAGTTGAAAATTTTAGCTACTACGACCATTTGGGATATGGGATATGGGAGCTATATATAAATCTGAACCGATTTTGATGAAATTTTGGAGATATGTTATGATCAGTAACAAAACAATCCGAGGCAAATTTTGTGCAGATCGGTTCAAAATTGTAACTACTACAGCCATTTAAGTATAAATCGGGCGATACATATATATGGGAGCTATATGTAAATCTGAACCGATTTTGATGAAATTTGGCAGATATGTTAAGATCAGCAAGAAAACAATTCTTATCTAATTTTGGCCAGATCGGTTGAAAATTGCAGATACTACGGTCATTTAAGTACAAATCGGGTAATACATATATATGGGAGCTATATCTAAATCTGAACCGATTTAGATGCAATTTTGCAGATGTGTTAAGATCAGCAAGAAAACAATTCTTATCTAATTTTGGCCAGATCGGTTGAAAATTGCAGATACTACGGTCATTTAAGTACAAATCGGGTAATACATATATATGGGAGCTATATCTAAATCTGAACCGATTTTGATGAAATTTTGAAGATATGTTAAGATCAGTAACAAAACAATCCGAGGCAAATTTTGTGCAGATCGGTTCAAAATTGTAACTACTACAGCCATTTAAGTATAAATCGGGCGATACATATATATGGGAGCTATATGTAAATCTGAACCGATTTTGATGAAATTTGGCAGATATGTTAAGATCAGCAAGAAAACAATTCTTATCTAATTTTGGCCAGATCGGTTGAAAATTGCAGATACTACGGTCATTTAAGTACAAATCGGGTAATACATATATATGTGAGCTATATCTAAATCTGAACCGAGTTTGATGAAATTTTGAAGATATGTTAAGATCAGTAACAAAACAATCCGAGGCAAATTTTGTGCAGATCGGTTCAAAATTGTAGCTACTACGGCCATTTCAGTGCAAATCGGTCGATATATATATTGGAGCTATATCTTAATCTGAACCAATTTGACGAAATTTTGATGTTAAAATCAGTAACAACAAAATTTGTGCCAAATTTTGTGCAGATCGGTTAAAAAAAAACATGGGAGCTATATGTAAATCTGAACCGATTTTGATGAAATTTGGCAGATATGTTAAGTTCAGCAAGAAAACAATTCTTGTTTAATTTTGGCCAGATCGGTTGAAAATTGTAGTTACTACGGCCATTTAAGTGCAAATTTGACGATATATATACATGGGAGCTATATCTAAATCCGAACCGATTTTGATGAAATTTTGAAGATAAGTTAAGATCAGTAACAAAACAATCCGAGGCAAATTTTGTGCAGATCGGCTGAAAATTTTAGTTACTACGGATATTTAAGTACAAATCGGGCAATACATATATATGACAGCTATATCTAAATCTGAACCGATTTTTATCAAAATCAATACCATTCATCCTTGGGGCACAAAAATGATATGTGCAAAATTTCGTGTTGATTGGACAACAAATACGACCAGCACTTTGATTACAAGAATACAAGGACTCACCGACGGACGGACGGACAGACGGACATGGCTTAATTGAACTAGAAATTGATTTTGAGTCGATCGGTATACCCTGTACCACAGTGGTGGTGTAGGCTAGGGTATAAAAATGGACGGAGCTTAGTTTAAAGAGATAATGCAAATGCAAATTTTGCCCATGAACATTCCACTAAGGAACAGGGGCAAACATCTAACATATCAATGAGTGCAGTCCGATTCAAGTTTAAGCTCAATGATAAGGGACCTCCTTTTTATAGCCGAGTCCGAACGGCGTGCCACAGTGCGAAAATTCTCTGGAGAAAAGTTTTACATGGCATAGTACCTCACAAATGTTGCCAGCTTTAGGAGGGGAAAACCAACGCTGAATTTTTCTTTTCTAATGGTCTCGCCAGGATTCGAACCCAAGCGTTCACCGTCATAGGCGGACATGCTAAGCTCTGCGCTACGGTGGTCTCCTTAAAGAGATAATAATTCAAGTAAAAAGGACGGTGTAAAATGCATAAATTAAGGGGTGATACAACGAGGATATACGAAAGGACAGGGGTAAATAAGGACGTGGTGAGATGAAAGCACTGATAATGTTTGCTCACCATTGAAAAGGACGGACGGTAGTCTAGACCAATAAAAAGGTCAAATTTTTAACAGTCTTGAAATTTCCTCTAAATTGTTCCCCCTGCATGTCTAATTTGTCTTTGCCTTACCCTTTGTTTTTCCACAATTCCCCCTACGACATCCCTATTTCAAGCACTCGTACACATTATTCCTTAACACGGCCAACTTAAACGGTTATCAAGCATCGCATCGCATCGTTTATTTAAGTCTTTCAGACTCTGTGTAAACTTAACGTAAAGTTTTTCGCATCGCATTGAAACTGAAAGGAGGAAACAAACAGGATAAACAGAAACAAAAACAAACTAAAGCAGAAATTATTGCAAACGGAAATTTATATAGTTGACATATATATTTAATGATAATTGCCGGCTGCGTACTTACCGCCGACATTTGTTGTGCCTCTTTCCACTTCACTTCCACACGCCATCCGCCGTTCGCCAAACCCCAACTACCATCCTTCCTCATTCTCATTTCCTGAGCTCGGTGTTCTTTAATAAAACTTAATTTCATTTTCCTGTGAATTCTTCACACACTTTCTGCTTTTGTTTACTCTACGAGACGAATAAAATCATTGGCTGTTCGTTGTGGCCAATGCAATTCTCTGTAAATAAATTGCAGAAAAACACTTTTTAAAAAAAAAAAAAAATCAACAACTGACTGCATTTAAGCTATAAATTTTCTGTGTTTGTATGCGAAAGTTTGCAAATATACATGCGTGTGTGTGTGTGTGTGTGTGTAGAGTATTGTTGTTTCAATTAAACACAGGAAGTTACTAAGGATTAAATTGTTTAACTTCCGTTAAAACTGATTTTTTAATTTTTCTCACTCCGCTTGGACTGTTGCGCGCTATTGTTGTGTACTCCATTGTTGCCTGGCTTGCTCTCACAAGTACAAATAACACCGAGTTTCATTGTAACAGAATTTTTTTTTTAGTTTTTTTTTTATTATAGTAAGACAACATTTGTTTGACGGTGGTCAGCAAAAACGGCTAAGTAAAAATTTTATTTTTATGAAAATTTTCTCCAAGAACTTTATAACTGTAGAAAATTTTATAAAAATAAAATTTTATTGAAAATTTTGTCAAAATTTAATTTCTTTGAAAATTGTGTCAAAATATTTTTTTAAGGAATTTGGATGTCTATAGAAAATCCAAATTTTAAATCTTTCGGAAATATTAGCGAAAGGGGGTTATTTCGGAGTTGGGGTGGCCACCCAGACACTTGGCCCTTAAAGTAATTATGGGCTTCGTCTACTACCTTTTAATACATTTAATATAAGCCCCATATTGGCATGATCGGTAAATAAGTTCTGTTTAAGGGTGGGTTGGACCCCAGGGTCTTTGTCCCAAAAATGAGTATCAATTTCGTATTCTACTCTCAAACAGCTTTTTGGGCTGGGACGGCTCCCCAAACGCATGACTCTTCAGTTGGATATTAAATTCGTTTTTTTTTCTCTTAAGCTCTTTTCGTTTGAGCTCCACATTGTAGTGATTGGTCTATATATCGATTTGGCGGGGTTTGGGAGGCTCCCAACAATAGAAACCCTTTTTTTGTTTTTGAAGATTGTAAAAGTGGAAAAAATCGCATTAAAACTATCTCCGACATCTATGGTTTTTGAAAATTTGGGTAATGAGGAGTGCTTTTTAGGGGAGGGATGATACCTCACTCAAATATGGATGTCAAATTCGTGCTCCACTCTCAAATCCATTTAATGTGAGCCCCATATTGCCATGATCAGTAAATATGAAATGTTTGGAGTGCGTTTTGGGGCTGGGGCGGCCATCGGCACTTTGCACTGAAAATAGATATCAAATTCGTTCTTTACTCCCAAACACCGGAACTTCAGTTTGGGGGGTGCCTTAGGGCATACTCCCAAACACTTGGCTCCAAAATCGGATATCAAATTTGTTTTCTACTCTCAAATTCCATTCATTTGAGTCCCATATTGTCATAATTGGCCAAATAAACTATTTGACGTATTTTTAAAAGGAAAGCGCCACCTAGACTTGAACGCAAATTTTAATGCCATATTCGTAATCTACTCCCAAATACCTTTCGTTAGAGCCCCATAAAGCCATGGTCTGCTAATATGCGCATTTGGGGGTACTTGGGGGTAGAGCAACCTCCCATTACTTGGACCTGATTTGGTATGCCATATTTGTAATCTGCTGTCGAATACTTTTCATTTGAGGCCCATATTGACATGAACGTCGAACATATCTGTTTAGATTAGTTTTTGGGTCGGGGAGGCCCGCTGGGTACTTGGGCCCAAATTTTAATGCGCTTTAAAACACCGCTGATTTTAATACGATATTCGTTTTCTAGTCTCCACTACCTTTCATTTGATACCCATATTGTGCCTATCGGTCTACTTTTGGTTTTGGATGGCGTTGTTGGCTTAAGGGGAAGGGACCGCCCCCATCTGATATCTAAAATTTTATAGCCTACGATTCCTTCCAGACAAACTTACACAATCTGTGACAATTTTAAGAAAATCGGTTCAGACCTTTTTGGTTCTACGGAACAAATAAAAAAAACCGAGTCCCATATTGTCATGATGGTTCATAAGCCCATTTAAGGCGTTTTTGGGGGGAAGAGTGACCCCCTATACTTCGATCTGATTTTGTGTGCCAGATTCGTAATCTACTCCCAAATACCTTTCATTTGAGGCCCATATTGACATGAACGTCCGATAGTCTGTTTGGGGGAATTTTGGGGTTGGGGCGGCCCGATGAGTATTTACATCCAAATTTTAATGCTATATCCGTATTCTATTTTCCAATACCTTACATTTGATACCCATATTGTCCCGATCGGTTCACTTTTGATTTTGGGTGGTGTTTTTGGGTAACGGGGGAGAGCGTCCGCCCCCTTCTGAAATCAACAAATTATAAAGCCTGTTTCTCCTGCCTGACTATTTTCGCAATCTACTACCGAATACCTTTCATTTGAGTCCCATATTGTCATGATCGTCCAAAAAACCTATTTTAGGGGGTTTTGGGGGGGGGGGGGGGGGTTGGGGCGGCCCTCCAGTTACTAGGACCCAATTTTTAATATAAAAATCGTACTCTACTTTGGAATACCTCTAATTTGAGTCTCATATTGTCCCTATTGGATTGTCCCTTTTGGATAGTACTTTTGTGGTTAGGGGGAGGGTCCGCCACCCTGCCGATATCAAAAAATTATATAGCCTATGTGTCCTTGCAGTCAACCTACAATCTGTGAAATTTTTAAGCTAATGGGTTCAGGCGTTTTTAAGTCTATAGAAAGCAAACAAACACAAATTTAATTTTATATATAAGATACTATTTGAATAGGACCCGCTGCGCTGCACCTTCTTTTACTCTCTTATTTTATCTAAGCCCCCTGTCAGGAAATAAGTCCTGTTTGTGGGTGCTGGTACGGCCTTTCAGATATTTCGCGCCAATGTGGATATTATATTGGTGTTCTTCTCTCAAATACCTTTCATTGGAGCCTTATAGTGCTATGGTCGGTAAATATGTCCGGTATGGGGGTGAGGGGAATCCCCAGATCTGATTCGTGCTCTGATTTCAAATACCTTTCATTTGAGTCCCATATTGTCATTATTGGTTTATATTCCTTTTGGCTGGCTTTGGAGGTGGGGCGATCCCATAGATATCCCACCCTATACTTGAATCTTTATGCCAACATTAGATTCGAACCCCATCGAACTTTAGGTCGTATTGAAGGGTATTTAGTGAGTGGACCGGTGCCAGACTCTGTCGGAAATGTGTATGCCAGATTCCTCCCAAATACCTTTCATTCTATACCCATTTTGTGACGTTGGACATTAACTCCTGTTTTGGGGGTTTTTGGGGTTAAGAAGGGCCCCATAGACACCTTGGACCAAATTCTTATAACAGATGTGCACTCAGCTTCCAAATATCTTTCGTTTGACTTCCATATTGTCCCAATCGGTAAAAATGTCCAGTTGAGGGGTTTTGTGGGGTGGGGAGGCGCCTCAGACATCAAGGAATATATTTTTATATCAGCATTGGACTCTACCTTTAAATAGCTTTCATTTGATAGCCATATTGTCCCAATCAGAAAATTTTTTCCTGCTGGGGGGTTTTGGTGGGTGGAGAGGATCCTCAGACACCAAAAAATAAATGTTTGTGTTAGATTTCCAATTCACTTTTGAATTCCTTTCATTTGATACCCATATTGCCTAAAGCTGTAAAAGTGTGCTGCTGGGTGGTGTTTTTGGGTGTGGGGGACCCCCCCGACACTTAGGGTTACATTTTAATACCAAGTTCGTACTCTACTCTTAAAAACATTTCATTTGACACCCATATTGCCAAAAGCGGCCTTTTTTGGGGGTAGGGTACCCTCCCGAAAATCAAGAGTGATATGTTTTTACCAAATTCATACTCTACTCTTAAAGACCTTTCATTTAATACCCATATTGTCCCAATCGGTAAACATGTTTGTCCTGGTGGGTTTTGGGATGGGGCGTCCCCGTTGTTCTTTGACCCAAAAATTTTATACCAATTGCGTTTTTTTTTTCGCTTAAATCAGTGCACGCATCTCCGAGATCTGGCGTTTTTGAAAATTCGGGTATCCGGTATATTAAATCCATTTTGCTATGTCCGTCCGTCTGTCCGTCTATCTGTCTGTGGAAAGCATGTAAACTTCCGAAGGAGTAAAACTAGTTGCTTGAAATTTTGCACAAACATTTCTGATAAGTGTAGGTCGGTAGGGATTGTAAATGGGCCATATCGGTCCATGTTTTGATACAAACAAACACATAAAATTCAGAAAAATGCATGAAATTTTTATTTGAATCGATAGTACGATCCATATAACATAATGTTTGAAGATTATTTTATGGAAATGTTGACCATAACTGCGTCTCAAATGGTTCATCCGCTGAGTCCAATTATGGCATTTTCTTTAAAACATTTCCGCCGGTATCTCAGGAATAAATACTTCAATGTTGTCTTCCAATGCGTCAATTGAAGCGGGCTTGTCTGTACAGACATGAGCACAAAAATAGTCTACAGGCGTTAAATCGCTCGATCTAGGTGGTCCCGAACACGAAATAAAATGTTCGCTGAACTCGCCTCTCAATAAGTTCATTGTTACGCGTGCTGTGTGGCATGTGGCACCATCTTGTTGAAACCACATGTCATGCAAGTCAAGCTGTTTGAATTTTGACAAAAAAGTTGGGTATCATCGCACAATTACGTTACGATTCTCATTATCTTCGAAGAAGTACGGTCCAATGATGCCACCAGCCCATAAACCGCACCAAACTGTGACTTTTTCTGTATGCATTGGTAGCTCTTGCAATGTTTCTGTCTTATCTTCACTACAAAATCGATAATTCTGGTTATTTACGTACCCATTGAGCCAAAAATGAGCTTCGTCATAAAATGTAAGAAGCGCGCGATGCGCTTTCTTAACAGAGCACGCATTTTGATAAAAAAAAAAAATTCAATAATTTGCAAGCGTTGTTTGTTTGTAAGACGATTTATGGTTATATTAGAGACCAAACTGAAAATGTTTAAGAGTAAAACAAAATACGAAACGAGTGTGAGCTATTACCAAAAAGACAATGGCTAAAAAATCACCCTTTATCTTCCATACAAACCGATCTCCTGATTATACTTCTTGAGCCTCTAGGAAATCCAAATATTATCCGATTTGGTTGAAATTTTGCACTATGAAGTATTCGACAGAAGACATGCAACAGATGTGCCAAGTATGGTATGAATCGTTTCAAACCCTGATATAGCTACCACATGAACCGATCTCCCGATTTGATTTCTTGGGCTTCAAGACCGCGTAATTCTTATCTGATTTGGCTGAAATGTTGCACAACGACTTTTCCTATGGCCTTGATGTAGCTCACGTATGAACTCCAAAATTTCCAAAATTGCAAATTTTACCCATGAATATTCTACTAAGGAACAGGGGCAAACTTCTCACATATCAATGAGTGCAGTCCGATTCAAGTTTAAGCTCAATGATAAGGGGCCTCCTTTTTATAGCCGAGTCCGAATGGCGTGCCGCAGTGCGACACCTCTTTGGAGAGAAATTCTACATGGCATAGTACCTCAAAAATGTTGCCAGCATTAGGAGGGGAAAAACACCGCTGAAATTTTTTCTGATGGTCTCGCCAGGATTCGAACCCAACGCACTTCTTATCCGATTTTGCACAATGGCATCTACCATGGTCTCCAACATCCAAGCCAAGTATGACTCAAATCGGTCGATAGCATTATATAGCTCCTGTGTAAACCGATCTTCGATAAACCGATCTCCGATAAACCGATATCCGATTAACCGATCTCCGATAAACCGATCTCTGATATTATTTGAGCTGATCTTAAATATTACAGAGGCCACCGTAGTGCAGAGGTTGGCATGTCCGCCTATGACTCTGATCGCCTGGGTTCGAATCCAGGCAGGACCATCAAAATATTTTTCAGCGGTGGTTATCCCCTCCTAATGCTGGTGATATTTGTGAGATACTTTGCCATGTAAAAACTTCTCCCCAAAGAAGTCTCGCTCTGTGGCACGCCTTTCGGATTTGGTTATAAAAAGGAGGTCCCATATCATAGACCTTAAAATTGAATCGGACAGCACTGATTAATTTGTGAGAAGGGTCAACTTCCTTAATGGAATGTTCATGGTTAAATTTTCATTTGCTATATTACTTGAGCTTCTAGACGGCGTAATTCTTATGTTCATGGGCAAATTTTCATTTGCTTTATTACTCGAGCTTCTATACGTTGCAATTCTTATCCGACGGCTTAATTCTTATCCAATTTGGCTGAATCGATTTCGCTCTTCCATTTTACACACAATATTTTTACTATGAACTCCAGCATATGTGTTAAGCATGGCCTGAATCGGTCTAAAACCTGATATAGCTCCCATATAAACCAATCTCCGGATTGAACTTCCTGAGCCCCTAGAAAGGGCAGTTCTTGTCTTATTTGACAGAAATTGTGCATAACCTGCTGTAGCTCCCATTTGAACAGATCTCCCGATTTTACTTCTTGAGCCCCTATAGGGAGCAATTCTTACCAGATTTGATTGCCAAGTACGCACCGAAACGGTCCATAACTTGATTATGCCCCAATAGCGTAGCAATTCTTATTCATTCTCCTTTGTTTGCCTATACAGAGATACCTGGCAAAGAACTTGGCATATGCAATCCATGATTGAGGGTATATAAGATTCGGCCCTACAGAACTTAGCATGCTTTTACTCGTTGTTGATGCTGTTGTCGCGATGTTACAGAGGCCAACTTTGGTATTGTAAACTTCCGTTTTCCTCGATGGGCTTTGTATTTGTGTTGATGGAAGTATCTTCTTCTCGCTATCTCTCTCCCCCTTTCTCCCTCCCAGGATGTTAATGTTCCATCCTGTAGCTCTGGCTGCAAATTATTTTGTTAGCTTCTGGTGCTCCTTATGTTATGTGTTTTTTTTTGTTGTTCCTTTAACTTTTAGTTATTACTGCTGCCGTTGTTATTGTTGTTGCTCACTACTCCAGTTGAATGGCTGTTAAAATATTTATGCCATTTTAATTAATTTTGTTGTTTTTTGTGTGTTTGCTTTCGTGTTTTTTTTTTCTTTTTTGTTTTGCTGGAAGTGTTTTGCTGCTGAAGTCTTGTGCTTTGGTGTGCTCATAAAATCGCAACCTTAAACAAAGCCTTAAATGTTTTACGTTTTGCAAACGAACAATGGAAAGGAAGAGCACAGTGTTTGGGAAATTTAAAGAAAGTTTGACTTATAAATGAATTAGAAAGTTCCAAGTAATTGACTGTAAAGTTTGCAGAATTTGTAAATATTAAATTTGAGAGGAAGCCAAATAACATTAGGATCATGAATTTGCCAAAAATAAATAAATTTGTATAGAAAATAAAATTTTATTTCTATAAAATATTTTTTCAAAATTTAATTTGTATAGAAAATTATGTTGAAATCCTTTTCTATAGAAAATTTTTTAAAAAATTTATTCGAAAGCAAATTTTGTCAGAACTTTATTTCAATAAAAATTGTATCAAAATTTAATTTTTATAGAAAATTTCTTTTTCAATCCATTAAGCCCACTTGTTTTTTCTATTTCCTCTTCCCTTCTCCACACTGTGCCTCCTTTCCACATCTTCTAAAGTACCATTATAGACAAACATAAAAAATGCATATGAACCTTAAACTATGACAGACTGAAGATAACTCAAATTTCTAGTTGCATTCTTTGTGTTGCCTCGCTTGCTTTGTGTATTTGTGTGCAACTAAATGGTATGTTGTTGCATACTTTCAGGAGTCCTGTGTGTTATTTCTATGCTTCAGTCTGTAATGCAATAGCTTGAGAGACAATGTCAGCTTTGTATTACATTAAATGGTGAGGAAACTTTATATGGTGTGGAACAAAAAAACGGCACTATAATAAATTTGTCTTTTGGGAAGAACTTCCCAAATATGTAGTGCTGTAGTTCGCTTTCTAACGCTTGGAAAGTGCATTTAGTTTGCTGTATGTTATGCTAGCTAACTGGTTGCAGGTTTTTATGATAGTTTTTACACTTTTTTATGATATATGGTATCCCATGGTAATTGTTAATTAATTTATTATTATGATTAAAGTTTGAAAACGGTAAGCGCAAAAAACACAAGGCTCTTTGACTCCTAACCATTTGGCGATGAGAGCAGCTCATGGAATATATGTTGTATAATATTTTTGTACATCTTATTTTATTAATTTCTTCCTTTTTGAAATCTGCATTCAGTATTTAGAAAAACTAACGCATTCTATTTTTCTCTCCTTCCAGGTGAGTCTTCAGTACATACATTCTGTATAAAAAAGTTGTGGTAGGACCATAAAAAATGCCTCAGAATTTGGTCTACAGATCTGTAAGTACTAAAACTTGGAGTTGTGCCCTTTGCGAAGACATAATAATGCAAATTTTGCCCATGAACATTTCACTAAGCAATAGGGGCAAAAGTCTCACATATCAATGAGTGTAGTCTGATTCAAGTTTTAAGCTCAATGATAAAGGGCCTCCTTTTTATAGACGAGTCCGAACGGCATGCCGCAGTGCATAACCTCTTTGGAGAAAAGTTTTACATGGCATAGTACCTCACAAATGTTGCCAGCATTAGGAGGGGAAAACCAACGCTGAAATTTTTTTCTGTTTGTCTCGCTAGAATTCGAAAACAGGCGTTCAGCGTCATAGGCGGACATGCTTACCTCTGCGCTATGGTGGCCTCCAAAGACATAATAATAGGAAGTATTAAAATATCTAGTTGACGCTTTTAGAGATGACTACAAAAGAAGTCTAAGCCCATTAGGTTAGGTATATCCATTTCTTTAACCCTATAAGGACGAATGGGACATATATGTCCTATTATGTATTTTTGCTCTAAAATCCAAACTTATTAATGAATTTTTGAAAATTTGCATTTAATCCATAGAGATCCAATGAGGACTTAAGATTCGGCCACAAACATTGAATATAATTTCCCCGATTCGTTTTGGCAAGATGTCAAACACAAAAATGTTCATTATTTTTGCATTAATTTAAAATAACCCTATTTGGATTGATTGATAGACTGCGGAGTTTGTATTATTGGTGTCAATGCCTCCTCCATTAGTAGCTTTTTACATAAATTCTTTTGGTGATTTGCCCTTTCCTTTACACTTCCTAGACTGATGGGGCATATATGTCCCATTCGTCCTCGAGGGTAACTATAGGATAATTTTTTGAGAGCTACAGGAAAGTTTTTCTAAAAAAGAAGAAACACACATAAAATTCAGAAAAATTCATGAAATCTTTATTTGAATCGATAGTACGGTCCATATAATTTAACGTTTGAAGATTATTTCATGTAAATATTGACCGTGAATGCGCCTCAAATGGTTCATCCGCTTAGTCCAATTTTGGCATACTCTTTACAACATTTCGGCCGGTATCTTACGAATAAATGCTTCAATGTTGTCTTCCAATGCGTCAAATGAAGCGGTCTTGTGTGTATAGACATGAGCTTTAACATAACCCCACAAAAAAAGTCTAAAGGCGTTAAATCGCATGATCTAGGCGGCCAATTGACCGGTCCCGAACGTGAAATGAAATGTTCACCGAACTCGCTTCTCAATAAGTCCTTTGTTAGGAATGCTGTGTGGCATGTAGCACCGTCTCGTTAAAACCACATGCCATGCAAGTCCAGCTCTTGCATTTTTGGCAAAAAAAAAGTTGGATATCAGTTCACGGTAGCACTCACCATTCACAGTTACGTTGCGATTCGCATCACCTTTGAAGAAGTACGGTCCAATGATGCCACCAGCCCATAAACCGTACAAAACTGCGATTTTTTATACCCCCCACCGAAGGATGGGGGTATGTTAATTTTGTCATTCCGTTTGTAACACATTGAAATATCCACTTCCGACCCTATAAAGTATATATTGGGTTGCCCAAAAAGTAATTGCGGATTTTTTAAAAGAAAGTAAATGCATTTTTATTAAACTTAGAATGAACTTTAATCAAATATACTTTTTTTACACTTTTTTTCTAAAGCAAGCTAAAAGTAACAGCTGATAACTGACAGAAGAAAGAATGCAATTACAGAGTCACAAGCTGTGAAAAAATTTGTCAACGCCGACTATATAAAAAATCCGCAATTACTTTTTGGGCAACCCAATATATTCTGGATCGTCGTAAAAAACTAAGACGATCTATCCATGTCCGCCCGTCAGTATATTGAAATCATGCTACATTCTTTAAAAATAGAGATATTAAGCTGAAACTTGGCTCAGATTCTTTGTTTGTACATAGGCAGGTTAAGTTCGAAGATGGGCTATATCGGACTATATTTTTATATAGCCCCCATATAGACCGATCCGCGATTTAAGGCCTTAAGCCCATAAAAGCCACACTTATTATCCGATTTGGCTGAAATTTGGGACAGTGAATTGCATTAGGCCCTTCGACATCCTTCTTCAATTTGGCCTAGATCGGTTCAAATTTAGATATAGCTGCCAAATCGACAGATCTGTCGTTTCAAAGTTTTGGGCCTATAAAAGGAGCATTTATTATCCGATATCGCCTAAAATTTGAGATAGTGAGTTGTATTATGCTCCTCGACAATTTGGCCCAGATCGATCCAAGTTTGGATATAGCTGCCATATAAATCGATATCTCGATTTAAGGTCTTAAGCCCATAAAAGGCGCATTCATTGTCGATTTTGCCGAAATTTCTGACAGTGAGTTGCATTAGGCCCTTTGACATCCTTCTTCAATTTGGTCCATCGGTCTAGATTTAGATATAGTTGCCATATAGACCGATCCGCCGATTTAAGGTCTTGGGTCCATAAATGGCGCATTTATTTTCTGATTTCGCAGAAATTTGGGACAGTGCGTTGTTTTCGACATCCTTTTTCAATTTGGCTCAAAGCGGTCCCGATTTCAATATAGCTGCCTTATCTCTCGATTCCAGGTTTTGGTTCCATAAAAGGAGCATTTAATGTGCGATTTCGCCAAAATTAAGGGTCGTGAGTTGTGGTAGGCTCCTCGACATAACTTTGCAATTTGGGTTAGATGGGTCCAAATTTGGATAAAGGATTTAGATATCTTGACCGATCTCTCAATTTAAAGTCTTGGCCCCATAAGAGGCGCATTTATGATCCGATTTCCCTGAAATTTGACACAGTGACTTATGTTAGGCTTTCCGACATACGTGTCGTGTATGGTTCAGATCGCTCTATATTTGGATATAGCTACCAAACCACTACAAAATTGAATTTGAATCCGTGCCGAATTTGGTACAAATCGGACCATATTTCGAAATAGCTGCTATGGGGGCATAAATTATTAATTTTTCATCGGATTATGACGAAAGGTGATTTACATATATACCAGAGGTAGGACGTATCTAAAGATCGCCCCGGCCGAACTGAAGGCCATTTTACTTGTTTTGAATTGCAGTCATGATTGAATTTTTTTTTGGCATTTTCAATGAAAAGATCAATTGATTCAATCATTTTTATACCCTCCACCATAGGATGGGGGTATACTAATTTTGTCATTCCGTTTGTAACACTTCGAAATATTCGTGTAAGACCCCATATTCTTGATTGTCATGACATGTCCGTCCGTCCGTCTGTCGAAAGCACGCTTATCATCGAAGGAGTAAAGCTAGGCGCTTGAAATTTTGCACGAATACTTTTTATCAGTGTAGATCGGTTGGGGTTGTAAATGGGTCATATCGGTCCATAACCTAATATTGCTGCCATATAAACCGATCTTGTATCTTAACTTCTTGAGCCACTAGAGGGCGCAATTCCTATCCGCTTTGGCTGAAACTTTGTATGAAGTGCTTTGTTATTACTTCCACAAACTGAGCTAAGTATGGTTGTAATCGGTACATAACCTGATATAGCTGCCATATAAACCGATCTGGGTTCTTGACTTCTTAAGCCACTAGAGGGCACAATTTTTATCCGATTTGACTGCAATTTTGTACAACGGCTTCTCCCCTTAACTTCAACATACGTGTCCAATATGGTCTGAATCGATCTACAGCTTTGTACAGCTCCACTAAGAGGGCGCAATACTTATGTGATTTGGCTTAAATTTGGCATGAGGTGCTTTGTTATGACTTTCAATAATTGTGCTAAGTATGATTCAAATCGATCAATAACCCGATATAGCTGCCATACAAACCGATCTTGGATCTTGACTTTTTAAGCCATTATGGAGGGCAATTCTCATCTGATGTGACTGAAATTGTGCATGAAGTGAAGCAGATTTCAAAGGCCCATACGTTCCACATTTCGACAAGTCTATGGCAATACCATGACAGCAGGTTCTACGTGCCGGATTAACCCGATGGAGAACTTCATCGACCGAGGGAAGCTGCCTCAGTGCACAACTCGCTGCTTTGACAACAACAACAAATCTGTAGAGCACCCCTACCTGACGCCCGAAATTTTTTGGAGAACCTCCGCGGGCAGTTTTTTATACGGGTGGCCGCTGTCCTTTTTGTGATGGAAGCATGGTGAATTTATCGGTCCAATTAATTTCGTGATTGAAATCGGTTTTTATTTTTTTCGGTGTACGCACTTTTTCCAAAAATAACAGTTCTGTGTTCCCCTTCTATCCTTTACTTGAATTCCAATCAATTTGTATCATGTCCCTAAAAGTATGCTTCACTTTATGACCTTTTTTCTTTCAACCCACTATTTGGTATGTAATGAAATTTGATCTTTATAGTAAACACATGCTTTTATTTTTTTTTTGTTTTTCCCCAAAAGAGAAATAGGCAAACGAACTATTTTATGAGGGGTAAATGCTGGGGTCATTTGTGTTGTGTGCGCAACATCAAAAAATCAATCATTTAATCATTTTCAACACCATCGTCATCGTCATTATCATCATAGCCTTTAAGCCCTGACCAGCTCATCAATTTCTGTTTTTTACATTGAATTTGTTTAGACTGCTTAAAAAGAAAGGGCAAACCTCACATAAACATCAACCCACAAAAATTTGTATTAAGAATTTTTTTTTTTACATTTTTTTGGCCTTTTACGCAGTGGCGACTAAAGTTAGACCTTCTTAGCTTTAGTAAGGAAAGGGTCTATTAGTAGCTGCCTAATAAATAAATGGAAAACTTTCAAGTCCACACACACACACAAGCATTCCCTTGCTCTGGGGCAAATGCTTATTTGCGCCATGGCAAAATAAAAAGTACTCAACAAACATACAATTACTGCCACTGTTATGTGTGTGCGTGTGTGGTGTGTGTGTTTACATCCCCGCAGACAGTCGAACCCTAAGACAGACACACCGGCAGACAAATATAGACTTTGCAAGTCTGGGGCAAAATAAACACATCAAATATTGGCTTCATAATGACGATGCTGATGATGTTGAGTAGTGGCTGGGTGGTCGGGTGGTTGTTGCATTGTTAGGGCCTGATGATGACTGGCTGATGTTTGTGGTGGTTCGTTACATTAGAACTTTTTTCTTTTCATTGCTGCTGAGTTGTTGGAGAAGAAGTCCTATGCTATCAAAGGAATAATACCTACGTGGATTTGTCGACTTCAATGTGAGAATGAGATTAATTTTCTGTTACAATTTAGTTTTTCACATGCTGTGAATGAGTGTTTGACGAAAAGACAGGGAGTTGGAGAGAGAGAGACCTATGCGTGTTTACTTATGCTTGATAACGTTCATTCCCCAGAATCTTTCGTTGTTATGCTTTGTGTTGCAAGATGAAGTTGAGGATTTGTTAGTATTTAAGTGGTAGGCATTCATGCTTGGCACAGTGGGTGAGGAGTTAAATTTTTGCTAAATTTTCGGAGGAGGATTTTTTGTTAAATTTTCGATCGTAGAAAAAATCTTAATGCTATTTTTTTAACCTATAGGGTCTAATGCACTGTACATAGTTTCACCAAAATCGGGTAATTATCAGGTCATTTATGTGTAAAAAGCCATTAATCGGGAAATCGGTTTGTATGGGGGCTATATCCAAATATGATGTCATCAGAATTATTCACAGAACTGACGTCAAAGGACCTATTGCAATTACTTTGTCAAATTTCAGAGAAATCGAATAATAAATGCCGCATTTTGTGGTTCATAGAACTGAAATCTCACGCATTTAGATTGGTGTTTATGACAGCTTTATCCAAATAAAGACCGATCTAAACCATATTCGTTATTGATGCCGAGGTGCCTTAAACAATTACCTGCGTTGAATTTTAGAGTAATGGGGTAATAAGCGCACCTTTTTTGGACCCCAGACCTTTAATCGGGAAATCGGCATTTGTAGCAGCTATATCCCAATGCAGTTCAATCTAGACGTAATCGGCATTAACGACACAGGGTTTATCACAACTTTCTGTGCCCAATTTCAGTGAAATCGCATTTTATATGAGGCTTTTATGGCCCAAGACCTTAGATCGTGAGTTTGGTGCATATAGTAACTGCGTTAAACTATAGATCGATCTGGATCATACACTACTCAGATGTCGAGGTGCGTTACACAGCCTATTGGTGCGTTACATAGCCATTTTACAGAAATCGGGTAAAAAAATCAACTTTTACGGACTTAAGATTTTAAATTGGCCTTTCGTCCATTATGGGGACTATTATCAAGATATAGTCCGATGTACCCCACCTTCAACCTTAACCTGCATAGGGCCTCCTTTTTATAGCAGTTCGGACTCGGCTATAAGAAAGAGGCCCCTTATCATTGAGCTTAAAACTTGAATCGGACTGCACTCATTGATATGTGAGAAGTTTGCCCCTGTTCCTTAGTGGAATGTTCATGGGCAAAATTTGCATTTGCAGGTCTGTATTAGACCAACTGGTCCGTATAGGTCCAATAGGCCAGTATAGGACCAGAAGGTCTGTATAAAACAAGCAGAAGTGAATAAGCCCAGGAAGTCAGTATAAGATTACCAGGTTTGTGTAAGACCACCGGGACTGTATAAGACCACAAAGTCTGTACAAGACCAGGTCTTTATTAGACCACCAAGTCCTAAGAAGACCAACAGATCTTTAGAAAACCACGTCCTAGGAAGACCTTCAGGCCTAAGAAGACAACCAGGTCTTTATAATACCACCAGATCTTTATAAGATCATCAGAAATTTATAAGACCACCAGAAATTTATAAGACCACCAGATCTTTATAAGACCACCAAATCTTTATAAGACCACTAGATGTTTATAAAGTCAAGAGGTTTTCATAAGACCAACAGCCTTTTAGAAGACCAACAGTTCTTTAGAAGACCACATTGTCTTTAGGAGATCACCGGGTTTTCATAAGACCACCAGATTTGTACTATTCGGTTTTAATAAGACCACCAGGTCTGTATAAGACCACCATTTCTTTATAAGATCACCATGTCTTTCTAAGACCACCATGTCTTTCTAAGACCAGCAGGTCGTTATAAGACCATCGGGTGTTTATAAGACCACCAGGTCTTTGTAAGACCACCAGGTTTTTATAAGACCACCATGTCTTTATAAGACCACCATTTCTTTATAAGACCACCATGTCTTTCTAAGACCACCATGTCTTTCTAAAACCTACCTGTCTTTATAAATACGACCACCAGGTCTTTATAAGACCACCATGCCTTTATAAGACCACCAGGTCTTTATAAGACCACCAGGTCTTTATAAGACCACCAGGTCTTTATAAGACCACCAGGTCTTTATAAGACCACCAGGTCTTTATAAGACCACCAGGTCTTTATGAGACCACCAGGTCTTTATAAGACCACCAGGTCTTTATAAGACCACCAGGTCTTTATAAGACCACCAGGTCTTTATAAGACCACCAGGTCTTTATAAGACCACCAGGTCTTTATAAGACCACCAGGTCTTTATAAGACCACCAGGTCTTTATAAGACCACCAGGTCTTTATAAGACCACCAGGTCTTTATAAGACCACCAGGTCTTTATAAGACCACAAGGTCTTTATAAGACCACAAAGTCTTTATAAGACCACAAAGTCTTTATAAGACCACAAGGTCTTTATAAGACCACAAGGTCTTTATAAGACCACAAGGTCTTTATAAGACCACCAGGGTTTATAAGACCACCAGGTCTTTATAAGACCACCAGGTCTTTATGAGACCACCAGGTCTTTATAAGACCTCCAGGTCTTTATAAGACCACCAGGTCTTTAATGACCGTCAAGTCTTTATAAGACCATCAGGTCTTTAATGACCGTCAAGTCTTTATAAGACCATCAGGTCTTTATAAGACCACCAGGTCTTTGTAATTTCCACAGGTCTTTATAATACCAACAGCTCTTTCTAAGACTACCAGGACTTTATAATACCAACAGGACTTTATGAGACCAACCACAAATAAAAAACGAATGTCGTATCCAGTTGATGAGTCATATATTTCGGGACCCACCCCACCCCCAAAACACCTCCCAAATAGGACATATTTACTGATCGTGACACACCATGGAAGCCACCTGGTAGGAACATCAGAAAAATGTTCACCGCTGGTTATCCCCTCCTAACGTTGGCTACATTCTTGAGGTACTTTGCCATGTAAAAACTTCTCTCCAAAGAGGTGTTGCTCTACGGCACGCCGTTCGGACTCGGCTATAAGAAGGAGGTCCCTTATTATTGAGCTTAAATTTGAATTGGACAGCACTTTTTGATATGTGAGAAGTTTGCCCCTGTTCCTTAATGGAATGTTTATGGAAAATTTGTAATTTACTAACCATGACAAAATGGGTCGCATATAATATAAGTATTGGAGAGTAGAGCACGAACCTTTAGATGCCAAATGTCTGTGGGGTCATCCCAACCCCAAAATTCGCCACAGACCGCACCTTTTAATCCGCCAAAAGGTTCATGGAGGAATCATGACAACATGGTACTGATATGGAAGGGTATTTGAGACTAGAAAACGAATCCGATATCCAATTTAGAGGCCAAGTTTCCCAAATACCATTATTTGAGTCCGATATTTCGATAGTCAGTAAATAATTGCTGTTTGTGGGGTGTTTTGGGAAAGAAGTAAGACCCCCAGAAAATTGGTCCCGAAAGTGGGTAACAATTTCGTGATCTACTTCCCAAAACCATTCATTTCAGATGATTGGTAAATATGTACGATTAAGGGGTGTTTTGCGGAGCAGGTGGTACCTCAAACACATAGTCATGAAAATATATCAATATCGTGCTGTACTACGAAATATCGTTTATTTGATCCGCATATTCCCATTGGCCTTAAAATTGGGTATCAAATTTGTTTTCTTATTGCAAAAGTCAGCAAATATGTACGGTTTGTGATATGATCCCTAAAAACTATCAATATCGACTCGACTCTCTTAAGGCCCAAATTGTCATGGTGAGCAAATACGTCCTTTTTGGGGGTTATTATTGGGCATGGGGCGGCCACTCAGTGACTTGGCCCTGAAAATATATATCAGATTCGTGTTCCACTCTAAAATACCTCATCCTCCCCATATTGCAATGTTCAGCAAATACGTCCTTTTTGGGTGGTGTTATGGCGGTGAGAGGTGACGCCATAGACATTTTTCCCGAATATTTATATCAGATTCGTGCTTTGCTCCCAAAGACCTTTCATTTGAGCCCCATATTGCTATGGTCGTAAATTTGTCCTCTTTGGGGGGTGATTTTAGAGACGGGCGGCCCACCAAACACTTGGTCCCACATTTGGATGTCGCATTCGTATTCTACTCTAATACCTTTTATTTAAGCCTCATATTGCCATGGTCAGATTTGGTAGGATTTGGGGTGGGGCGTTCCCCCTAGGGGAATTTCATCCGGAAATTGAATAGCAAAATTTTGTTTTAGGGTTACTATAAGAGATCACACAAAATTTCGTTTGCATCGCACCACACATCTACGAGATCTGGCGTTTCTGAAAATTAGGGTAAGAGGGAGGGTCCGCCTCCCCTTCCGAAGGGGGGGGACTCCCAAAACTTGGTCCCAGATTTGAATGTCAAATTCGTATTCTACTCGCAAATACCTTTCATTTGAGTGCCATATTGTCATGGTCGGTAAATTTGTCAGATTTAGGAGTGTTTTGAGGGTTGGGGTGGTCTTGGTCCGAAAATTAGATATCAAATATGTTTTCTAATCTTTAATACCTTTCATTTGAGTCCCATATTGTTGTGATTGGTCTACATATATATTTGGTAGGATTTGGGGTGGGGCGCCCCCCTAGGTATCCCATCTGGAAGTTGAATAGCAAAATTTTGTTTTTAGGTTACTATAAGCGATAACACAAAATTTCGTTTAAATGGCACCACCCATCTCCGAGATCTGTCGTTTCTGAAAATGAGGGTAAGGGGGAGGGTCCGCGCCCCCCTTCAGAAATCAAAAAATATAGTACCCTATTTTCATCGCGGGACCATTTTGCACCATCTGTGAAAAATTTCAAGAAAATCGGTTCAGCCGTTTTTGAGTCGATAGGGAGCAGACAAGCAAAGAAACACAAATTGATTTTTATATTGGGTTGCCCAAAAAGTAATTGCGGATTTTTTAAAAGAAAGTAAATGCATTTTTAATAAAACTTAGAATGAACTTTAATCAAATATACTTTTTTTACACTTTTTTTCTAAAGCAAGCTAAAAGTAACAGCTGATAACTGACAGAAGAAAGAATGAAACTACAGAGTCACAAGCTGTGAAAAAATTTGTCAACGCCGACTATATGAAAAATCCGCAATTACTTTTTGGGCAACTTAATATATAAGAAGATTTTTCTATTTTTTCGGTTCGTTGTTCGTCACTGTTCCATATAACTGTATCCTGACTCCATTGAGCCTTTTATTGTATTCGCTCACTCTGTATGGCAGTCTATCTAAGTGCTCTATTTGTGTTGGTTGACGTATGTGTCAATGACTCTGGCAGCAAATACTTATTATATTATAAAGCTTTTGATATATTGGCAATGAAGAAAACTAAAGCCAAAGAAAACGGGGGCTTTGTTTGCGCTGCTGCCCAAACTCAAACTCAAGTCCTTACACGAACACACAATCATTTCTCTTGCTTTTCTAGTTAAGCAACTATAAAGCTTTATTTGTTGCTGCTGCTTGCTTGCCCCAAGGTGTGGGTGTGTGGGTTAAACTTTTCTTTTTTGAACGAGCGCTCATCTACAGAAAATTGACACTAATTGCTTCTTTTCTATTCATTCATATTCATGCACGCACTTTACTTTTATTCGTTTTTTCAGCTTTTTCCACTTTTCCATTGGCTTTCCGCATGTCTCCAACTACGCTTTTGCCATGGCAAAAAAAAAATACTTTTCTTTCATCAAAGTCTTGGTTGTATGTGCTGTCGCACAGTTGTTTTATCCATTCAATTACAGGTTATGTGGATTAAATTGCGTTTTTGGTCTTTGAAGAGGGTTGATGTGTGCGTGAAGGGGTTTGTTTTAGTGGTGTGTGTGTGTGTTGATGGTTGATGCATAAAGATTGGAGAAGAGCTTCAAATAAGGAATCTCAAAATAAAATTTTGATAAAATATTCTAAAGAATTTTAATTTTAACAAAATTTTGCATTGAAATAAAATTTTTCAACAATTTTCCATAGAAAAACAATTTTTAAAAAACTTTTCGATTTTCATCACTTTTTTTTATATTTTTCTGGATACCATATATTGATTGTCATTGCCTACTACAATGAAGCAATTTCTTTCGGGCCATTTCAATGTCATACACCGAAAAAGGAACATTAATTGCT
Organism: Stomoxys calcitrans; assembly: GCF_963082655.1. Taxonomy (NCBI): domain Eukaryota; kingdom Metazoa; phylum Arthropoda; class Insecta; order Diptera; family Muscidae; genus Stomoxys; species Stomoxys calcitrans. The sequence continues at coordinate 138,400,753 of NC_081555.1, forward strand.
TGCCATAAATTAGAATCACTTTAATCGCTCAACTCTCACCATTTATGTCTATCACTGACACTTGTGTCTTGGCAACTTTTCATTTTTTTTTTTTACTTTTTTTCTCCTCGTAGCCAGCCAGACGTCGAATCTATGATGTATGGCTATAATAATAAAGCCATTGGCAAGAAAGTAGGAAAAAAACAAAAAATTCCTTCCACGTTCTGCTACAACATGTGTTCGATTTTGGTTGGCTTTCCCCTTCATTCTCGACTTCGTTTGGGATTTCTATTACAGCAATTTTTCTTAAGCATTCAACAAATTTTCATTTGTATTAGCCTAGCAAAGAAAAAGTATTTGTTAAACGTTTTGTAGCTTTTTTCAAATACTTGTTTCATGCGTCTGGCGTTTTTAAGCCCTAGGAGCTTTTTCAAATGTGCTATCATGTCGATAACCCAGCAGTGTGTTTTTTTTTGAGCCATATAAGGTTGATTTATGCCTAATTGTAAGTGAATTTAACCCTTAGACCACGTCCTTGGTACATTTGTTCCAAGTTTGACTTTTAAACCAATTTTCTTCATTCATTTTCTACTTCATTGGCTGCCCATGGTTACTTTACTTAGCTAAGGCAGAATGTTTGTTCCAATAGCCGAACGTAGAATAGCGTTCCAAGAGCTCCAAACTTCTGCGCTCATTCTAAAATCTCTGACTCTCCCACCGCTTGATCTTTCCATCGGTCTTTTGGTCGTACTGGTTTAAGTGTATCACTGTGTTTGCCTTTAAAAGACTTCTTTGCTGGAGCTTCTTCATCCCTTCTGACAACATGACCTAGCCAACGCAGCCGTTGTATCTTGATACGTGTCACTATGTTATCTTCGTCACACAGCTTATAAAGCTCGTGATTGATATTCTCCCCTAAACGCAAACTGGTCCATATATTTTACGAAAAATCTTTCTTTCAAACACTCCAAGCACTGTCTGGTCTGCTTTAAAAAGTATCCATACCTCAGAGCCATATAACTACACGGGTAGTATCAGTGTCTTGTATAGTGTGATCTTCGTCTGCATAGAGGTGGCCTCTGGTAGCATCTGGTGCCCATCGTTTGAGTAACGGCGGTGCCTAGGTGGATAAAGTTGCTGACTACCTCAAACCCTCGGTGCCCAACTTTCTCCATTTTCTTTATCCGATTGGTTGTACAAGGCATTTTGGAAGTTGAAATCATCCATTTTGTCTTATCTCCATTTACTGCCAGACCCATTTCACTGACTCTCTTTTCTTTTCCGGTGACCGATCTATTACAACGATGTCGTTGGCATAGGAGAGTAGCATGTGTTCTCTTGTGAGTATGTGCCACATCTGTTTACATCTGCATCTCTCGTATAACCTTCAATGAAAATTTGCCCATGAACATTCATTAAGAAACTAGGGCAAACTTCTCACAAATCAATGAGTGTTGTCCGATTCAATTTTAAGCTCTGAACGGCGTGCCGCAGAGCAACACCTCTTTGGGGAGAAGTCTTTACATGGCAAAGTACCTCACAAATGTCGCCAGAATTAGGAGGGGATAACCACCGCTGAAAAGTTTTATGATGCTTCTGCCAGGATTCGAACCCACCGTTCAGCGTCATAGGTGGACATGCGCTACGGTGACCTCCTATCGTGTATTTCCATCTCCAGCAGAATATTAAAGAGAACACACGATAAGCTGTCTCCTTATCTGAAACCTCGTTTGGTATTAAATGGTTCGGAGAGATTCTTTCCTTTTCCTACAGAGGAACGTGTATCAGCAAGTGTCATCCTGCAGAGTCTTATTTTGCAGGGATACCAATCTCAGACATAGCTTGAAATATCTTTGAACGTAGAGGACTATCGAAAGCGGCTGTGTAGTCAACAAAGGGGTGGTAGGTGTAGTGGTGTCCTTCTAGGGTATTTTCCAGGATTTGTCCCAGTGTGAATATCTGGTCTATGGTGGATTTACCAGGACTAAAGCCGCTTTGATAGGGCCTTATTATCTCATTGACTTCAGGCTTTAATCTTTCGTACAGTACGCTCGAGAGTATCTTGTATGCGATGGGTTGGAGACTTATACCCCTGTAGTTGGCACATTCCGTCTTGTGTCCTTTCTTGTGTACGGGACATAGTATGCTGAGGTTCTAATCATCGAGTATGCGTTCTTCCTGCCAGTTTGCGTAGACAAGCGGATGCCTTATCAATGTGTCGCCTCTGGTCTTAAATATTGTAGTTCAGCGGGTAATCCGTCGGCTCCTGCTGCCTTGTTGTTTTTCAGCCGGGTCACCACTACTTGGACCTCATTCTGACTAGGATGCCAATATTCTACAATATATCATCATCAGGAATGGTTCTGCGGTATCCTCTTCGGCGCCATCGTCGGACACCAGCAGTTGGGTAAAAGTTTCTTTCCATATCCTCGGCACACTATATGTGTTACCAGTTACCAGATTTCCTTCTTTGTTTCTGCAGGAGGATGTGCCTGCACAAAATCTACCATTCTTTGGTAGAATTTCTGGATTTCATAAAAAATTTGACCCATTCGCAAATGGAAGGCCCTATCGATACCCTTGGCACATGTATACTACTAACTGTTATACTTCTTAGATAATGCACATTGGTAAATTTTTAAGAGCTTAAACTTCTTAATAATCCCATGTGAGCTGTTATGGTTTAAATTGTTAAATAATTTCGTACTAGATTTGGGTTGAAACTTTTGACCCTTTAGCTACTGGCAGATACTTGGTTGCAAACGAGATTTCTAAGCAAAAAACTTTGTCTCTAACCACAATCTTGGTTCATTTTTACTACCACATGATTAACAAATTCATATAAAATTCTCAGTGGTACAGCTGTACCAAGAGGTCTTAGGGTTAATGCAATGTTCTCACTTTTGGCTGTTCGTTGCATAGTTTGTTGTGCACACATGTTTCACTAACTTATAGCATACTTTTAGGGGAGAATTTTTTTAATCAAAGAAACAACGCAAGTAACGTTTTTCAATCTTTTAAAATCTTTTGAGTTTACTTCAAAATTCTATGTGTTTGAAGTGATGGTCTTGGGAAATCAAAGAAAAATTACCACCTCTCCTTGTGTATTGGTTCTTTATAAGGCCCTTTGTTGTTTTTCTCACTGGTTTACAAAATGTTTGCTGTCGTTGTTTTGTTTACATTTTGATTTATTTTTCTTTAAAAATTGTTTTCGGTTTTTGTTTTTGATTTTTTCTTTTTAAGTTTAAAATTTTAGTAAGACTTTGAGCGGCAAAAAAGAGAAAGCTGTCTAGACATCATATTTTATCCCCCCAGGATATGTGCAGTTCATTTGATATTAAAATTATTTGAATAAACAAAAAGTATTTATGTGCTGGGAAAAGTTTGTGAGCACAAAGTCGTCATTATTAGCTTAGATTAGAAATTTCCAGGACAAAAAAATTTTTTTTAAGGATAATTGAAGTAAGTTTTTCAGATTTTGAAGTCCTTAAATCTGCGAAAAAATCTTTATTCAAGAAAAGAAAAAACGTAATGAGAAAAGTTTTATGAACTTACTAGCTGGACAGGGCCCGCTCCGATACGCCATCTATCACTCTCTTATATACTGGAACGGTCAGACCTATACAGGAACGGTCAGAAAATAAGTCCTATTTGGGGGTGGTTCCGCCTTTCCGATATTTCGCCACAATGTGGATAGCAAATTCGTACTCTACTCCCAAATACCTTTCATTTGAGCCTTATTTTGCTATGATAGGTATATATATCCGGTATGGGGTATCTTGGATCTGAGACGGACCTCCAAAAATCAGATTCATGCACTACTCTCAAATACCTTTCAATCGAACACCATATTGTCATGATTAGTCTATTTATCCATTTGGCGGGCTTTGAAGGTTGGGCGGCCACCCGTAAATACCTCGTCCTAAATAAGGATAGCAAATTTCTGTTTTCTATAAGAGTACAAGATTCAAAGTGGATATCAGATTCATATTCTATTCCCTCAAACCATATTTGAGCCACATATTACCATGGTCGGTGCACATATTTGTTTGGGTTAAGGGGAGTATATAAGGTAAGGCATCACCTGAAACACCTGGCCATAAAACAGATATCAGATTTGGGGGTTGTCACGTTGGGTTGAGACGTCCCCTAGACAGGTGGTCCCGAATTTTGATATCAGAGCCCCATATTTCCATAGTCATCAAATATGTCCGGTTTGGGGGGTATTTTGAGGAATGGGGCGGACGCTTAGTGACATGGCCTTGAAAATATTTATCAGATTCATATTCTACTCTAAAATACCTTTTTTGAGCTCAATATTTCAATGGTTTGCAAATGCATCCTATTTGGTGGTGTTATGGGGGTGGGGTGGATCCCCAGAAACTTTATCTTAAAAATAGGCATCAATATTACCATGATCGGTAAATATGTCTGATTTAGGGGTGTTATGGGGGTTGTAGGGGTTCCCCAAACACTTGGTCCCACCATTGGATATCAGATACGTTTTCTACTCTTAAATACCCTTCATGTTAGTCCCATATTGTCATGATTGGTATATGTATATATATATTTGGAGGGTTTTAGGGATTGGGCTACCCTCTAGGTACCCCATCCAAAATATGGATGCCAAATTTTTGTTTTTAAGCTACTGTAAGAGAGCACACAACATTTTGCTTAAATCGCACCACCCATCTTCGAGATCTGGCGTTTATGAAAATTATGGCTAGGAAGAGGGGAGGAAGCAATAAAAATGTATTTTATTTTATTTTATTTTATTTTATTTTATTTTATTTTATTTTATTTTATTTTATTTTATTTTATTTTATTTTATTTTATTTTATTTTATTTTATTTTAATTTATATTATTTTATTTTATTTTATTTTATTTTATTTTATTTTTTTTTGTTTTGTTTTTATTTTATTTTATTTTATTTTATTTTATTTTATTTTATTTTATTTTATTTTATTTTATTTTATTTTATTTTATTTTATTTTATTTTATTTTATTTTATTTTATTTTATTTTATTTTATTTTATTTTATTTTATTTTATTTTATTTTATTTTATTTTATTTTATTTTATTTTATTTTATTTTATTTTATTTTATTTTATTTTATTTTATTTTATTTTATTTTATTTTATTTTATTTTATTTTATTTTATTTTATTTTATTTTATTTTATTTTATTTTATTTTATTTTATTTTATTTTATTTTATTTTATTTTTATTTTATTTTATTTTATTTTATTTTATTTTATTTTATTTTATTTCATATTGGTTTAATTTAATTTAATTTAATTTATTTTATTTTATTTTATTTTATTTTATTTTATTTTATTTTATTTTATTTTATTTTATTTTTTTAATTTTATTTTATTTTATTTTATTTTATTTTATTTTATTTTATTTTATTTTATTTTATTTTATTTTATTTTATTTTATTTTATTTCATTTTATTTCATTTTTTATTTTATTTTATTTTATTTTATTTTTATTTAATTTATATTATTTTATTTTATATATTTTTTGTTTTGTTTTGTTTTATTTCATTTTATTTTTTTTTTTTTATTTTATTTTATTTTTTTATTTTATTTTATTTTATTTTATTTTATTTTATTTTATTTTATTTTATTTTATTTTATTTTATTTTATTTTATTTTATTTTATTTTATTTTATTTTCTGTCCATTCGTCTGTCTGTTTGTTCGTCCGTCTCTCCGTCGAAAGCATGCCAACTTTCGAAGGAGTAAAGCTAGCCGCTTGAAATTTTGCACAAATACTTTTTATTAGTGTAGGTCGGTTGGGATTGTAAATGGGCCAAATTGGTCCATGTTTTGATACAGCTGCCATATAAACCGATCTTGGGTCTTGACTTCTTGAGCCTCTAGACGGCGCAATTCTCGTCCGATTTGACTGAAATTTTGCATGAGGTGTTTTGTTATGACTTCTAATAACTGTACTAAGTATGGCGCAAAGCGGTACATAACCTGATATAGCTGCCATATAAACCGCTCTTGGATCTCGACTTTTAGAGCCTCTAGAGGTCTAAATTCTCATCCGATTTGGCACAAATTTTGCACAACGGCTACGTGTCTAATATGGTCTCGATTAATAGCTTGCTACAGCTCCCATATAAACCGATCTCCCGATTTTCTTCTTGAGCCCCTACAAGGCGCAATTGAACTGAAATATTACACTATGACTTCTACAATGTTCAGCATTCATTAATGGTCCGAATCGGACTATAACTTGATATAGCTTCAATAGCATAAGAGTTCTTTTTCAATATTCTTTGTTTGCCTAAAAAGAGATAGAACTCGACAAATGCGATCCATGGTGCAAGGTATATAAGTCGGCCCGACCGAACTCAGCACGCTCTTACTTGTCATTGATTTTAAACTTGAATCGGAAGGCTTTCATTGATGTGTGAGAAGTGTGCCCCTTCCCACTCCCAAATATCTTTCTTTTGAGTCATATATTATCGTATTGGAAAATATTTCCGGTTTAGAGACACACTTGACCCTTAATGTAAATATACGCTTCGTGTTCTACTTTCAAATACATTTTATATAAGCCCCATAATGGCATGATCGGTAAATAAATTCTGTTTGAGGGTGGTATGGACCCCAGGGACTTTGTCCCGAAAATGAGTATCAATTTTTGTTTTTCCTCTTTTTTTGTCTTATTTGGTTTGTTGTTTAATTCAATCTTTTTTTAGAAGTAGTTTGGAGTTTGGCCTTGCTGTCGGCCAACAGCGATCGATTGTTACACATGAAAAAAGTTTTATTATTTATTTTTCAGTTTCATACATTTTTAATTTTTCTATTTGCTCCTTTTACCTTTTCGATCCACTTTATTTTCCCTATTGCCACCTTCCGGTCTCTTAGTAATCCAATTTTCTTTATTGCCAACATAAATTAATTTCCCACAACAAAAACTTTTAATAACAAATAAACGCAACGGCAGCATCCCTGACTCGTCCTAATGTGTTTATCGTGCGATTACAATTTTCTGTATCAAAAGTTTAGGGAATGGCAAAACCATTGGCCCAAAATAAAAGAGCTTATTTTTTATTAAAAACTAGAACCTGTGCCATTGCCTTCATTTGATGCTGGAACACAAATAATTGAGGAAATTTGTACCAAATTCAATGGAAGCAATGATACACACACAAAAACACACACACACACACACACTCTTTTCCACAGACAACCTCAACAACCAAGTTTACCTTCAAGCAGAAACTGAATGGACCATAAAATGAGTTTGCAAAAGGGATTACTCAACAACTAACTAGCTAACCATCATTTTAGTCTTGGTTGGACGCATAATGTGAATATATGCGTGAGTGTGTGTGTGTGTGAGTGGAAAATTTTTGTAATAAATACAAAATCCCAAAAATAGTGCCAGAAAGAATTTAATTTCATGGAATTGCGTGCTAAACGCCATTCACATGAAACTTTTACATTCACACACACTCACACACACATTACACTCATATGTATATACAATGTGCTCATTTGTTGGTTGTGCTTATTTACCCAATGAACTGCAAAAAGTATCTTCCAACTTTCCGAAAATTATTTTGGGGGTATGCGTCCACAAACACTATCATCCTTTTGTTTACTGGCATCCTCCTCCCAGTAGCTAAAGTCCTAATTTTGTTTTTTTTTTGTCTTCCTTTTTGGCCACATTAGGCCTTTATTGCATATGTACGAGGGAACTACAACCGACTAGTTGGCCTAGACTTTTTTTGTGTGCA